>NC_091828.1:75977500-76337500 GCF_038994185.2 Dermacentor albipictus
GAGACAACAAGAATGGAATATCCAAAGTTCCGAGCGGGGTTGTCGAAGAATTCTTGATCGTCGCAGACAACTCCAGAAAGAAAAAGCAGAAAACGAAGATGGGCCTAGCGTTTGACTCGCAGTAAGTCTGCCCGATTGGTTATAAATTTCTTGAAGGAAGGCTTCTCCTAACTGCAACAGTTGAGTGTTTATACCTTCGAGAATGATAAATGCAAGTGTTATAATGCTTTAAGACATGCGCGGTATCTGCATGCCAGCAGGTCGATAACTTTGACTAGCCATGCATGTCCACCGTTTTTTGTTTGTCATTGGGACACAAGCTTCCTAATGATAGACATGTGTAATGGTCTCACTGGATTACAGGTACAATAATTTGAGTGCAACGTATTAAAACTGAAAGAACAAGTAAGAATAAAGTGGTGGTGCAAGGGGAGTGCTGATTTAGGGAATTGTTTTGTTTAGAAATTCGACAATGACCACCCCCTCCCCCCAAAAAAGTTGCAAGCCATATGTTATCTATATAAACGAAGGGATAAAGAACGTATTAATATTGTAAACAACTCTCCAGCATTGTGTAATAATAAGTAGAGGACAGCGCATCTGCCATTATGTTGTGCCCTAATGTTACTCACGCTGTGTCCCGCACTTGTGAGTTGAGCGAGCGTGGTGACTACAGTCGTACGGAGACACATTACTCAAGTGTCTGTGATACACACGTGTGTTAGTGTTGCAAGCGTTACACGCAGCGCTTCTAGCATATTATCTCAACATTAGCATTAAAGTTGAGTGCAATACCTAAGCGTTCAGCTGTCTTATTTTCACTGGTGTCCCTCCTGGGTCTGTTGCTGATGGAAGAGCGAAAAGACATAGTCGGATATTAATGTGGGGTCTTGGCGGTCGTAAAATCGATGTTGCAATAATATTAATCTCACCAAGTTCTCAATTAGAGAATTTTTAGTAAATATTATTTCATAATGTCTTTATTTGTAATCGAAAATGTTACTTTACATTCAAAGTGTGCAATACAAAAATGTTAAGCCAGCTTTATGATGATATAAGGTCAGAATCACCTCACTTACAAGTCTTTTAGCGCTCGTCGGAAATAAAGATGACACTATGGTTACACGTTGACGGAAAGTGAGTGCTAGCTGTTTGCCTCATTTCAAGCACCATTTTGCAAACTTCATGCTCTTCCCGGTTAAAGCCGTAAAACACACACACACACACACACACACACACACACACACACACACACACACACACACACACACACACACACACACACACACACGCACGCGCACGCACACGCACACGCACACACACACACACACACACACAGAGAGAGAGAGAAAGACAAACAAAAGACAGACAGACAGACAGACAGACAGACAGACAGACACGCACACACACACACGCGCACGCGAAGAAGTCGGGATGCACCAGTACTCCTATACGTAGTCTGAATTGGAATGTTCGCGCTGTCCTTGCTTTTCAGAATGAGTTCTTTCCTTGCTTTACCTTACATTTTGTGAGTAATGGTTTGTTATTGCACTAGCTTTTGATTAGTATAACTGTAATAAAAATATTGCTGCTTTTTTTCTTTATTTAGCTCGGCCGGTTACCAGAGTCTAACCTCAGGTAAAGACTGGGTAGACTTTCTGAAAGCTATGTGGAACAAATATAAGTGCTCCTACTACGGTGCTTTGGACGGGAACATTCGGGCCTTTAATAGCCTCGACAAGGCAGAGGCTGTATGGACACCGCTCACTGTAAGTCTTATTTTGTTCGCCGGCTTTTGATCTATTCATTAGAAATGATGATCTTGGAAAGGTAATCAGAAGAGGAGATATATTTTCTAGGGTCAAAAGCCAGCCTCTGCAAAAACGAAAAAACTGATGGCGAGAAATTTAGCAACGCGTAAGTGTTTAAAGTGCTGGCACTTTAAGCGCAAGCTAAGCAGCGGTAAGCGCGAAGTATCCTCCTCAAATCGTTAGAATGACAATGCATGTCACCGTATGTAACTGAAAATAATTTGGTTGTTTACGTTCGAAGCACGACGATTGGATTGCGGAGCGCATTTTGCATACGTAAAGCAATCTGCAGCGCTCTAAGAATTATTAGCATCAGCGTATGGTATGCTCACTGGCCGACCGAAAACTTTTTCCAGCCATCTCGAATTACCCCCTGTCTTGCGTCAGTTTCCCACTTTCATCACGCCACCCATTTCTCTGCCCTCATTTAAAGGCTCGCACCATCTCTTGATATCCTATCTGTAACTTTAATACGTTATCTTACTAGCCATTAGATGGTCGGTCCGAATACCGTCGTCCTCAATTTGTATTCTAGCGCATCGCCTTCCACAGTTCTCTAATCCAGATCGTTGTGTTCCTAGTCAGAAGGCTAGAAAATCGCTGCGCGTGGACAATTTATCGGCAGCCAGAAGACACTGAATATGGAAAGCCAGTTTTGCGGAAGCCCGCGAAGTGGAGGAAGGTTCATGAACGGGAAAAATTGTCATCCACCCAGACTGCTTAGCAAGAAGCTACAAAGAAAACCCACGTACTGGTTTCTCAGGAATAAAGCTTAGTTGTTTAAGAAAATATCGGCTTAGTCCGGGGTTCCAGCCCGCGACCAACGCCTTCGTACCCGGCGTCGATCCCGTCTAAGCATTCGTTCTGCACCAATGTTTTTGCCTCAAGGGTGATGCTTCCTTTCTCACAAACCTTTATACGTTTCCTTTGTGGGGTATTGCTGCAATCTCGGTGGGTGACTGTTTTTTCTCTTCCAATAAGCTTCCAGTGTACCTTCACATTGCGAGCTTCCGCAGAACCGATCTGCCATATCTTCCCGCTTGTGAATAATGTACCGGTAGAGTATTCATCAATGTTTGCTATTTATCAGTTGAGAACACGTTTCATCCTTTCCAATTATTTCCACACAGCTAGCGTTTCTTTAATGAAGTCAAATCTTGGCCTTATTACTTTGCAGATTCAAAGAAAAATTTCCAGTCTCCGCCTTTTTCAAAAAATCATTTACCAAAATAATTCGCTTAAACAAGACTTCATTTCAGAGCCTTCGTATACATGTCGTCGCGTCTTGATCATCGATTTAAAGTGTTGATTTCCCTTTCTCTCGCACAAAGGTTTTCTGTGATTCATTTCTGCCCAAAACCAGTGCCGAGTGGAACCACCTTCCTCCCTCCATCACCTGCATCGAGGAGGCATTATCTTTCAAGATTGCAATAACTGATTATGTTTTGAGTTTATCACCTAAATACTAATAATTGTTGGAACGTGTTGTATTGGTTGTATGATTGTACCCCACCCCCTCTAAATAAATAAACGATAAGTAAACGTTCACGTATGCTCTCGTTACTCCTTCGCTACAGAAAATCCCCATGGCTACTCGTACTTCAATTCAATCAAAAGCCTTTTCGTAGCCTATGATGTCACATAAAGAGATTTGTTATAACCGGCAACTTTTGCAAAAGCCTGACTGGAGGCATGGCTGTGATGCATTGCTAAATAACCGTTCCGAAAGCCCGCCTACTGTGTGCGTTGATTGAAATAAAGCGTTGTGTACTGCATGTCTTCATGGATCACTGGTAGCATGCCGGAAGCAAGATAATGATTGAATTCAATTTGGTAACTTCTTTCTTTTTATGATTTAGCATGCTGTTAGTATTCTCTCAAATATCTGGGGCACATGAACTCATGAGGCGTTAAGGCTGAAAATTTTTCGAGTGCATTTTTCCCTCTATTTCCTACGAAATCATTTGCTACTTCATCTTACCCTGCTGCTTTTCCCCAGGACATATCTTGCAAAGCTCTTGTAACATCACCGCCGCGTAGTTACACATGGTGCTTCTGTATCGCGTTCGTCAGTACATCTGATCAAGGTTACATGGTTGCCCTGGACAGTGAACAATTCAGTACAGAATTTATGTTCTGTATTTATTGCATTTTGAACAGTACTGATGATACTGCCCTGCTCATCTTTCATTACAAACATCTTGTTCCTTCCATAGGAAAGTTTCCTTCTTAATAATTTTATGCCGCTGCAATTTTGTGCTCCTTCCACAATCCTTTCAATGCAACATTTTGTTTTCTTGTTTTACGCTGTGACAATTGAAATTCTGGTTAGGAAAGAACAAAAATTCTCCTATATGTTTGTTCATTGATCACTTTTGTGGCGTTTCTGTATTACTCATCAATGAGATATTAAACACTGCGATCACTTAGCATGACGAAGGCTACGAAAAGCAAGTGGCCATTGGGACCATTCGGTACTCATACATTCCAACTGGGTGTGCTTGGGAAACTCCTTGACATTTTTACGTTTTGTTTCTTCCGGGTTTCCACCCAGTTCTTACGCATGGAATTGGTGAAGATAGCTGGAGCAAAAGATCACTATGCTGTAGTGCTCGGTGTGACAAGTACGGATATGGATCCTTTCGTAAAGAAGGTGGCTGACCATTTGAAAAAGTAAGTTCACGTCACTTCTCTCCCTTCTATGGATGTTGGATGCCTCTCGAACCAGAAGAGTATACACATTTTGGGTTGGTTTGGTTGCTGTATAGTCTGTGTTTCTCTCCTTTTACTGTTGTTTAAATCAACGCTGTAATCTGTGTCCCCCTTCTTGTGCTGTTGTTTAGTGTTGCTCGCTCTCGAACCAACTTGCGTGAACTCACTCCAGCGAGCTGTGCTCGTATGACGGGTTTCGTGAGACTCCTTGTTTTGTTCACGATTAGCTGGCATGCAGTGTACTGCAGTTTTATCAGAATCAAAGCCACGAACCATCCTACGTCCTGGACGCCCCCTCGACAAAGCGAGCGCCGGATACATGGCCCTTACTACCGTTCCCTAGAGTACCACGTGAAAGAAACAAGCCTTTTGTGCACCTGTGGTCACATATCGATCATGCCCGAGGACAGCCGTCCGAGATTAGTAAATAAATAAATAAATAAATAAATAAATAAAACAAAGCATCACGCGCACTTATAAAGCAGAACAAGTACACCTGTGCGGCTGTTTTTTATCAAAACACACACTGTTCCGTCCGAGGGCAGATGGTTCACTACCGGAATTTTAGCCTTATGAATCTCGCGGATAACACGTTGTGAACTTTAAGAATCTCCTTCGTAGTAAACTGACTTGAGGACCAGCAGATGGCTAGACGACGAATTCGAGTGTGCCAAATTGTTCGTCTAAGGTTGAACACGTATACCACGGGGCAACCCTCACAAAAGGAACTAAACAAGTCTGATGTTTTGTTGGAAGTGGCGCTACGCGTACTTAAGGAGGAATTTACGAAATCAGTGCTTTCTTTCTCTCGGGATAAATGTGCTATCCCTCGCACGATACAACGCATTCAGAAAGATTTATGGGCTAATGCCGGTAAATCACGGTTAGCATTGCTGCAGTGCTAAGCTAGACGAAGACACAAACCCACTGAACGGACACTAGAAATCGGCATGATTTACTGGACCAGTGATTACGTGCATGAAAGGCGCACTGGCGTCAAAGATCAAGAGCACAGGTCATATAATGCCAGCGTCCCGCCGTGCACATGCACGATTTGCACGGTATTGCGACAGAAGGTACGGCAATGCAGTTGCCGGATTTTTCTATGCCAAAATGCTCGAGTCGGCACTTTCAGTACACCTGTGCTGAGAGACTTACAAAAAGGCCACTTTCACAGCTCTCGGCGACTCGGTCATTGTGCAGCGTTTAACGCTGGGCTGACTGGAGGGCTGTTGATTTACTCGTTGATTTATGCGATTTGCTTCAGTTGATTTTTTCTTGACCGGAACCTCTACTTTCGCTGGCGTGAACAGTTTCATTTCTTCATGGTCGAAGCAGCTTTGCAGTTGCGCGCGTCTTGAAATAGGCGTATATTAAAGGTACAAATAAATATTTGTGGCGCTTTCGAAAAATTGAGGCTTCATACAATAATTATAGGGTGGACAGGCACATAGATAAAGTAAAAATAAATAAATAAATAGATGGCCCACAAAGTGTTTGCGTAAGTACACCTAACGGCTGCTCTATTTCATAAGCAACCCTTACATTGGAGGCCTGAATAAGCGCATGTGATATATGCGTGCCTCTTTTCAAAGATATCACACTTTTTCCTGGTTCACAAGTACGCGCATACGTGCTAATATTTCGGCGGCCGTGAACTTCACTGCATGGGACACCTGATTAGTTGCCATGTAATCTTTCTTGTGTTTTGTTAGCGAGAAAGGCCCTTGTGGGTAAGTTAATGTGTAGCTGCATGCAAGGTGTTTGCTCTAAACGATTGTGGGCGTTGTTATGAGAATAAGAAACCAGAATGGGCAACCGCACATCGCTACTATAGCAACTGTGTTTGAATGAGGCGTGCATGTTTTCAATTAACATTTAACATCTCTAGCGAAGCGTGTTCGCAAAGTGGCCTAGACTAATGCGACGTGGTAAAAACAACTAATAAGTTAAAATATAGCTGCGAGCATTTACCGCACCGAGGCTCCGTAAGGTAGGCAGGCTATGTTGTTGATTATTTAACAGATATATTTTAAGTGACGCTAACAATGTCTCTAAGAAAATAAAAAAATAAAAAGGAACATTTGGTCAGCGATGGCGAGCTGTAGTAAGCGATTCCTACTGTGGGGAAAAGCGCTTTGAAAAGAGACACAGCAAGGCTCCCCAGGTAAACTAACGGGAGCGATTCTAACAATAGATGTTCACTTTTGTGCCCAAATATATATTCATCATCGCACAGCCATGTGACGCCTCCTATTTATCTCACTGTTAAAAGAAGGATCACCTTTTCCCGTGCAATTGAACTCTGGTTTTACGTGCCAAAATCTCGACTCTATTATGAAACGCGCCGTAGTGGAGGACTGCGGATTATTTCTGATCGCCAGGGGA
The DNA here is from genome assembly GCF_038994185.2 of Dermacentor albipictus. NCBI lineage: Eukaryota > Metazoa > Arthropoda > Arachnida > Ixodida > Ixodidae > Dermacentor > Dermacentor albipictus. The sequence continues at coordinate 75,984,412 of NC_091828.1, forward strand.
TCGTTAACGTCCGGGAAGTGCCTGAATGAAGGACTTCTATAGAACACAGGAGGAAGCTGGGGGGAACGACCGGGATGACAATCTTCCTGTACGTTGTCGTGACTGTGGAATACACAACAAGAAGCCGTGTAAATGCTTGTTCAACTTATGTAGGATAGTAGCCAAAAATAAAATCAGGATGTTAGGGAGATACGTGAAGCAGATTGCATTAGGAAGGCGGGTGTGTAGTGTCTCAGCGCACCTTCTGTTTTTCTGTCGTCCAAAGAAACTAAGTTTCTGAGCACGGCTATACCTGATGGCGGCATTTCGCTCTTGTGACGTCATGAAGGAAAGTGTTCAAATGATTCAATTTTGTAAGCACGCGACCTGTTGGAAGCAAGCGCTTGCGTTGCCTTCTCCTCACGTTGTCCTTGTGTGCGCTTGGCCGTGATCTGACCGTTAACGTGCCCGCAATGCACGGGACGTCATTTTTTGTTAACAAAACCAATGGTGTGCTGACACATTTCGCTCCATCGCTGATGGTGGCTTTCGCCTCTTTGATTTCCCGCGTGCATCTTACGTTATGGTAGCTGATTATGTGGCAGCTTGAAGGCAACGGTGAGCAACCACAGTCATTGCAACGTGCTGAGAGGTGCCCGTCTGCGTAATGTGCACGGTTCTTTTTTTATTGGGTCTCTATTAATCCGTATTTTACATCTCGGCCTGTCTTAAGGATTTAGTTTCTGCCACAGGACAGTGATATACGCAATGAAACGCTGAGGTCGAGAGAAAGAGAGAAAAAGAAAGCATTTTAAGAGCGCATATACGCAAGAATACATGTCGGGAACGCGAAGAACACGTTTGCACGTCAAATAAGCGAAAGAACTGGGTTTAGCGTCCCTATAGGACGTGTCGATTCTTAAAAAATTCCAATTAGTACGTCTGTGTTAATGAACACTTGAAGGAGCATTTTATTGACATATATATGCAAGCATATTCAATTTTTTCCTCCAAGGATATCCCAGAGCGACACACAGATCGCGTTCACACGAATTCGACAGTATAGCGTATCGAATGTCTTATGACACCGCGGCACCAACATGCGACAGCGTTTACATGTGGCGTATTATCGTTCGTTTTATACAAGCAAGAACCAGTTCCTAAATAATGCGTTTCGTAGGCGAGTGGGAGGGAGTACACGCTGGCATCCGTCTTCCATCTCGGTTTATACGGTATACAAGGTGTGCCAGGTAGCTTGAGCCAAGAATTTAGACATGAAATGCCCGTCGGAAGCGAATTGAACCGAACGCATACTATTCGCAATAGCCAATAGTAACTCAGCCAATTTTTTGTTTTCCCATAACTCAATAATTAGTAAAGGTTTTTTAACCCATATGTTAACTATTGGCTGAAGACCGCAAGTATGATACGTAGATTTGTAGAGTACCTTCAGAAACCACCGATCGAGTTCTTTACGTTACGATACCTCGCACGTAGTCACTTTCTTCCGGATTGCAAGGAAAGCCCACGAAATATGAAAAAAAGCCGCGTGACGGAATGCTTGCGCAGTCGTATCGTGCTGCTCTCAAGCGTGCGTTCGGTGAGCAAGGTCGGCTCCCGTCAGATGACTTCAAAAAAGCATGCTGCTGGCCGGGCGCTGCCGCTGAGATAAAGAATGCCATGCCACTTCCTCGTCGTCAGTCACGATGCAGCCAACCTTGTTGACCGAACGCACGCTTGAAAACAGCGCAATACTACGCGCAAATACTCCGTCAGGTGGATTTTTTCATGTTTCGCGTACTTTCCTTGAAGTCCAGAAAAAAGAATTACGTGAGGCGTGCTGTGAAGGAACCAACTCGATCGGTGGTTTCTGAAGGTGTTCTAGAAATCTGCATGTCATTTGGGGTACTCAGTCAATAAATAAAAAGTTGGGCCATTAAACCTAATTAATTACTGAGGTATGGAGAAAAACACAAATGTCCGTGTTACTATAGGCTCTTGCTAATAGTATGCGTTCGGTTCAATTCGCTTCCGACGCAGCTTTCATTTTTAGATACTTGGCTCAAGTTTTGTGGGACACCCTGTATATACACACCACGGGAGTCTTCATACCCTCTCCTTGCAAACTGATGCAATTCGTCTTTGTGTGTTATCACCAGTTATGTGGACGCGATGTGCTTAATACGCGATTAGATGCGCTGCCGTCCCATTTGTGCAAGCGCGTCTGTAGTGAGGTTGTCGCTCTTTTTGTGTCCTTGTTCCGTACGCCTGTCTTCTTCGTGTACCCCTATTCCCTATCAACTTGCTCTGCATTTTGCCGCACTTTTCATCAAATACGATTCCTGTTGACAAAAGAGGGAAGAAAAAGAAACAAACAAACAAAGAATGCGAGACAGAAAAAAAGAATGCGTGCATCCGGAAGCATGAGATACCGTGTCGTAAACCGTGTCCTTCGTTGCAGTGTCAACGGGCCCACTCATTTCGTAATCATCAGCCACACCTCGTACTCAAGCTTCGCCCTTCCACCGTACAACAAAACAGCAGCGCACCGCAATTGCTACATCTTGCCACCCTTGATGTACGCGTTTCAGGACGCATTCAACTGGACCTTTTTTTCGACAATGGTGAGCATGGGCCTAATCAGGTCTTTTGTTTCGACTATGCGAAGAGCTTGCTTACGTCGCTGAGTGTCCACGTAGCTGGAGCACAAACACGTTTTATTGCAACACACGCGCTTACTGGTCTTCAGTGCGCTCGCGAAAATCTTAAAAAGCCATTCCTCCACCCGCTGCAAAAATGCCCTCGCCCACCGATAAAGCGAGGGCTCGCGATAATGTTTTGAATCACAACTCAGCGGTACGCAAGTCAGTGGGTTTGTCTATTGCGCTGAAGATCATCGAGACGACACTGCTGATTCACCACTGTAAATAGTCTATCTGTGTTACACCCGCATTATTGAACTTGTTACCTATGCACTTGTACATTGTTGAATAAGCCGTTTGAGAAAAATAAAGGAAAGAGGAGAAGAAACACTATTATCAAGACGGTGGCTTATTGAATGCTAGTGTAGATAATTCATATTACAAGTCATATTTGTCCAGGTTCGGCGAAAATATATATATAAAAAAAACGTACAAAAAAGAGAGCAGACAGCGATTCTTCCGGCCTCGAAGTCATGCTGCTTTAAGCAGCGATCTGCCACACTAAAGTCCAGCATCTTATTTGTTGGTTCGTGCTGGTCTCCTGATTTCTTTTTCCTTGTAGCAATTGCGTTTCACCAGTAGAGGGAACCGGACAAGTACTCAGCACTATAGGTTGGTTTGTAAGGTTGGAAGGACGCAGTCTTATATAAATGTAAAAAAATATATTATGAATATTTATTACCATATTTCAAGGGTATAACGATAAATGGTGACAGCACAGAAAGAATCGCGTGGATTAGATAAGTCCTGACCTTTTCTTCTTTGTGGTGTACACGGCTTTCTTTCAGTATTATAGAGTAATGCATGCTGTGGAATTAGAAATGCGCTCACGGACAGACCAGCGTGTTCTGAATAGGCTATATTTATTTAATTAAAACGCAGGGAATAGTACAACCCTTCATTCACAGTTGTTAGTCCAAGTCTTTAAGGTTATACATTCTTGTTTTTTGCGGGTGGTCCAGATACTACTATACATTGTATATGTTTCAGGTAATGATGAGTGCATTGTGTTTTTTTTTATTTGCGTAAAATAGGCATATGTTTTCTTTCCATCGTTCAGCAGGACACCACCCGAGCACGTAGCTGCCCGATATGACTGCAGGGTTGCGCTTGAGAAGTCCTTCAAAAATGACGTCTTCATGCATCACTTGAAAGCGAACAGCGTTCTTTGCATCTTTGACGCGCCTTCGTGATTAGCGGTGCTCGTTGGGTTGTGGGCGGTGATCTGTGGTTGGTGTGGGTAGTAGGCGATGGTCGAGCTTGCGATACAATGACGCCGAAGGGAGGGCCGCGTGCTTTCATGCAACTGGGCTGCATCGACCTCCACCCCCCCCTTCCGCCCCCCCCCTCGTCCCCCCTGTAGAAGGTGGGAGGTTGTCATGCGCGAGCTCTTCAAACAAGAGAGTTGCTAGAAGACCAGGGAAGGAGATGAATGGGAAGGGGCTTTAGGGGGATGTCGCTCGTTGGTTCATCAGCTTGTTGATTCGTTAGTTCGTTTGTTCCTTCGTTCTTTCGTTTGTTCGCTCGCTCATATGACCACTGGTTCGTTGGTCCGTTCGTTTGTTCGTTTGGGCTATCCGCACACATTGGCAATCACCGTCAAGGTTTTCTGCACAATATTCATAAATTCTGGTTTGGTGTAAATTAATGTTTAGACATGTGCTGATGAATCGGTTGCCGTGTTAGATTGTGTTTAAGGCTCGATGACTCGTTTTGAAGGCCCTACCTGGGATCTTCGAATAGGTTGAGGAGAAAACTCCTGTAATTCCTTGTTTCCGTGGTAAAATGAAACAGTGGCACCTATGAGATTGTAGCGATTTCCTTTTCTCTGTACATTTGCGAAACTACTAGTATAGGACACTTGGTGCCTTGGAATACTGTGAGCTACTATGTAAATTACATGGCCTTGCAGCTGCGATGTCGTTGTTGGTAATACGTTGCCGATGCGTTCGGTGTTGTTGTCCTTCAGCAACGTTATCTTTGGCACATCCGCTATTCTGGGTATGGGCAGCGTGCAATGTATGAGTTTTATCGTCGTCATTGTCACGTGCGCTTCCTTTGTGCCGATAGCGTTATTTTCACAAACATTACAACGAAGGATTTCACTATCCCGTCACTTTGTCAAACGTAATTTTTATGCCATTCACCTATTGTACATTCTTCATGCACTGCAGTATTGCTAGTTGTGGCCTCCGAAATAAATGGACAGATGCCACTGCTCGCTGAGTCTGTGTGGAGCACGAAAACTTGCACTCACTGCCCAGCTCTAGCAAGATTTAATGTAGATGCTGAATTTATACGCATGCGCGCCTGATGTATATATATTTGTTATAAGATGTACTCATATTGAATTCCCATTTGTGCTGCTTCGATGTGCGGCTTTCCATGTAATAAAGAAAAAAAGAAGGTGAACTTTTGCTTAGTGGTTTGCGTGATAGACTTTCTAAATGCATATTGATTCCCCGTCGTGCCTTCAAATCTACAACTGGTACAGCACAACATATAATGGAAGAAACAAGCTGATGCCGGCCAGATGAAACAACAGAGCGCTCCGTTCTTTAATCTGGCCGGCTAGGCTTGTTTATTCCTTTCTATGTTTCGCTGTACCAGTTTTAGAATACCATACCCACTCGCCCAATCCTCAACCCTATCTGCATGGAGGCCTTCGTGGATTTTTTTCTTCTCTTCACTGTGGAAATGGTGTAGCAGGCAATGACTCAGTGGCCTACGATGAAAAAACATCATCGATCGGTGTCGTGAATGAATACAACCGTCGTATTCAGCGTAACTAATTGGAGGAATGGTCAAAGCACACCTTGCTTTGAGCACTGAACTGCTCTTGCAGTAAAAAAAAACACAAAAGATAAAAACCTGAAACGGTGTCTCCTCGTCTTCCAGCATCAATAGCAACAACATTCAAAACGAACATGAATGCTTACAAGTGCTGTGCGGCTAGCCTACCATGGCAGCGTGAAGGCGTGTATGTTGCACTTGCTAGATGGTTGCGACATTGCCTTACATAACGCCCACATGAGCTGCTGAACCTTATGAGGCTAAATTAAGAACCGTTTTAAAGCCTTTGTGAGAAACACACGAAGCCCTTAGACGTTACCGACGGATTCTGCGGTGCTTCGGACACCCTCTCGCTCATATTGTTGCTCTGGTATACACAGATGCCAATCGATGTCTTTGAGCTCGCTAGGGCCCAAGGATAGCTTTGCTCCCGGAAGATTTCTGCTTTGGAAGCCCTGAATTAAATTGCACAAGGCCATTTGTTCCGAAGAACAATTCGTCAGTGGTGCGCCTGTTTTAGTATCTTTACTGTGTTGTGAAGATCTACTGTAGTGTATACCAACTGCTTTGAGGACTACGTGTCTGATCTAGAGGCCGGTTTCAACTTGGCAATCAGATATTTCGCCTCTACGACGATGCGTGCATGATATATTTAGAATGAAACTCTTTTTTTTTCATTTTTGCTCGAGAGACGAAACATCATTTGTAACAGCAAATTATTAGACAACTATACGAAGCAAGGATAGTACTTTTATCGGCCGCATAAGCTTGTAAATATTCGCCTACTAACTAAATAAACAAGCATAGTGTCACGAGCTCACAGACCAACATAGACACATCTCACTCGATGATCGCGGACACTCGTCATCAAAACACTGGCGTGATGTGAAGAGCGGAAGGAGGAGCGATCACATGCTCCTTCGTGCTGCCTTTCGCTGCAGCGCACACTAAGCGCCGAGAACAGAGCGCACACATACTCACTAGCCGTCGGCCAGGTTCTGCACCCACAGCAGATCGCTTTCGAGAGAGGGCCCACGAGGCTGCGCTGAGCCACACCACATGCAGCCACCGCCGAAGTCGGCGGCTGCGCGTGGCCACATCGGCTCTCCCAACGAGCAGCAGCAGCAGCAGCAGCAGCAGCAGCATACGAGGTAACCGGACGAGCCGTAGCTTAGGTCGAAACGGCGAAATGCCTGCTCCCACGCGAAAACTCGTGCCACTCGTGACTGCTCCCACGTGAACACTTGCTGTGTCATGACGTCTCGACACAGTATTAGCCCGGGAAATGAAACCGGAACCGGATTTAGAAAAGCTATTTGATTAAATTATTTGCGGGGCTCTGTGGCGATCGTAACTACTCTTTTATGGTTTAGCTGTATATGACCGTCATTTACCGCAACGTATGACTTAAAATAAATCATGTGAGTATCGCTTTAAGAAGAAAGGTCAAATCAGGGGTTGTTACAGATTAGGTACGTTTTTTGTGTCGTGTTTTTGTGGCAGGTAAACATAATGAAATCACGAGCAATATATTTGTTAGAAAGACCTTGTAGCAGCTAGCCTAACCACAAGCTTTCTTGCAACACGATGACAGCTTCGAGAGACAACGCAACAACAGAACGAAATATATACTAATTGCCGTCAAAGTCTCGTATTACAGATTTCGAGGCCAATACTCTCAGAATTACTGCTAGTTGTAATTGATGCACAGCTCTCAACCAAGGCATTTTTATCTCATCTGTAGTTCGAGCTCTCTCTGTGTGTGTAATAACGTTTTTATACAAGTAATGCTAACGTAGTGTTATCCATGCCAAAAACAAGCACCAAGAAAGGCATTAAGTTTTTACAGTGATGCTTGAGGGGACTGAATGCCTGTGTCTTCACTCCCACAGGCAGATTCATCCAAGTTTCTTGGGTATCTTCGAAACACGAGTGTAAATGTTATGATTTTTATCGCCGTCTCTGTGACTCTTAAGGGCCGTTGGTTCACGGCTAATGCTTACTCAGCGCACAACCCCAAGCTTCTGGATGGATGCGATGACTTAGACAAGGTTGAAGACATGCCACCGTACTCAGTGAGTATTTACGTTTCCCCTTTTACAAAGCTTGCTTCCAGACGAATCATTGAATAAATAAATTTTCCATACATCGATGGTCGCGTCATACGGAGGTAGCATGGCTCAATTTTGAGGTGGCTTGTTGTACGTTACGGCTTGTTATGGCTTTTTTGAGGTACCTTGTTAGGGCGGTAATATGGGGCCCGAAGTGCAAGGCCTGCCTACTCTACCTTGATGCAGGCATAGTCATACTTCCTTCGACCTTCCATGAGCACTTGCAGGGCCTCGATGAACATCTCACATGCCTCTCTGCTGCTGGTCTTCAGCTGAATACACAAAAGTGCCATTTCGTCAGTAAAAAAGATTAAAGTGCTCGGCTACTTTGTCAATAAGGCCCGCATTCGACCTAACAGCGATAAGATTACCACCATCTTCCGCTTCCCAGGCCTCAATAATAATAATAATACTTTATTGCGCCAAGTATTGAAAAAAATGTACAAACATAACCTGACAAAGCCTCATTGGGCTTGAGTGGCAGAACCCGACAGGCAGCGGAACCACGCAGATAAACACAGAGGCATGAACGCACATTAAAAGTTACGGAACATCAAATTAGTAGAGTGGCAACATAAAAGTAGACACAGAACCCAAGTTACATATAAAAAACACATCAGAATAAAAAGCGAGGAAAGAAAATAAAATAGCATGACAATACTCAGATCTCAGACCTCTGTGTCTTAATGCACCAAGGACTTGCGTAGCTTCTTTGGTTTAGCTTCATACTTTCATCACTTCATATGTAGCGTTGCCGCTACAGCGGCGCCGCTCCATCAACTGCTTCCTTCTGGAATTCTTTAAGTATGATCTGACGAATGCAAAGAGTGGTGCGGGTGTTGCCAATTGGTCCGCTTCTCCCTGCTTAGCTTGCGGTGGCGTAAAAGGAAGCGGTAAATATTCTGTCAGAACATATGCATAGCAAACAGTAGATTTGGTCCAGCTATTCCTTATACGTGCCGAAAGAAGTCGGCAACGTGATACTGCCACGCAAAGTTTTGAAGATACGCTATGAAGTAAACTATCGCATACAGCTCCGAGTGTTTTTCATCTAAGAGCATTTCTACTTTTACCGCTTTTTCATATCTCATCATGTCATCTTGAGACATATGAATTTTTAGCCTAGGTGCGGGGCGGTGACCTTTTGTAGACAGCCGCCTAAACCACCACACGTATGGAGCGCGCTGAAGTCGTTGTGATGACGTCCCTCTGAACATTCCTAATTACTGACCTGTAATACCACAGCTAAATATGCGCAGCCACCGATGTTTCCAAATCCGGGTCTGTATTGAAAAGGACCACTTACGCTACAAGTACTGGTAAGGCATATTCCAGCCAAGGACATGGTATTAGCGAATGTGGCCAGCCATGTTACGACATGGAGCGTTTACGATTGAAAAGCACTCTGAATTTGGCCCATCAATTTTGTTTTCTAGAGGATCCCCGCACTACTCCATACTATACTTGAATTTGTGACGCACTTTGAAAATTTGTGAAAGAAGTTTCCTTTCCTGCTTACTATGCTTACGAAGAGACGCGGTTATGAAAGCGCGATGCCTTGGGTGAAAAGGAGGAAAATCTCTGAGTGGCCTGGATGCTCGAATTGTTCGTCAGCCATACTGGATGAAGCTCTCTGCGTATAACATGTAAAAGCACCGTATCGTTGTTTACTGCATTGTTGTTACACCAAAATTTCCTGTAGACTGCGAGTTCGCGTGGTGACAACAAATTCAGGTGACTACGAATAATATCAGCGCCTCATCTCCACGTCCTTAATTTTGTGTACCATTGTCATGAAAAGTTCCTGCTCTGACACTGTCTACTGTTCCTCGTGGCGCCAGTGGGCGTTCATACCTGGACGCTAAATGAACGACGAACTTCATCTGAGGGCTAATGTAAGGGCGGCGATGTCAAGCCAACGCATTTTCTTGCGTACAAGGAATAGGCACGTGCTATTCTACGAATTTTCGCCGCTAGTTTATGCAGGAAATATACACCATGGCATTAATTTCTTACCTCATCTTCACTCTGTCTTAAATAGCGGGCAAGAATAAATGGTATTTTATCGTGTAATTAGCGCAATAAGTACCTGGAGTTTCAATCGGTGTTGCATGGCTTCCATGGGAAGAATTTGCGCTGCCTCACTTATTTTAGTCTGCCTTCTAACTAACTCGTAACATAATGTTATGGCACTAGGAAAATCGATCTACTTTAGAAGATCAGGTAAATTATTGCGTTCATCTTTACAATCTCTTCTGCATGGCTTTTTGCCCGCACACTGCTTTATGGGCGTTTGCTGGCAATCTTCCTAGTTGCAGTAAGGTGAGTTACTGCGCTATAAACGCACGGAAAACAGCAGTAGAAGTGAACGGAGCGCGCACAGTCCTGTCCACTTCTACTCCTCCTGTCTGCGTGTTTACAGTGCAGTCACCCGCGTTGCAGCCCAACTTGCCGCTCTACTGCAATATTCGTACTATGCGAAAATAAAGGAACGGAAACGCCAGTCATAACTTGGCAGCACGGCAGTTATGCAATCATCGCCAGTTTAGATGAATTTACGCGAAGGACACAAAAACCTAAAAAAAAATAACTTAGGAGATGCTTTTCAACATTCATTGATGCTCATGAAGAACGCAAGTAACTTCAAAAAAAAATAACGTGCGCACTGATTATAATGTGGATCATAGAACGGTGTATCCCGATACTTGCTATTTATATGCAATATTTTTGCACTATTTTTGGTCAACCGAAGGTCTGCCAGGCACAAGGTACAGGCCTATCCACTTACAAGAACTCACCTAACTATAAATCAGTCTTCCTCGTCAACTCCTCTAAGGTTTTCACTTTTGAAGCGGAGAGTACACTGAGAGAGAAGGTGAGTGGAAAGCTAACGCCTAAATTTTTGTGTCCAGTAATGCGGCACATCGTTGCCTAGGATCATCATTTGGAGGAGGGGGGGGGGGCGTGGAAATTGGTCGAATGGGTCGAAGAAGAACGTCATTAAATATCCACTGCAGCGCAACGTTTTTTTTGTGCCCTCAAACTAGATGATAAAATCAACTTATAAGAAATTCCCTGACAGAGGGTCATGTATGGATTTATTCCGGAAACATTTCTCGCCTCGGTCACCCTTTGTGTGGTCATTTGTACGCATTGTGAATATACGGTAGCGAAGCCTTTAGAAAAACTGGTATGAGAGAAGGCGCCTTCATCCACTCGATCCATTTCAATGGTGTAATCAACAGGACTCCCTGTTGGGCTATGGTAGAGATGGCGAAAGCGGCGGCGAGAAACGAAATATGTACATCGTGAAGAAACGCTGAAAAAAGAAAATAAAAAAAATGACGCTTGGTTTTGCATTATCGCTGTCTTGCGGTTTCGCCAGTTTGAACGCGGGCTGTCAAGGTTAATTTTGAAAGTAATAAAAATTCAGCCCGAACTAGGAATAAAGTCATAAGCACCGTGGCAGCTGTAGTAAACACAACGCAATAAGAACTACGCAAACTAATAACGTAAAATAACTTCCTAAGGTAATTTCGAAGTATAGAAAAAGCAATTTCCACGTATCAGACATTTAGAATGCCTAATGACTGTACGTACAAGACGACGAAAAAGCATGTTAGTGACATGTAGCGGCAGAAGGAACACAGCTTTATGTACCAGATTCCTGGACGTAAGTTTGGTAATAGAGGCCGTATGTTAATACCGCAGGATCTTAACGCTGTGGTTGCTGGTGTTTCACTAACTACGTTTAATTACTGGGCGTTAGCAAGTGTAACAGTAAATTAAGTTTGCACTAAATACTGTCGTAAGATAACACACCAGGGGCCCCGTACACAAACTTTTGTGTTCGTAAGTGATTTTTGCCATTGGCCGGCAGCCTTCCTGAATCGTATGCACACGATGAAGATTGGCTGGATTTTTCTGTACAAAAGCTTTTATCCTAAGAGCTTTTTCGAATACGGGGCCCATTGTGAGTAGTAATACAATATAAGAACGGTTGAAAAGAGCAGATGTAGCAGCTGGGCTCTTTAACGCGAAGCTGAGGAGCGTCTGGATGCAAGGATTCCGTTTCTCACGGCTTTCAGATAACTGAAAACTGCACCACCATTTCAACCGGAACTAGAGCCGGCAGCGCTGCAAATGACCTGTGTAATTTACACACATGATTGTCATCGGCGCGATAACAACGTGCAGAAGCCCGCGCTGCTGAATTTAGTTCTACTCTCACGAGCGCCGAACACCAGAAAATTAGGAGGCAACGCCAGAACAAGTATGCTGTAGTGCTGGCTCGGATTACGTATGGCGTTGTGAACTGGGCTGGATATATAATCTTATCGCACGAAGGTAGATACACAACTTTACCTGTCCTTATGCGTTCTTTCCTGAAATACACGTATCGTTCAAGCCAATTGCTCCATGGTTGTAAAGTTACTTTTATTACTCACCTGTTCGGACACTGGACGAGCACAAAACATTTCGGTGGGTGCGCAACATGCTACATTATCTCGTTTTACAGTGTTGCAAAGCGGCCCAAATTTTTTAACAGTTTCAGCGATAAATGTGACAACGTCAGCAGAATTTAGCGAGAATTCAGCAAAATGTTTGTCCCTCTTTACACTCTTAGGCAAAGTTAGACCCTTTGGCTTGCCCCTTCTGCCACACAACAATAATCGTTATCTGCCTTGATGCATTTCCTTGCTTTAACGCTGCGAGCCCGGTACTTTCCAGTACACTCTAAGAACAGTTTACACCCTTTCGCTTGCCCCTTCTGCCTCACAAAAATAATCGTCATCTGCCTTGATGCGTTTCCCTTCTTTATCGCTGCAAGCCCGGAACTTTCCAGCGACGAACGGCACGCGCGTTATCAGAAGGGACACTCCAAAGGGTGTAAACTGTTCTATGCTGATAACGCGCGTGCCGTTCGTTACTGGAAAGTGCTGGGCTCGCAGCGATAAAGAAAGGAAACGCATCAAGGCAGATGACGATTATTTTTGTGTGGCAGAAGGGGCAAGCCAAAGGGTGTAAACTGTTCTTAGAGTGTAACGAACGGCATGCGCGTTATCAGCATAGAGCAGTTTACACCCTCTGGAGTGCCCCTTCTGATAACGCGTCTGCCGTTCATTGCTGGAAAGTTCCGCGCTCGCAGCGTTAAAGAAAGGAAACGCATCAACGAAGATAACGATTATTGTTGTGTGACAGAAGGGGCTAGCCAAAGGGTGTAACTTTGCCTAAGAGTGTAGTGGCACTCTCGAAATAAAAAGTACGCGACACTGCTTATAGGCAAAATTGTTTTAACTAGTAATCTACAGTTTTCGTTTCTCACCTCGTTTTCTACCGCGTTCACGTTGGAGCTGTCGTCTAGGAGTTTGTACGGCTGTAACGGTGAAACCCGGTGGTGCGTTGATGCAATGCCGCCTGCACGGGAGCCGTCACTAAGCACAGCCAGCCAAGGCCTCGCTTGAAAGCCACCTGCGTGGAAACCGCACCTGCCATTAAAACATAACTGGCTAACGCAGCAGCAACTACTACTTCGTTCGAGTGAGGCTGTGAGCCCGCGAACAGACCCCTAGTGCTTCTGAAGGGCGCGAAAACTCGCCTACACAGCTTCGCTGCTTTTGATGTTAGTTTCCAGATTTTTTAAGAATCTGTGAAGGAACTTGCCTTTATTTACGCTAAGAAAAAAATACATCAACACAATATCGTTCTGCATTCTTCTTCAAACTATGTGATAAAATGTGCATTTGCGGTGCACGTACTCACTTTCTTCTGTGTAGCAGAAGACTCAGTTTACGTGCCTCGTGAAACTTTAATTTCTTAGGAAACCTTTGTTAAGTGCTCTCCAGGACTATGCGGAGAAATTTCGCGGACCTCAAGTTGTCAACGTGTCTAAGAAAGCTGAATTCTGCGGTATGAAAGGAATATATTGTTGATAATGATAACGAAAAAAGGCAAGGCGCAGCTAAAAGATATTTCAAAAATTTCAAATGTCTTGATCGTAAACTCAGCACAGCTTTAACAGATTATGGGGAATATAACTACACACATGCCATTGTTTGAAGCCCAAGGTGAAGTTTGGAAAGGAAAACCCTTTTGCCTCTCCCCTAAATATTTACGAGACCATGGCCCTACATCTGCATAACACTGGCATGATTGACAACGGTTAAATATTTGTACATATAAAGAAGCAATTTGATAGGCAAGCGTTTAAACCACACCACACGTTTGTCCTTTGGCCTTGTTAGTTTCGGATAGTAGTAGAAAGTTGTTGTAAAGAAGGGGGGGGGGTGAAACGACAGAACACAACACATGCGCTCAGGCTTCTGTTGTGTCCAAACTAGCCTGATCCCTTTGCAACGATCTTACCACACGAGAGTGGAATCTCATAAATGACAGTTTGCTTGCGGTGAAGTTAACGTGTTTAGCAAAGTATCTTAAGAAGGATGTTTTTTTGGCGATGTGGTTTATATGTTACGATTACTATGAACAGAACCGCATACCCAATGTCACATACCTTTTGGCCCAAGTCTACTGGAAGGAGGTTCATTGAGGAGTGGCACATACCTAACATGGTTGACCATAGCTGCGGGACTGGGTAGGTACCAATGTTCAATGAAACTCTCTGACTTGTACTTGGAGCACTGAATATGTGGTCTGTGCTGATCTTCAATGAACCTTTTTGATGCCACTTTGAGTAACTACGTATGTGCCACTCAGAATGTGCCGTTTTACAATAACGAAAAAAAAAGATCCTGTATGTTCTTCCGATGCTGGGTTGAACTGAACGCGTGTCACAAGCGTTACTTTTTAAAGACAGCTACCCGACGCTTTAGGAGGCTCCGCCCAGTAAATGCACTGCGTATGTGCCCCCTTTTAGTAAACGTCCTTCACGTCAATGCTTTAGCGAGCTGCACCATGGATGCACTGGATATGTACCACTGTTCAATGAACTTGTCGCCAATTTATCAGTGTGTAAGTGGCAGTTGGTGTGCGCAAGTGAGGAGACAATTCTCAGCGTTCGGACGCCCGGGAGCGCCACGCTTCCTATTCTTAGGCTGCTCGTAGACTTCAAAGGGCCACTCGATCGCACGACGTTTCAAAAAAAAAAAGTGACAGAGGAGCTCGGTTGCCCCAGGACGCCTTTCTCAGCATTTACATGCACCAGGCCGCCATGCATTTCGGAGGCCTGACGCCGGTTTCGCAGTGGTGCTTCTAGATGCGGCCGAGTGTTCTTAGGAAAGCGTGAAATGGGAGTCCCGCTGCAGTACAGGCCTCGCACATCACTCGTTTCAACGGCGGCAATATGCTGTTGTCGTTATGTTGCATCCATGCTAAACGCATCAATGTCGACAGTCATCGTGAGATGGAATCTGCAGAATTTTTTTTTTCGCACAGCAGGACTTGCTGTCTTGTAGAGACGATTTTCGAGGCCAATTGTGCGATGCTTGTCCTTGTAGCAGGAATGAACCTATTGAGGGGAATGTGAATTTCAGCTGTAGAACAGAATTTAGTCAGTCACAAGATATATTTTATAGAAATACAGCAGTTCCGTCGCTAAAAAAAAGAAACGGCCGGCAATCCCCGCACCTCTCTCCCCCCCCCCCCCCAAACAAAAAGAAAAGAAAATTAAATAAGCGAGTGTAATTTTTAATAGAATGGAAGTTGATTGGAAGCTGTTGTCACGCGGAAAGAATGTTCATGCGGTTATAGTGTTATATAACTCAATGTTATATAACCGAAAGACTGTGATATTGCGTATTGTAGCCCCTACGCCTCCTATTCTTTTTCTGTACACTATCCAGATTTGTGATTTCAAGGACGGTCTTAAAACGGCCGAGTTTGGGCTCGCCGTCTACGACATCGATGCCGACAGCGAGGCTAAACCGTGCCCCGAGGTATTGTACACCGGACAGTACAAGAGGCTGACGCTGCTGCAGAACATCCACGACTTCATGGAGAACTTCACCAACGTGGCGGAATGCAAGCTCGTCACCTAGTCGGCGTTTAAGGGCTCAACGCTATGTGGTCCCCAATCGCCGGCCCAATGGGACATCTTCTTGGGCCAAGGCGCCTGTCGTAGATGGAGAATTTCTTGAACCTACGAGTGGGGCTGTGCTACTGTGAAGTGACATTGCAGTGCTTTTCTTGTTTTATGCGTGATTTTGTTTCAAACACCAAATATTATAGTTCGAGAATAGCATAATTGAGTCTGTTGCTGCCTAACTTGAGAAGGGAGACTTTAACATAACTGTAGATTGACAAGTTGCATATTCATTTGTCGTACACGTGAGGATAGAAATGTTGACTTGACCATATGATGTTACATGTTTACCGTCGTTCACTGAATCTTGTTGCTTGTGTTTCACAACTTTATTTGTACCGCTTGGCCTGCGCCTATATATGACCCCCTTGAAGGAAAGCAGTGGCGCGCGCTGTTTTCGGTACACTGGGAGATAATTGATGTCTTGTATGTTATAGCAAATGGGATGTTAAACACAAGGGTTGTATGCCAGGAAATTTGTACTGTATTCTTCGCTGTTCTCAGAAGTGGGAAAAAAGACTGCAGTGGAAGCGGGAATAAGTGCCCCATCAATTCGCTCTGAACTCAGCAGTATTGTACAGCCTGGTAGAAATTAAGCAAACACACGAAAACACGACAAGAGCCGTGATCTTGCAGCTATTATTAATGACAGTGTTTCCAATGCTAATACTATTCGCGTAACATTGGTGATCAGAGTGATGCTCCGCCTGCGTAATCTGCGGCATCAACCGGTCGTCATGGTGAATGATGAGCGTGGCATAAAATCGAGCGCCAGACCCTCGGTATGGAAACGCTGCCAAGTTCCTATTTTACGGCATGTGTTTCTTTTGTTGCTTTATAAGGATGGTAAAAGAACAATGCACACGAATACTATAACACGAAGAAACGCAACACAAACTTGACAGTATGTGAGAGACTCGTGATAAGGTTTTGATTATATGCCTCACGGAAAAGAAAATATAAATACATGAACTGAACGATTCATTCTAAGGCGGACGCAATTGTATTACACGCCTAGAGAAATATGGCAAAACTTTTTAGTGAATCTTTAATTTTACTCAGTCAATAAATTTGTATATCAAGCTTATCCGCTTTGGATGATCTAACGAATTCAGTTTAGAGAAGCGGGATATATGGTTTGGTGCAGAGTTTCACATTTGCAAACTGCGTCATTTTTTTTGTCACAATTCTCGAAAAAAATTTACAAGCCCTAAATAATTTTGCTGCTTCCTACAGTCACTAGCGTTTAAATTTGTGTCTCAAATGCAAGACATTTCATTCAAGTAAGTCCAGCGTTCGACTCATAAGATGATTTCTGCAGTTGAAATGTATTGGAAAAAGGAAGCAGGTGTCGGCGCCGAGTTAAAGTAGGTCTAAATAATTTTTTGAACATAGTACGAAAAGTTTGCCGATCTGTCGTAGAGGCTGCTGTGAAAATTTGAACTAGCCATTACTGAGGTGTACGGAGCAGGGAGTTCACGACCTCGTGTCAAAAACAGTAAAAATCGCTTGCTTCCACTTCGACGATATCGTCAGGCAGCGTCAATGAAAGCCACTAGCCAATGGACGCTATTGGCTGATTTCGTGAGCACGAGGGCATTCTCATGAACAACATGACTCCTAATTTTGACCTCACTCAAAGAAATTTTATATGTCGGCGATTTAAAAAAAAAAGAAATCATGTCATATTTGCACTGCGCGTAGCTGCGTCAGCGGCGCGTGGACTCCGAGGTTGCAGTTTCGAGCTGCGTAGCGTAGTTTGCCGCAGGCGCTACAGGTTGCTACAGTGAGAGAGAGAGAGAGAGAGAGAGAGAGAGCACTTAGTAAGATTGAGGTGGAGCCACTTCCTCGCAGAGTGGAGTTCAGGGTCGCATGGCTCGCACCACTCTACCTGCCCACTGGATCAGCCGTCGCTCCTGTTCCGGGTCAAAGCTGGTCAGCGCAATCTACCTTGGGGAAGTTGAAGGTGAATTAATAGGGAAGTAGCCCGGAGGGTGTAGGGATTCCCAGATCCAGTGATGTATCCTGGGCTTTTTTTCACAGTAGGGACAGCAAAATGTATAATTTGTGAAATGGAAGAGGTGTAGCTAAAACAGACATGCGAATGAATGAGGTTGTAGCTATCGCCATGCGACGACATTAGCTATCGCCTTGTGCCATGCGACGACACCAGCCATCACGTGTGCTTGGGTTCAACCATGCGAAGACGCAGTTCAATGTCCGACGTACGCCTCTGCTGCATCGACAGCGGACGCCCGTGTAGTACTTTGGATATGCCATGGGTCAAAAGCAGGCCGCCAAAGCGTACAAGAGGTGTGAAGGTAAGAACTGACCAACCGGAAGACTACGAGACATGGATGATGGACAACATGTTCAATATGTTTCTGTTGTTGTATCTGTATAAAACTGGCCTCCGTGCTTGCACTTAATTTCTTTCTAAAGTTAGGACACGTGACAACGCAAGCGCAAAGCCGAGGACACCTAAGCACTTAATATGAGTTGTGAATGCGAATTCACTAATGTCCAAAGTTGAACGCTGCCGAGCCATCCTTGTTGCGCTGCGTGTAATGTTTTCGAGTTTTGACGTGGTGTACATTGTCAAGATTTACTGAACCGCTGCTGTCTCACTGCATTGAATCGACACATTTACAATTCGCGTTTCTGTGCTAAACGGTCGCTACGTTCTTCAGGGTTCACCTCGGCCACTCGACACCGCTCCGCTGCGCGTTTTCGAGCCTCCAGACGTTCGCTTGCAGAGCCCGGGTCCCTCAGGCACATAGTAGGGGGTTGCAGAGCGGCACCATTAAATCCTCCGAACCCTTACCCCACTAACGAGCTTTGGGAGAGAGCCTTGGCCAGCTCCGATCTCAAGGATCAGCAACAGCTGATTGCGAGGGCCCAGGACGCGGCCCGAGTTCAAGGCATTCTGGAATGAGGACGCCTCTCCAAAGCTTCATTCACCGAATAAAAATGTTTATTCTCTCTCTCTCTCTCTCTTAGACACACTTCACTGCATATCGAAGACGTTCTGCTTCACGTCACCGTATCGTCTTCGTCGAATCGCGCTAACGACGTGGCGTCGTAGCGATTTCCGTCGCAGCGATTTCCGCTCCCCGATGTCCTCTCACCGATGCGCACACCTGTTACGCTATCACGGCAGCAGGTGTTCTGATTCCACCGATTTGCTCCGTCGAGGTGCGCTCGTGACGTGATGCCACAGCAAATAGGAATTTAGGTGCCATTTTTCTGCTACGGATGGCACCGGTTGTTTCGCTCGATGGGCCATTTCATGCTTTCGCAAAAATAAAAATATTATGGACTGAACATGAAGACAGTAGATGACAACTCGAAATATTGCGTTATGAGGTCCGGTAAAATAAATAAAAGGCAGAGGGTGATGCTGCTACTATTCACTCGAATAAAATATGGAGAAAAAATTACGTGGTAAGAGATTTGTTTCATTTCTATTTCTATGGATTTCTTCCCGGAGAGGACCGCGGGAAGGCGAACATGCAGTAGCAGCTGGCAAAGAGGGTCTTACGAGAAGGCACCTACTTGGCAACAAAATTTAGGCCTTGTGAAGAATGACGTGACACATCATTCAATAAACATATACAACTGAAATGTAATTAATGTAGATCTTTAAGTAGGGTGAAAGATTACAGGTTGGTGCATTGCTTCACTCTTTAGCAGGTACAACAGCACGCTGCCGTACATAGATTTGCAACGGGCAGGCTTCCTCCTCGAAATTGGAGCTTTTTTTAGCTCACTGGTTACATTATATAGTTGGATCTTTCCATTAGGCATGCCAAAAAGGATTGTTCTATAGTTTCACTGAAACTTTCATCTGCCCATCAATAATAAAGCATTGGCGAAATAAAGACCGAAGAAGAAGGCGAGAAGGCATTGGGACGTGCCATAAGTTGATGGAAGAAGCAGAAGAAGAACACGAGGAAGAGGGGGAAAAACACAACAAGGTTGTGCTCCGTATTTCTGTGGCACCGATACTGTTCCGATTAATGCTCTCCTGCACAAAAACAGGTTATCGTGGCGCATCTACGACCCACCGACTGTATCCTGGTCATCAGAAGGAGTTCGAGGGGGATTCTGTTTTGCCGGCTCCCTCTGTTTCGTTCATCATCATCATCATCATCATCATCATCATCATCATGGTTACGCCCACTGCAGGGCAAAGGCCTCTTCCATACTTCTCCAACAACCTCGGTCATGTACTAATTGTGGCCATGTCGTCCCTGCAAACTTCTTAATCTGATCCGCCCACCTAACTTTCTGCCGCCTCCTGCTACGCTTCCCTTCCCTTGGAATCCAGTCCGTAACCCTTAATGACCATCGGTTATCTTCCGTCCTCATTACATGTCCTGCCCTTGCCCATTTCTTTTTCTTGACTTCAACTAAGGTGTCATTAACTCGCGTTTGTTCCCTCACCCAATCTGCTCTTTTCTTATCCCTTAACGTTACGCCCATCATTCTTCTTTACATAGCTCGTTGCGTCGTCCTTAATTTAAGTAGAACCCTTTTCGTAAGCCTCCAGGTTTCTGCCCCGTAGGTGAGTACCGTTCAGTATGGGTAAGCCTAAAGCTGTCTTAGTATTCCCGTGATGCATGGCATTTCAATAATATATGGGGTTTTACGTGCCAAAACCACTTTCTGATTATGAGGCACGCCGTAGTGGGGGACTCCGGAAATTTTGACCACCTGGGGTTCTTTAACGTGCACCTAAATCTAAGTACACGGGTGTTTTCGCATTTCGCCCCCATCGAAAATGGCATTTCAAATACTGTCACCTTGTGACCTAGGTAGGCTCACTATTGCCTTTTTTTTGCACGGAAATTGATAACTCAGTGTTAAGCATCCACTATAAATGCGCTATGAAGGATTTCAGGCGAATGTGAATGAAAAATAGCCATGAAGAAATAGCGCAATAGTGCTTGGCTTGAGAGATGAAACCAATACAAAAAAGCACATGTACCGAAACGTGGAGCACGCATCAAGATGTCTGAGCTTTTACGATGCTTGCATGATGGCTGCATGTGAGTACGACATTTTATTTAACCTTTCCAGTCAGTCGCGCGTGTGTGAGCTTCTTGGATGTGAGAATTATGAGTCACTGGTTTAAAGAGAATATCATTCTTTGGCTCTTTCGGCCGTTTTTGTGGTTTGTAGTGGATGAGTGGTGGCTATACTCTGCCTATAAAAGCAGTAGTTTGTTGGCTTGTTCTCTCGCGCTCTGTCTTGCTGGTTTTTTTGTTGGTTAGAGCTATTCGCTTCCATATACAATCACCGTCGATGTTTTGTGCACAATTTTTATCATTTAGAAGCTATAACACTTTTATTTGTTTTTTTTGTGTGGCGGGGCAGCCGAATCAAGTGGTGAAGCAGGTAAGTTACCAGAAAGGTTTTTTTCTTTTGCGTAACTAAACCTGAACCGGTGCTCTCGAGTGCCATTTCATTCTTTAGCTCATAGCAAGTTCTTCGTGACTATTTATTTCGTTGATGTAAGATGACAGCTTCCATACTGCCCTTACATTGTTGCTATTACTGAAACACGGCTTCTCCCAGAAATATACAGCCATGAAATAGCACCCCCAAACTATTCAGTTATCCGTGAAGATCGACCAACTCGAGGTGGTGGCACAGCTCTGCTTATTAAGAAGTCCTTACCCTTTGTATTGATGCCCGACCTTCCAGATGTCGCGGCTGTGTTCTGCAGGATTATGTGCGATGATTTTGCTATAACTACTGGTTGCTTTTACATTAGTCCTCTTTCTGGTCACGAAAGTGCTATTACTGTACAGGAGTTTATGCAGAAGCATGCTAGCAACCGAGTTGTTCGTATGGGAGACTTCAATTTACCAGATATTGACTGGAATATCATGCACCACACTTCACTCTCATCAGATTTGCTCATTTATTTGTTGGTGAATTTCGGGCAGCCATTATCCTTCAAGAGAAAAATGTATAACAGCTGTGTCTTACCAGTACTCACGTATGGAGCAGAAACCTGGAGGCTTACGAAAACGGTTCTACTTGAGGACGACCCAATGGGCTATGTAAAGAATGATGGGTGTAACGTTAAGGGATAAGAAAAGAGCAGATAGGGTGAGGGAACAAGCGCGAGTTATTGACATCTTAGTTGAAATCAAGAAAAAGAAATGGGCATGGGCAGGACACGTAAAGAGGAGGGAAGATAACCGATGGTCATTAAGAGTTACGGAATGCATTCCAAGGGAAGGGAAGCGTAGCAGAGGGCGGCAGAAAGTTAGGTGGGCGGATGAGATTAAGAAGTTTGCAGGGACAACATGGCCACAATTAGTACAAGACCTGGGTATTTGGAGAAGTATGGGAGAGGCCTTTGCCCTGCAGTGGGCGTAACCAGGCTGATGATGTTGATGATGATGAAATTTCGGGCTTCGTCAAGTTGTAACCTCTCCTTCGCGAACACAAGGAACAAGCGATAACATCCTAGACTTAATATTGATTAGTGACAACTTCCCCCTTCATCTACTGAACTCGGAGATCATAAACGGTATCACAGACCACAACATACCATAATGCCAGCTGCCCCTCGGATGCACTTCAACAGCTAAAACTACTAAAGTTATTGTCCATAATTTTGAAAAAGCAGATGATTCCGCTATACTAAGCTATTGAGCACGCGAATACCAAGAATTTTCCGAAATTGCCAACGATAGTTCTGTTCACGTCAATGATCTCTGGCTCAATTTCAAGCGTATAGTCTCACACTGCAAGCGTCACTATATACTGAAAAAAGTAAAAAATCAAACAAACAAAATCCTTGGATAACACGCGATATAATTCACGTCAAGCGCAGAATAACACGCTTGTGGCGTAGCATGAAAAAGAACGGTGAAAGTACACACACAAAAAAAATCGCAACTCTTCCGCCCTGCCGACAAACTCAAGTTAAAGGCTAAGCTTGCGAAGCATATATATTTGAATGAAAGATTGCCTAAACTTTGCAATAACAACCATAATCGCTTTTGGAACTTTTTTTCGCGCACGCCCCGCAGCGACACCAGATCGTCCACGCGAGGAAAAACTGGCACTCGCTGATAAATTTAACCAACACTTTCAATCAGTCTTTACTAAGGATAACGACACAATTCCATATTTGCCACCGTCGTCCTTCCCCACTATTGACACATTAACAATAAACGACTCCGGAATATTTAAACAGTTACTTGAGTTAGACGTGAAGAAAGCAAACGGTCCCGATAGCATTCCCAACGAGTTCTTGAAAAGATATGCTGAATGTAATAGTAAATTACATTGAGCACACGTGTGCTGACACGGTACCCACAGTACACACAGGTGGCGGCGGCGGTGGTGAAAGGACGCTTCACTTACCTGTTCGTTTTCGCCTATCCAGGTTGGTTCTGACTTCTGGGAAGGCGGTGTTTCACAGTTCTTGCATTGCTGGAATCGTCGCGCCTGCTGCTGCTTTCCTAAGCGACGTTTTTTTTCAACGTGTTCTTCATCGTCAAATTTTCTCCACCCACCAGACAACCTAGAAACCGCTAGCGTGGCTGCGGAACTGCGTGCTGATCGACGTCACTGACCTCGTGCAAGTGTTGTCGCGCTTCCGGTGCCGAAAACTGCGACTGGACACATGGGTGGCGGCGGCGGTGGTGAAAGGACGCTTCACTTATCTGTTCTTTTATGCGTTGCATATTGCAATCACTCAGTTCAGCCCTTGGGCGCGGCCGGGCAGCCCCCATTGACCTTTAGCGCAACCACGTGACGTGACGTCACGACAGCCGGAGGAAAAGCTGGGCCCAAACTCGGGCAATATGCAACGCATTCTTGGCTTAACCAAGCTAAGCCTGGCCATTTTTTTGCCTATCCAGGCTCGTAAATTCGCTTATTTCTTCGGTTTACCGCCACGTTACCGCTACCGCCATTGCCACCGTGTTCTCTGCTTTGCTCAGTGCTGTGTACTATTCTTTAACATCATTGTACGCTTTTATTTGAACAAGTTTGGTAAGTTGAAATGGAAGGCGGTATCTTCGAAGGACTTTTGTGTACATCGGCTCTTGCACCTCTCTTATTCTCAGTGATTTGACCTGCTATGTATGAGACGAGAACAAGACGTGTCCATTGCGAGAAAAGAAGAATGTAAATACAATGTTTAAACGCATTCGTGACTTCTTATTCTTTATTTATTGTTCTACATAAGTGCTTAGCCTAGCGGTGCATAATTTACTTTGTTAAACAGTGTCTTATGCCGCTACAGATGACGCATCAACTGCCTATCCAAGGAAAGCTATGTGGTATATGCACCTAGGTCTGCACCTTGGCGACCGCCATGCTGAAGTTACCAACGTCGTGCTACCAAGCCGGTGCTTCCCTATTGTTCTTCGCCTTTTGAACGGGTCAATCCGGTGATTGCAAATACTTGTTCTCCGGACGCTATGCTCAAACGTTCGCTCAACTTGATGAAAAACAACTTATACGAACTGGGGGTCCGCTTGTCTGGGTCCGGTACCCAAACACTGCATTAGTTTCAGCTGCTGGTGACATCTTAAAATTGTCACCATATCGACGTAAAGTGCTAGTGTGGCAGTGTAAATATCACAAAAAGAAAGAAATTGCCGCAGAACCAAACTAAGATGATTGTGGACGGTAATGCGTTAGCATTTGATATAACGACACAAAGTATTGCCATGTAGGTGTGTGCTGCAGCAGTGTGTGCCTCTTTCACGCTTCCCTAAGAACACTGGGCGCCATCTAGTGCCGTCATAGCGAAGCCTGCGAGTGTCCTCCGAAATCCATGGCGCCTGAGAAACGCATCATGTAGCACCGGGCTCCTATATGCGCTTCTTTTGGATACACTCCGCGATGTAGTGGCATTGTCGCCAAGTCCTAGCATAGCCTCCGAGACGAGAAGCATGGCGTGCCTGCCTATGCGAACGCTGAGAATTGTTCTCGCTTGGTGTATGCACAATCGCTCATACTAAGCAATGCAGGTTGCCGAGAGATTCATTGAAGAGCCGCATACATCTAGTGCATACATGGCGCAGCTCGCTAAAGCTCAAATTTTTTGGGACTGCTGTGTTTTGGCTATGATAACAAAGTTCAGATGCCTACCAGAGTGGCAGGGTATCCTGAAACTCTTCTTGACTTTTGCTTCACCAACGGCAAAAATTATAGGTGTGCTGGCATTCTTGTACCCGGAGCCAGTGACCACTAACCAATTTTCGCATTCATCACATCACGCATAAGTCAACGAAAAAGATTTGCTTCAACTTATTGCAGAAAGATTACCACCGAGAAGATCAAGACTGTTAAAGAATTAGTTTCTGAAGCTCACCAGAGCCAAATTCCCGAAATCACTGACGCTGTACTTGCGTAGGAAATATTTCTGGTGAAAGTTAGATTTCATAACTGGTTCCTACCTGTTTTGAAAAAGACGGACAAAAAAGCGAGAAAGCCATGGATCACCTTTAGCCTCCCTTTTACAAAAGAATGAAAGAGCTAGATAAGCTACTTAACAGCTTTATCAATACAATACCGATGGCGTACTTCCTTTAGTTTGAGCAGACAAGGAATAAGTTAGAACCTTATATAAAGCGGGCACGCATAAACTACTACTAAAATAAGTTTGCAAGCATTATGAATGATCGGAAAACAATTTGGAGTACTCTGAACGATGTTTAGTCAAGAGCGAACACATATACTATTTCTTAACTTTTAACGGGGGGCAAATTTTTCTCAGGCACATTGCTTGCTGATATGTTCAATGACTATTTTCTAAGATCAGGGGCATTTTCTGAGATGAATACCGATAATCGGTATAAATTGCACCTCACAAATGACATTAAGGAATCAATTTCTGCGGCTCCCACCCATGAGTCGAAGACGAATTTATTCATGATGAACCCGCGGAATAGTTGTGCAGCTTGTAATTATGGTATAAAAGCAGGCAATCATAAGCTGTTTCTCAGTATATTAGCTTATCATTTTATATATGTGCAACTTGATTTCCTGCACTGGAATATTTCCCGATAAGCTCAAGATAGCCGGAGTTTATGTGATCTACAAAGTTAGTGACTAAAAGTACATGGCTAACAACTACACGACTACACGACTAATATATGCCAATTTCTACGTTGCCGATATTTTCAAATATATGGACCTTGCCCTGCCAGAAATAATTTTAAATTACTTGAAATAAAAGCTGATGAACGCAGCTTTTATTCAACTCTCCTCTTTCTATAATATCGATGAAATGCAATTTATTTATTTATTTTATATTGAAGGATATTGTAACAAAGCACCGATTCGGATTGCAGAAAAATAAGTGTACCGAGAAGAACTTGCTAATATAAAGCCAAATAAATTGATAACTTTGGGCAGAGACTTCCCGCAACTGGAATATTTCTCGATATTCAGAAAGCCTTTCATGTCATCAAGCGCGAAATTTTCTTAGAAAAGCCAAACGAACACGGAATAAGATGTGTTTGATCACATATATTGAGTTCAGTGCACTGGCGTGCAGCAAGCAATATCAAAAAACGGGTAAAATAATATATGGTGTCCCGCAGAGGTGTATAAGTGGCCCCTTTTTGCTCCTGTTGTATGTAAATGATATCGTATGTATACCACTAACATCGAACATCATTACATATGCTGATGATGCAAACTTGGTTTTCTGTGGCAAGGATTCAAATAATCTAGAAAAACGAAATAACAAACAAAAAACAAATTTGAGCTAAACACTAAAAATACATGACAGGTTGTTTTTCGACTTAAGAGAAAAATGTATACTAAGCGAAATTAAAGTTACATTTCGAGGGGTTTTCATTGAAAGCGCTGCATGTCATAAGTTGCTCGGCATTAATTTCCGTGAAACCCAAAACTGGCCATTTCACGTCAACAAACTTCGTACAGATATTTCACGTTCTCCTGGTACAATGTAAAAAAGTGTTTATTGCCGCTTTGAGCAGCAAAGAAGCTCTATTATGTGCTAGTGTTGCCAGGAATCTACTAGGTCTTTATTTGGGGCACAACCGCTCAAAAGAGTAAAGTTCTCATACATTGCAAAATACAATTGTAGGCACAAATGAAGGCGTTCCACGGCGAACGCATTTCGCCCACATATTTCACAAGCACCACAATGTAACGTTTTAAAATATTTTTACAATATAATGGGGACAAATATTTATGACCAAATCACCTGAAGCAAGAATGCATTCCGTGAAGCTTACTTTTGGAAATAACATTCCTATAGTTTAACATGCGCTAACTGTAGACTAAGAGAATCCGGTCAAATCACGGCAGGCAAAAACTTGCACACATGGTTCCTCAGCTAATGGATACAGATCCTGTTATTACCAGCATGATAGAATAATGCCGCTCAGTAGCGCTTTTTGGAAGGTGATCTACGCTTATCTACTTACGCCTCCGAGGTTATGTTTGGTTATTTTGTAAAGCTGATGGTTAAGTTTAGTTATTTGGGTATTTTTCTCTCCAGATTGATGTTACATCCATAGCTACGATGTGCGAAAGCACGCCCAAGTGTTGCAATGTTATACACTTATTTAACCTTATAGTCTGCTTTCTGATTTGTACGTTCGAAATGTTTGCGACCCTATTGTTGGGAGCAAGCGTTGGTAATGTTATTTTTACGAGCTGTGTGTAATATTCTGCCTATTTGTGTGCTTCTTTCTTTGTTACTTTTCTCACTTTATTCATAAATGTAAAAGTATGTGTGCTGCTTTTCTAACCGTTTTGTTGAAAATGTGGCAGCCTATGGTGATAATATAATTTCAATGATATTGTAATAAATAAAGTTTTACGATAATTTAACTATACAACTTGCTAAGCAAAATGCCCATTGACACGTGCCTCGTATTGTTTGTTTTTTCTTTTTTTTTCTTGATTGCCCTTACTTTTGTGACCTTTGTATTTCCTCTTGCTTACGATTCTAAGAGCTTCGTACTGTCTCTTTTACCAATTAGATGGCAATACGTTTTAGCGCATTTTTGTATTTCTTCTTTTCCTATTGAACAACGGACATTCAATTAATTTCGCATGTCGAAAAAAAGAAATACATAAGGCAGTGATCGCAATGAAATGACCGACGTATTCTATCACACAATGGAGTCTTTACACAAGGACTCTCTTATGAAACTAATGTACAGTATACATGAGGCTTAAATAGTACAGGGTAGCTACATTATAGAAGGAAGATGTATATACGAACACAAATAAATGTGTAGTCTTCACCAATAATCATAGTAGGCGATCAGGCATAAGGTCGTTTCCCTACGACACGCACCGAAGCGAATGTCAACACTTGCTAGGAGAAACTATCGCAGTCCTTCTCGTTGGCGTACTTCTCCATGAAGTCCACCAGCTTGTGGAGCAGCTTCAACCTACTGTACTGACCCATGTATTTGGTCTCATTGCACGGGTCTGATGACGCGTCGGCATGAATGTCGTACACGGCGATGGTGAAGTTTAAATTCTTTACTCTTTCCGTGTAGGCACACATCTGCGACAGGATGTAGAGTGCGCAGAACTCGAAGCACATCACAGAGAAAGTGGAAATGAATTCCGCGTTAGGCAGGCATCCTGGGTCTTTCTGGAAAAAGTAATCGCCTTTCTTCATAAGCAGCCATGTTTTTGATAGCACAGTGCGTAATGTGCCCCACTCTTATTTCCATTTAGCGATTTAGAAGCAGGCTCACACGAATAGCTCTTCACGGCCGGCGTGTTCGCCTGATGCGCATGCGTGTATAATTGCTCTGATATTCAGTGATGCGTCGTTTACGCTGTTTTATAGTATCCGTTCTTTATAGTTCTCTGAAGAAATGGCTACGTTCTCGCGATAATGTGGTAAGCGCTGGTAAGTGCGCTAATGTGGTAAGAACAAGGCGCAGCCTTGTTCAGTTGTTGCCGGTTCTTGCATCTTTAGCAATTTGGAGAAAGTCACTGAGATATGCTGTGAGGTCCCATTCTGCACCTGTGCTGCAGGGCGGGAATCGGCACACAGAGTCTAGGTATATCTGGTCGCAAACGCCGTCACTTGGGAGCGTCGACTTCCCTGAGAATTTTTGAATGTTGTACGTGCAGATCATCGGCGGCCCTCGTACGACTGGTGCAACTGCACGAAATACAAAAACAAATAAACTGTAGGCGGATAGAAAGAGAGCGCAATTTGAAAACTGTCCATTAAAGACCCGCAGGCAAGCTGGCAGCGAGAACAAAAACAAGACGAGACTAGAGCGCAAGTCAACAGTCGGTTGAAATGTTGAAAGGCGTGATGGCCTTTATTGTTTCTAAATGCGTGACGAGCATCATGCACGTGACCCACATCTATTTCTTTTAAATTGCTAAATTGCATGTTGCTTCCAAATAAAAATTTCAGTTGTTAAAGCGGCAAGTGAATTATTGTCTTTCAGTTGTCAGTTTGCGAGCTGCTAACGTAATTAAAAAAAATCTAAGTGAACCCTAATTACTTGCTAACTTGAAATTGATCATTGTCACTGGCGCATTACGGAATTAATATATTTCGGTATTGTAAAAGAGATTCTGACGTGGTAAAAATAAAAAAAACTAAAACGCAATAAATGCACCCATGCACTGCGGTGTCACTGCAAAAAAAAAAAAAAATTGCAGCTGGTATAAAAAAATTATGTTCACTCACTAGCATGAGAATGACGATTAGTACTTGGGAAAATCTTGCCAAACTTCCGCATGTCTTGAATATCACAAATTTTTAATTATTTTTATATATATTCTTCTTTAAGTATATTTCTAACTGGATAAATTGTACGATTGTGCAACTTAAGCGTAAGATAAAAAACAGAAGCGCAAGCGAGAAAAGTATACAAATGAAACCTCGCGCCTTTTTTTGATGCCTAAAAAGAAGCAGATTTCAGAGGAGAAGGAATACTTTTCAGAAAGGATTACGCTATACATGAAAGCTTCCGCACAGCGTTTTTGGCATCACCTTTTACCCTCGTATGAAAAAATTAGGTTCATTCAAATAGATGGTCATTTTATTACCGACCAATCAGAAATCGTCAACAGATGCAATGCTTATTTTCATTCTGTGTTCAGCCTTCCTACTTCTTTGCCTCCGAATTTCAGTACAGAAGGTTGCCACTAACACATGATTTGCCGGATGTTGTTTCGTCTGAACAAGATAAATTTTCTTTCCTACCTAATTTAGACACAAAAAAAGTCGCCAGGACCTGGTTCTATTCCTAATAAGCTTCTGAAGCGATACGCTCGATGGGTCTCTATAAATTTATTTTATTTTAGAGCAATATTGCTTGCCAACTGATTGGTTGCAGGCTAGAATTGTACCACTACACAAATATGGAAGCAAGGACATTCCTAATGACTATAGACCTATTTATATCACTTACGCCTGTTACAAAATACTTGAGCATGTCCAGGCAAAATGCTTATCTAAACACCTCGGGGACACCAAGTAGCTAATTACCAATCAACACGGTTTCAGACGGAAGTTAAATACTGTTACCCAACTTCTAGAAACACTGCACGATTTTTCTAAAGCAATGAATGACTGAGATCAAGTGGATGCAATTTGCTTAGACATCTCGAATGCATTTGACTGTGTTCCACATGAAGAGCTTGTTAATAAGTTCAAAAACAAGAAAGGGGCTGGCAGATGGAATGGCACACTGTGGTATAAACTTTTTTAAAACAGGGTTGAAGTGCCTCAGACAGGCTGGCCAACGTTTCGATAGGTGGACCTATCTTCGTCAAAGGCGGCCTCGTCATCCTCGGCGTGTTAGTTTTAAAGGGTTAGTGTAGTGACGTCACGTGCGGGTGTTGTGGCTGGCGGCTGGTTTTAAAGAGAGAGATTACAAGAGGGAACAGGCGTTCTCGTCCGACGTCTGTGAGCCTCATTCTCAAGACGAAGGGACAAGAGTGTGAGAGTGGGCACGCGGGGAGGAAAGAAAGGAAATAGAAGCGGACAAAAGGGTGGAAAAAGGAGAAAAAAAAAAGCAGGGGGAGCCAGGGTCGTGCCAAGACACAACAAAGGGGGGGGGGGGTGAAAGAAAAAGAAAGAGAAAAATGAAATCTTTAAGAAATACGGGGGCTTGGGAGCGTGTTGGGGATGCGAAGGGTTAGGAGGTATTCTGGGGAGTCGTTGGCGGCATGTTTTTGAGGCATTAGAACGGCCGGTCAAGCAATAGGTCGAGTAATTTTGAAGTAGTTAAGGTGGCGACGCGGAGTCTGCGGTGCAATGTGCGGGGTGCCTGAAAGGCAGCGGCATGGTCTTTCAAGGGGCACTGCCCTACGCGCTTAACGTAGGTGTCGTTACGGCGGCATCCAGAAGGCGATACTCCGGGTTGAGGCGCCGAAAAAGGCATATTGACTTCGGAATGTGTTGTCGAGGGGGTTTCAAAAAAAAACAGACTAAAAAAAAAAGGGGGGGGCAGGGGGAAGGGGGGGGCGAAATCGGTATAGGAAACAGGAGGGTGGCGCGTGCAGAAGCGGGCGCGGGCAAATGTACATGGAAGAAGTGGAACGTTCACTTGGTGTAGACGTAAAATCCTGAAAGAGTACATTTAAATTGAGTAGTAAGCATTCCTCCGAAATGAAAGAGTAGGTGAGGTTAAGAATTAAAGTTGGCTGGTGGCCTAATGTGTTTTGTGTATTGGTTGATGATATGAGAGTTTCAGATTTAAGTTACAGCTTTTAAAGATTCTAAGTTGCCGCGTGCCAAATTAATTCCTGTCGGGTGTAGGCAATTAAACTTGTGTATGAGGTATGATTCCGTGTACTTCCTTTCACGAGGGGAACGGAAATTTGTTTGTAGTATATAGAGCCGTGCTTTGTCAAACATATGTCCATGTTCATTAAAGTGGCTGGCTACTGCTTTGGGTAAATTGTGTTTTGTGTCCGCGCGGTGACCATTGAGTCTTGTATTGATTTGTTGTCCGGTCTCACCTATGTATTGTTTGCTACAAGCGGCGCATTCTAGACAGTAGACTACATTGCTTGATGTGCAGGTGAAAGCCGAAGTTACCTTGTGTGTGTAATTCGACGCTGTACTTTTTACTGTAGTAGTGGATTGAATGTGTTTGCATGTAGAGCACCTGGGGCGACCACAGGGATTGGTTCCCAACTTCTTCTTTTTCTGTAGTTTGGCGTGCACAAGAACATCTTTAAAATTAGTGTTGCGTCTGTAGGCTACTCTGGGAGGGTCGGGGAAAATCTTCTTAAGTTTCTGGTTGCTGGTGAGAATCGGGTAGTATTTACTTAGGATGTTATTCACGTTTGGGAGTGCGTTTGAGAATTTAGTAGTAAGAAGAGGCGTTGTTGTTCTTGTGATCTTCGGGCGGGGCTTGAGGACCTCGGCTCGATCAAGTTTGGTTGCAGCGATGTAAGCTGTTTGAAGGTCACTGTTTGGGTGGTTCCTGTTTGATAGCGTTTCTTTAAGGTGATCGAGTCTATCTATGTAGTCTTGGTTTTCAACGCAAATGCGACGTAGTCGTGTGGCTTGGCCTTTAAAGATGCCTTGTTTGCAATGTCTGGGATGGTGGCTGGTATATTCTAGGTACTGTTGTTTGTCGAAAGGTTTCCTATACAGCGTTGTCTTTAGTTCACCATTGTCAATGTATATTGTTGTGTCCAGAAAGTTCATGCGCTCAGTTGAGGATTCTGATGTGAATTTTATTGTTGGGTGAACAGAATTTAGAAAGGATATATATTTATCTAGACTGTCTTGGCCATGTCCCCAGATTATGAGTATGTCGTCTATGTATCGTAGGTATGTGTGGGGCTTGGTAGTGTAGCGCGATAGGAAATCTGTTTCTAGAATCCCCATAAATATGTTCGCGTAGGTTGGTGCAAAAGGCGTACCCATGCTTGTACCATGTATCTGTAGGTAGTAACTCTCTTCAAATTCGAAGTAGTTATGTGTGAGAACTAATTCAAGGAGAGACAGGTAAACTTCAGTAGAGTGTTGTGCACTGTGTTTAGACAGCGTTTCTTTTATCGAAGATAAACCATCAGGGATTGGAATGTTGGTGTACAGCGCCGTGACGTCTAGTGTTGCGAGAATTGTGTTGTGGGGTAGTGTGCCTTTAGTATTAATGTCTTCTATAATTCTCAGCAGGTGGGGCGTATCTTGTACAAATGACGGAAGTGTTTTCGGCAAGTTACCAAGGTAGTGGTTAAGGAATGTGGAGATGCTCTCTGTCGGGGTGTTGTTGTTTGATACTATCGGACGGCCTGGGATACTAGCAGTGTATAGTTCAGCGGATGGAATTTTATGAATTTTCGGAAGGAGGTAAAAACGTCCGGCAGTTTTGTTGCTTGGTTTAAGAAATTTGTATTCTGATGGTGTTATCAATTCATCAGCCAAAAGTGATTTCAGCCTGTTGGTAATTGTCACTGTATAGGACAATGTCGGATCGTTATCTAGTTTGCGGTAATGTTCCGGGTTGTTTAGTTGTCTGTAAGCCTCGTGCTTGTATTTTTCTATTGGCCAAATAACTATACTTCCACCCTTATCTGCTTCCTTAATAACAATGTCATTCCGGCAGCTCAGATTTGAAATGATATGACTCTCCGACGCAGTTATGTTTTTAGGTCGCTTAGATGTCTTGGATTGGCTTATAATTTCTTTAGTGATAGTTTTAAGGTATATGTCAAGTTCTATGGCTTGTTCTGGTTCGGGAGTCCAAGTGGATTGGGCTCTAAGTGGTGTCGTCCCGGTGTCTGGTGTGTCTGCAAAAAAGTGTCGGATACGCATTCGTCGGGAGAATTCTGAGAGGTCCTTGTGAAGCTCGAATTCATTTATTGTGTTGTTCGTGGGGCAAAAGTTTAAGCCCTTGCTGAGTACGGCTATTTCTTTTTGACTTAATGTTTTAGAAATGTCTATAACATTGGAGCGGTTTAGTTCTGTGGAAATTTCCTTACTGTCTGGTCCTTCTAAGCTCGAGGTCCCTCTTGTCTGGGTGTGGTGGCTGTTTGGTTGGAAGGTTGTTTTTTGATTAAAATTTGCTTTTTTCCTTTGTTTTTGAACCAATTTCCTAGATTGTTTTTCGCCGTAATGTTCTAAATCTCTCTTCTCATCTGGTGTCAGGGTTATGTTCCTAAGTCTGTGGTTAAAAGTTTCGATTTGCTCTTCGCAGTGTTCTTGGAGGATATTCAAAAGTGAAAGTGAGGCATTATGTAATGTTGTTTGCCAGTTCGCGCGATGGTGTGGTGGGAGTGTTCCTAGAGCTGGTACAGCCTTGAGTGTTAGGCCTTTAGGAATTATATTTTTCTCGGTGCAGCTTTTGTAGGTTTTCAGATGGGAGGTGTAGCTCACATGTTTTTTGGTAAGTTTTCTAGCCTGTAGGAATTCGGTGCTTCTTGGCATTGAGGAATTATTGATTTGCGGTGTCTGTCATTTACTTGTCTTCTTGCGGGTAGATTTGCGTGGGGTGTTTTTCCGTTCGGCCGGTTTATTATCGTATGCCTGGCTTAATTCGATCTCGGTCTCTGTTTGAGTTTGTGTGTGTGCAGGCAGGCGTGTGGGGGTCTGTGTGTAGACTTCGGTGGTGGGTTTTCTGTTGTCTGTTGCCATTGTGTCTGTTTGCATGGTGGTTGATGTCATTTTTGGTGGTGTGTGTGCCTTCTGGTTCTTTTCACATTCCACTGTCTGTGTTCCAACTGTTCTTGTGTTGACTGTTTCACTTCTGCAGTGGCTTGCTTCACATTCCACTGTCTGTATTCCCTGTGTCCTCAAAGTGACTGTCACAGTTGTGTTGTTCGCGGTGGCACGTTCCGCAGAGTTGGTGGAGGTGGTATTTGAGGTGGAATTTAAAAGAGTTTTTCTGTACTTGTCCTTAATAAAGGACTTGATGTATTGGGCGCCCGCTTCTGCACGCGCCACCCTCCTGTTTCCTATACCGATTTCGCCCCCCCCTTCCCCCTGCCCCCCCTTTTTTTTTAGTCTGTTTTTTTTTTGAAACCCCCTCGACAACACATTCCGAAGTCAATATGCCTTTTTCGGCGCCTCAACCCGGAGTATCGCCTTCTGGATGCCGCCGTAACGACACCTACGTTAAGCGCGTAGGGCAGTGCCCCTTGAAAGACCATTAAGGACAAGTACAGAAAAACTCTTTTAAATTCCACCTCAAATACCACCTCCACCAACTCTGCGGAACGTGCCACCGCGAACAACACAACTGTGACAGTCACTTTGAGGACACAGGGAATACAGACAGTGGAATGTGAAGCAAGCCACTGCAGAAGTGAAACAGTCAACACAAGAACAGTTGGAACACAGACAGTGGAATGTGAAAAGAACCAGAAGGCACACACACCACCAAAAATGACATCAACCACCATGCAAACAGACACAATGGCAACAGACAACAGAAAACCCACCACCGAAGTCTACACACAGACCCCCACACGCCTGCCTGCACACACACAAACTCAAACAGAGACCGAGATCGAATTAAGCCAGGCATACGATAATAAACCGGCCGAACGGAAAAACACCCCACGCAAATCTACCCGCAAGAAGACAAGTAAATGACAGACACCGCAAATCAATAATTCCTCAATGCCAAGAAGCACCGAATTCCTACAGGCTAGAAAACTTACCAAAAAACATGTGAGCTACACCTCCCATCTGAAAACCTACAAAAGCTGCACCGAGAAAAATATAATTCCTAAAGGCCTAACACTCAAGGCTGTACCAGCTCTAGGAACACTCCCACCACACCATCGCGCGAACTGGCAAACAACATTACATAATGCCTCACTTTCACTTTTGAATATCCTCCAAGAACACTGCGAAGAGCAAATCGAAACTTTTAACCACAGACTTAGGAACATAACCCTGACACCAGATGAGAAGAGAGATTTAGAACATTACGGCGAAAAACAATCTAGGAAATTGGTTCAAAAACAAAGGAAAAAAGCAAATTTTAATCAAAAAACAACCTTCCAACCAAACAGCCACCACACCCAGACAAGAGGGACCTCGAGCTTAGAAGGACCAGACAGTAAGGAAATTTCCACAGAACTAAACCGCTCCAATGTTATAGACATTTCTAAAACATTAAGTCAAAAAGAAATAGCCGTACTCAGCAAGGGCTTAAACTTTTGCCCCACGAACAACACAATAAATGAATTCGAGCTTCACAAGGACCTCTCAGAATTCTCCCGACGAATGCGTATCCGACACTTTTTTGCAGACACACCAGACACCGGGACGACACCACTTAGAGCCCAATCCACTTGGACTCCCGAACCAGAACAAGCCATAGAACTTGACATATACCTTAAAACTATCACTAAAGAAATTATAAGCCAATCCAAGACATCTAAGCGACCTAAAAACATAACTGCGTCGGAGAGTCATATCATTTCAAATCTGAGCTGCCGGAATGACATTGTTATTAAGGAAGCAGATAAGGGTGGAAGTATAGTTATTTGGCCAATAGAAAAATACAAGCACGAGGCTTACAGACAACTAAACAACCCGGAACATTACCGCAAACTAGATAACGATCCGACATTGTCCTATACAGTGACAATTACCAACAGGCTGAAATCACTTTTGGCTGATGAATTGATAACACCATCAGAATACAAATTTCTTAAACCAAGCAACAAAACTGCCGGACGTTTTTACCTCCTTCCGAAAATTCATAAAATTCCATCCGCTGAACTATACACTGCTAGTATCCCAGGCCGTCCGATAGTATCAAACAACAACACCCCGACAGAGAGCATCTCCACATTCCTTAACCACTACCTTGGTAACTTGCCGAAAACACTTCCGTCATTTGTACAAGATACGCCCCACCTGCTGAGAATTATAGAAGACATTAATACTAAAGGCACACTACCCCACAACACAATTCTCGCAACACTAGACGTCACGGCGCTGTACACCAACATTCCAATCCCTGATGGTTTATCTTCGATAAAAGAAACGCTGTCTAAACACAGTGCACAACACTCTACTGAAGTTTACCTGTCTCTCCTTGAATTAGTTCTCACACATAACTACTTCGAATTTGAAGAGAGTTACTACCTACAGATACATGGTACAAGCATGGGTACGCCTTTTGCACCAACCTACGCGAACATATTTATGGGGATTCTAGAAACAGATTTCCTATCGCGCTACACTACCAAGCCCCACACATACCTACGATACATAGACGACATACTCATAATCTGGGGACATGGCCAAGACAGTCTAGATAAATATATATCCTTTCTAAATTCTGTTCACCCAACAATAAAATTCACATCAGAATCCTCAACTGAGCGCATGAACTTTCTGGACACAACAATATACATTGACAATGGTGAACTAAAGACAACGCTGTATAGGAAACCTTTCGACAAACAACAGTACCTAGAATATACCAGCCACCATCCCAGACATTGCAAACAAGGCATCTTTAAAGGCCAAGCCACACGACTACGTCGCATTTGCGTTGAAAACCAAGACTACATAGATAGACTCGATCACCTTAAAGAAACGCTATCAAACAGGAACCACCCAAACAGTGACCTTCAAACAGCTTACATCGCTGCAACCAAACTTGATCGAGCCGAGGTCCTCAAGCCCCGCCCGAAGATCACAAGAACAACAACGCCTCTTCTTACTACTAAATTCTCAAACGCACTCCCAAACGTGAATAACATCCTAAGTAAATACTACCCGATTCTCACCAGCAACCAGAAACTTAAGAAGATTTTCCCCGACCCTCCCAGAGTAGCCTACAGACGCAACACTAATTTTAAAGATGTTCTTGTGCACGCCAAACTACAGAAAAAGAAGAAGTTGGGAACCAATCCCTGTGGTCGCCCCAGGTGCTCTACATGCAAACACATTCAATCCACTACTACAGTAAAAAGTACAGCGTCGAATTACACACACAAGGTAACTTCGGCTTTCACCTGCACATCAAGCAATGTAGTCTACTGTCTAGAATGCGCCGCTTGTAGCAAACAATACATAGGTGAGACCGGACAACAAATCAATACAAGACTCAATGGTCACCGCGCGGACACAAAACACAATTTACCCAAAGCAGTAGCCAGCCACTTTAATGAACATGGACATATGTTTGACAAAGCACGGCTCTATATACTACAAACAAATTTCCGTTCCCCTCGTGAAAGGAAGTACACGGAATCATACCTCATACACAAGTTTAATTGCCTACACCCGACAGGAATTAATTTGGCACGCGGCAACTTAGAATCTTTAAAAGCTGTAACTTAAATCTGAAACTCTCATATCATCAACCAATACACAAAACACATTAGGTCACCAGCCAACTTTAATTCTTAACCTCACCTACTCTTTCATTTCGGAGGAATGCTTACTACTCAATTTAAATGTACTCTTTCAGGATTTTACGTCTACACCAAGTGAACGTTCCACTTCTTCCATGTACATTTGCCCGCGCCCGCTTCTGCACGCGCCACCCTCCTGTTTCCTATACCGATTTCGCCCCCCCCTTCCCCCTGCCCCCCCTTTTTTTTAGTCTGTTTTTTTTTTGAAACCCCCTCGACAACACATTCCGAAGTCAATATGCCTTTTTCGGCGCCTCAACCCGGAGTATCGCCTTCTGGATGCCGCCGTAACGACACCTACGTTAAGCGCGTAGGGCAGTGCCCCTTGAAAGACCATGCCGCTGCCTTTCAGGCACCCCGCACATTGCACCGCAGACTCCGCGTCGCCACCTTAACTACTTCAAAATTACTCGACCTATTGCTTGACCGGCCGTTCTAATGCCTCAAAAACATGCCGCCAACGACTCCCCAGAATACCTCCTAACCCTTCGCATCCCCAACACGCTCCCAAGCCCCCGTATTTCTTAAAGATTTCATTTTTCTCTTTCTTTTTCTTTCACCCCCCCCCCTTTGTTGTGTCTTGGCACGACCCTGGCTCCCCCTGCTTTTTTTTTTCTCCTTTTTCCACCCTTTTGTCCGCTTCTATTTCCTTTCTTTCCTCCCCGCGTGCCCACTCTCACACTCTTGTCCCTTCGTCTTGAGAATGAGGCTCACAGACGTCGGACGAGAACGCCTGTTCCCTCTTGTAATCTCTCTCTTTAAAACCAGCCGCCAGCGACAACACCCGCACGTGACGTCACTACACTAACCCTTTAAAACTAACACGCCGAGGATGACGAGGCCGCCTTTGACGAAGATAGGTCCACCTATCGAAACGTTGGCCA
The DNA here is from genome assembly GCF_038994185.2 of Dermacentor albipictus. NCBI lineage: Eukaryota > Metazoa > Arthropoda > Arachnida > Ixodida > Ixodidae > Dermacentor > Dermacentor albipictus. The sequence continues at coordinate 76,023,275 of NC_091828.1, forward strand.
GCCTGTCTGAGGCACTTCAACCCTGTTTTAAAAAAGTTTATACCACAGTGTTAATAAGTTGTTTGACTTCGGTGTAAACAAAAATACTGTGTTATGGATAAAAGCATACCTCACCAACAGAACTCAGTTCCTGGAGGTAAATGACTCAAAATCGGACCTCCTGGAGGTACCCTATGGTGTGCTGCAGAGGTTAGGGTGCTAGGTCCCATGCTATTTATATGCTAAATCAATGACATCGCAATTTTCATCTTGCCCGATGTTACAGTCCTCCTATTCGCGGTTGATTGTTTAATTTACTCGGATATATCGAAACAAGAAGACCAGTTTCGACTAAATACTGCATTGAACAATATTATTCAGTGGTGCACAGCAAGCAAAACGAAAATTAATCGTGCAAAACCATCATATATTGCAATTACAAAGAAAACCAAAAACGTATTGTTTATTACAAAATGAACACGCAGTTTTTAACACGAGTCCACCATTTCAAATACTTAGGCGTTAATATATCATCAAATCTAAACTGTCATACATATATTGCTAACATATGCTCTAAAGCCGAAACTAAGTTGTTATTCATCAGAATAAAATTGAACCTTGCTTCCACAAAAGCAAAACTATCTGCCTATCTCGCACTGCATGGCACGTCCAACACTGCAATATGGGAGCGTCGTATGGAATCCGCATCATGCAAACACAGTTGGTAAGATTGGAAAAGTTTAGAAAAGGGCGGCTAGGTTCATTTTATCTAGATGCAAATTTACAGGTTCAGTGGCTGACATGCTCCGTGCACTAAACTTACCTTCACTTTCGAGCCGAAGAAAGGTGGCCAGGCTAAAATTTATTTATCTGTTGCGCAAAAATCACGTCAACCTGAACACAAGCCCCTACCAGAAGCAGCGTTCCTAGCAAGCTGTGCGAACTTCTTACAAAAATCAGATTACACCCATGGCGGTCCGAATTAACTCGTTAAGAAGTCTTTCTTTCCTAGAACAATAGCAGAATGGAATGCCCTGCCTCAGGACCTCTTACAAGCAGATAACCTGCTCAAATTCGACCACTGTGTCTACCGTTACTTATCCGAATCTAAATTATTGTCATTCTCTGGTCTTTCTTTTCATGTCTTTTACGGAAGTTTCGATTTTACTGCCCTGAAACCCACCGTACAGTTGTGACTATTGGTCAATAAATATGTTGTATTTGCAGCGTGTATCCACATGGCTGCTGGGCGATTCTGTTATCGTGGTTGTTGGTGTCCATTTGATTTAACTAGGTTTGTATGAATGTTGTACTTGTAGCTGCGTGCGCTTTTTAAGTTGTATTGTTCGCATTCACCCTGTAACGGGCCTACGCATGAGAGGATTCATGATTAATAAATAAAGGAATAAGAATGCTCTAATTTGGACATATCCGGTTGAGGTAACCTTTGCATGTCACGTCTCCTGGGGACTTGACAATAAAACACCACTTATTTATTAACAATATGCAGTTAAGCAAACCCGCCGCAGTCACTTAGCGGCTACAGTGTCACTCTGCCAAGCAAGAGGTAGCGCAGTCAACTCTCGGCCTCAGCGGCCGCATTTTCCTAGTGGCGGTATCCAAAAACGCCCGTATCCCGTACATTGGGGGCACGTTAAAGAACCTCAGGTGGTCAAAATTAATCATTAGTCCGCCATTATGGCAGGCTTAATAATCAGATCGTGGTTTTACACCTAAAACTTCAGGATTTTATTACGGTTAAGAACGCCGAAGTAGACAACATCAAAATTCGTGACGTCAAAGCAAACGTGTTTGCGTCGTTCCGGTGTTTCCTTGCTGCGTCTCAATAATCTGTTTTACCAAGCCCTCTCGTGCATCAAGCGTGACAATTGAAACTTGATTTGACAATAAACCTAACCGAATGTTACCCCGTATAGTCCAAGAGAATGCAGCTGTTAGGGTACGCTAGGCCCATGTCTGAGGGGAAGCGCTTTTGTTTTGTTTGTTTTAAAGTGTTAAGATGAGGAACAAGAGATAATGGCAAACACTTCGCGGCGAACTTGTGGCTGCGATAAGAGCTGTACGTAGCCCGTCGCGTGAATCCACCATTCACGCTTCTATTATCAACAAGGCACTACAACTTTTTTCAATGGCTAACTAGGAATAATACGCGGCTTTTTGTGTGCATACATAGTGCGTTGTCATCAACTGTTTATATAACATTAGGGCTTGGGGCATTCTACGACTTTAGGTTTTGTAGTTTGCCGTGCTCCCTTGTATTAGTTGTGAAGTACAAGGAAATGTCACTGTTGTGGTTCTTTAAGTTCGCAATGAATATGTTGACTGCGCGAACATACTGACAAGCTGTAGTGCTTAAGTGAGCTGGCCACTAAAATGTGCTATATCTAAGAAAAATTAATAATTACTGAATAATCTACAGTTTACCTGTCGTCGTCAAGCTGGGGGTGATCGGCAACGTGGTCGGCAACGGGGTCGACTTCTTAGTAGTCGTCAGTGGTTTCGGCGGCTCCTTTTCGGCTGCTGTCGGCGTGCGAGAAAGAAAGCTTTCTGAGACAAAAACTAGAGCACAAAAATGCACCAAGCACAAGAATTCCTTCAGCCGGCCTATATTTACATGTACTGTTTGCCTAAGAAAGAAGGAGTAGCACGTATCAGCCATGATGCCGAGCTCTCCTACAAACATATAACAAAGGAATTCGGAGTATGAAAGCCTACAGCCCACTATAAAGACTGGGAGTGGCAAGTGGTGTGGTTGTTTGACGCGGTTTTGAAACGCCGTACTACGCGAATACGTTACCACAGAAGCTGTCATTTAAAGATGACCGGGGAAAATTATTTCGACAATGCCCATTTTTAAACCTCAAGTGCGCCGTACACTTTTTCTTTCCAAAATCCTGTTCTAAACGGCGTTCGACGTTATAGGTAAAATGGGCTATGGAAACCTTTATTGTGTCGAGCCCATTTCGCGCAGTCAGAAAAGATTTACAAAGAAATTACGGAGTTGATTAGGGCATTCCGGTTGTTTAAAACACTAATAACTTCGCATTCGGGTTATCGTAACTGTGAAGTGCGAAATGCCTAAAATGTGTTTGGTAATTGTTATCTCACTATCAGAGCAATAAAGTATACGAAAAATTATACATATGAGGCCGCCTATGAGCCAGCATAATCGCTTCTCCAATAGCCGAGCGCCTTCCACGAATGGAGATTAGAAGCAGTAATATCGGCCATAATCGCGCCCATACTGGATAGGACGGGGCTTCGTTTGTTTAAATGGGGTACGCGAACTATGTCTTTGTTTTTTTCTTTGAGTTCAGTTCAGGTAAGACGAAGGGCGCATGGTAACACATGTTGCTGGACGTTAGTTCGAACATTATTACATATCTTTAGAACATTAGAGGTAACAAGGCGCTGTCTGTTAGGGTAGCTCGAAATGTCTCTAAATTCGTGGGCGGGAACATTTCAGGTAAATTATTTAGTTTTGGAACTGGAAGCGCGCCAGTGTAGTGTCACATTTATTTATCATAAGTCACCATACCGTGATCACTTACGATGGGAAATACTTGTAGTTGTATTGATGTCTATGAAACTACGTCAATAAATGTGCATCTTTTATGGTCAGTGTGCAAAGGATGCGTGAGCACCTTTATCAGCCGGAAGTGAAATGTTTGTTGCCAGCCGTTCAGCAAGGGAAAAAAAAGGAACAAGAACACCACGTGACGAAGTCGAACGCTGCCAAAGTAGGCCCGGCCCTTTAGGATGTCCCTATGTAGTGTGTCGGACAGCCTTGAGCCTTGCAAGCGGACAAAAAAAGGAGGCCGTACGTAATTGAGGCTACCGCATCAGCCACTTTGTAACAAGGAAGATAAAAACAATGTTACGTGCCTCTCGCGAACGACGAACCAAAAAAATCAAACGTGCCCAGGCTATATTGTAGCGGACTGCAGGAGAAAGAAATGGGCTTAAGCAGTACACGCAATGCCTATGGAAGAAAACGGGCTGTTTATTAGTTGCAGAAGGCATTCCCAATAAGAGAAGGAGAAGGGAGAGAGACGATAGCAGCCCCCGAGCAAAGAAGATTTAGCTCGTAGGCTCCTTTATATCATCAATATCAGCCTATTTTATGTTGACGGCAAGACGAAAGCCTCTCCCTGCGATGTCAAGTTAACCCTGTCCTGCGCCAACCGATTCCGAACTAGCGCACCATGAATTTGCCAATTTCATCGCTCCAACGTCCTGGACTGCGCTTCCTTTCTCTTGGCACCCATTTTGTTACCCTAATGGTCCACCAGTTGTCTAACTTAAGCATTACATGCCCTGCCCAGCTCCATTTTTTCTCCTAATGACAATTGGAACATCTGCTATAACCATTTGCGATATGATCGAAACCGCTCTCTTTCGGTCTAGGGTAAAGGATATATCATTTTTCAAAGCGACTATTGCACCAAATTTGGTGAGGTTTGTTGTACTTAAAAGAAAAAAAAAATGTTAGAGTAATGTTGCTCTTGGACGCGGATTCTAGAGTGAAGCTGTCATTTGTTATAAATGTTCTCGGAAACTGCGAATTTTCAGGAATGGAACTATCACTATCACGCCTGTGTAAGTCACCAAAGAAAAACGATACCTCAATTATGTAAACTGCATATGAAAGCACATTCAAATAAGAAACAATTGATGTATTTTACATCACCCTTAAATATTTTGAGAAGTATGCTGAAAGTCATCATCATCATCAGCTTGGCTACGCCCACTGCAGGGCAAAGGCATCGCCCATACTTCTCTAACTACCCCGGTCATGTGCTAATTGTGGCCATGTTGTCCCTGCAAACGTCTTAATCTCATCCGCCCACCTAACTTCCTGCCGCCCCCTGCTACGTGTCCCTTCTCTTGGAATCCAGTCCGTAACCCTTAATGACCATCGGTTATCTTCCCTCCTCATTACATGCGCTGTCCATGCCCATTTAATTTTCTTGATTTGAAGTAAGATGTCATTAACTCGCGTTTGTTTCCTCACCCAATCTGCTCTTTTCTTATCCCTTAACGTCACAGCTATCATTCTTCTTTCCATAGCTCTTTGCATCATCCCCAATTTAAGAAGAACCATTTTCGTAACCCTCCAAGTTTCTGCCCCGTACGTGAGCACAGGTAAGACACAGCTGTTATACACTCTTCTTTTGAGGGATACTGGCAATCTGCTGTTCGTGATCTGAGAATGCCTGCCAAACGCACCCCAGCCCATTCTTATTCTGCCGATTATTTCAGTCCCATGCTCAGGATCCGCGGCCACTGCCTGTCCTAATCGATGTATTCCCTTATCACTTCCAGTGCCTCGCTATGTATCGTAAATTGCTGTTATCTGCCGCGACTGTTAAGCATTACTTTAATTTTCTGCAGATTAATTTTTAGACACACCCTTATGCTTTGCCTCTCCAGGTCAGTGAGCATGCATTGCAATCGGTCCCCTGGGTTACTAAGCAAGGCAATATCATCAGCGAATCGCAAGTTACTAAGGCATTATCCATTAACTCTTATCCTCAATTCTTTACAATCCAGGTCTCTGAATACATCCTGTAAACACGCTGTGAATGGCATTGCAGAAATTGTATCTCCCTGCCTGACACCTTTCTTTATTGGGATTTTGTTGCTTTCTTTACGGAGGACTACGGTGGCTGTGGAGCCACTATAAATATCTTTCAGTATTTTTACACATCGCTCGTCTGCACCCTGATTCCGTAATGCCATCATGACTGCTCAGGTTTCGAATGAATCAAACGCTTTCTCGTAATCAATGAAAGCTATATATAAGGGTTGGTTATATGCCGCACATTTCTATATCACCTGATTGACAGTGTGAATATGGTCTATTGTTGAGTAGCCTTTACGGAATCCTGCGTGGTACCTTGGTTGACAGAAGTCTAAGGTGTTCCTGGTTCTATTTGCGATTACCTTAGTAAATACTTTGTAGGCAACGGGCGGTAAGGTGATCGGTCTATAATTTTTCAAGTCCTTGGCGTCCCCTTCCTTATGGATTAAGATTATTTTGGCATTCTTCCACGATTCCGGTATGGTTGAGGTCGTGAGGCATTGCTTATACAGGGTGGCGAGTTTTTCTAGAACAATCTGCTCGCCACCCTTAAACAAATCTGCTTTCATTCATTGCTTCAACACTAAGGTCCTCTTCCTGAGTTCGAGTCGAATACCTGTTCTAGCTTGATCCGGAGTTCCCCTGTTTTCCCTGTTACCGCTAACTCATTGATCGGCTTTTTATATACGAGTTTCTTCTGTTCCCTCCTCAAGTCTAATGAGTTCTTACCATCATATGGTCACTGCAGCGCACCTTGCCCAGCACGTCCACATCTTATGTGATGGCAGGGTTAGCGCAGAGTATAAAGTCTATTTCATTTCTATTCTCGACATTCGGGCTGCTCCACGTCCACTTTCGGCTATCCCGCTTTCGGAAGAAGGTATACATTATCCGCATATTGCGTTCTGCAAACTCTGCTAATAACTTTCCTCTGCTATTCCTAGAACTTATGCCATATTCCACCACTGACTTGTCTCCAGCCTGCTTCTTGCCTACCCTAGCATTAAAGTCACCCATAAGTATAGTGTATTCAGCTTTGACTTTACCCAGCGCCGATTCCACGTCTTCTGAAAGTGGTTGGATGCTGAAAGTGGTTAAGGTCAATTGTTAAGAAGAATAATTTCGCTAGCAACAGGCGCTGATCTTGCAATTATGAAATGGCACTGAAATTGAAAATCTTCGAAAGGCAACAAGGTGAAGTTGTTTATTCCTCCAGACATCGCTATTTGTCGCGAAATTTATCCCGCTGAAAATGCCGAATCGTGCTATCGGACTCATGACCATTGTATAAAAAATTCATTTTTAAAATGTACGCACTCGGTAAATATCAGATATCCGGCACGAAACTACAAACACGTCGCTTTCGGGCGTTTCGAGAAGCCCGATTACGCAGTGTGCTTGCAAAAGAAATTAGAATTTATGGTGAACACATGGATCCTTATAGCGTAACAACGCATTGTTGCGTAACCCCAGTAGTCACTGACAAGCAGATGCGGACTCACGCGTTTCTTTCAAGAGATACCAAGTGAGAGCGATGGCGACCACGCCCGCTGTTAGGATTGCGGCGATGCCGACCAGGATTTTAAAGGCTGACGTCTCCCTGTAAGGAATTATGAGCGTGGGAAAAGCAATATGAGTATTTGTGAAAATTAGACGAAAAACACACACGTGGGTATGAACCCAATCACTTCTACGGTAACAATGAAATGATGACTAAGCGTTACCCTTCACGCTTTTAAGCATTATGAATACTTTTTCTGAGAACATGATCTACAATTCGAAAATGGCGCTTATCTAAGTGTTCAAGTCACAGTGCCCACTGTGAGGAGCGGCGATATCACGAGCGGCCGATAGGTGGCCGAAAGAAAGAGAAAAACATAATTCTGGATTTTACAATTTACGCTTAGTGAACATACAATGTTTTTAAATACAGTGTTCAAATATGATTTACAATTGTACATAAACATTTCTGAAATGCAACCGTATCGTTTACGGTTTCATCACGCTGCGTCAAATGTGTCCCGTGTTAGCCGCCAGAAACTCTTATCGTTATTCATGCAACGCCTAGACACTTCTGAGTTGAAGTGGTACTCACGAACCGTGGTAATCTCATGAAGTGAAACGTAGAAAAAAATGTTACTCTGACAATTCATTGCAAACATATTAGTGAGGACCCGTAAAAAACCTAAAAAGTATTTCTTTTCCTTACTTAATCTGCAAAATCTATCGAGAGTAAGACTAATCCATGAAAAGAAAAAAAAAATCCGGTGGAAGCTTTTTCAGCAATGCATTGAGAACATTAGGAAGAAAACTGTTAGTCGGCTTCTCCCCAAGCCACGTATCGTTTTATTTGGAATTTGTACAGGTGACTCTCCTCCTATGCGATATATATGGTCATATTTCATTTGCTTTAGACCCCGTCCGTAACGTCAATGCAGCCAGAGATCTTGCATGAGTCTGTCGCTTCTGAGCGAGATTCACAAGAAAGCGTTTCGCGTACCTAACCTCTTGCTCGTGTTGCGCTTCTGCTCTAAAGAAAGAAATAACATTTGCTACCTGCCCCTCAGTGCTGGCCGAAGACGTTCAGCCAGAAACTTCGTCCTCAATACCGAAACTAAGGAATATAATTTTTTTCTGGTCTGTTGCCTGTAGGCAACACTTGTCCGAAAGACAATGATTTCGCACAAGTTTAACATTTGATGCTTTCAAACGTACGATCGCACATCTTGGTTTCTAGGTGTTTCGACCGGTGACATTGACGGTTTCAGTGGTGGATTAACCGGTAAGGGCGGACCAAGTCCAATGTGCGTCATTGCTGTCGTGAAGCCGCCCTTGTGGAAGAAAGGAAGTGCTCTACTGCGGCAGTTAGAGAGCCCAGGTGGGACGAGATAGTTGATTGTGCACTGTTATATCGGCAATCTACGGAGTCTGAAGGCCACGTTGAGTGCTGTCTGGGCTTTTGGTAAACGCTTGTAGCTCCCAAACGCAGTCCAAAGTCACTGTTTGAGACGTTATGTCAAAGAGCAGTGCATTCGAGATGGGCCCCACAAAAATGGCCTGTTACCCGGCAGCAAAACCCAGTCTCACTCGACAACAATTCTTCATGTAATTGAGGCTAATCATTATAATAAAAAACTGCAGCGTGTAATTAGGTGCTCCTAAAATAATTTCCAAGGGAGACTATAAAAGAACGAAAGTGTCCAGTAATATGGCTACGGCTCTCCTGTTCCCCCTTTTAGTGTTGATGTACGTGAATATTCCGCTACGATTTACATCTTTGTTCCGAAAATAATAAATGCACCCATTTTTCGTTGCCCCACGCTTTCTAAACCCAATGACATTGTGGTACTTGGTAAAATATTTCCAGTTTGGTACTGTAGATATTACGTGGGCGTTATGTACTATCAAAGCTGGGGATTAAGCGTGTCCACGACGTGCCTATGAGAGAAATCATCCCGAACCCAGCATCCCGGTCCATGCAGGTCCTCCGCGAGAGGCATAGGCGTTGACACCGACCGACCGACCGACCGACCGACCGACCGACCGACCGACCGACCGACCGACCGACCGACTGTGGCTGGCTGGCTGGCTGACTGGCTGACTGGCTGACTGACTGGCTGACTGGCTGACTGACTGACTGACTGACTGACTGACTGACTGACTGACTGACTGACTGACTGACTGACTGACTGACTGACTGACTGACTGACTGACGGACTGACGGACGGACTGATGGACTGACGGACGGATGGACGGACAGACGTACGGACGGACGGACGGGACAGACCGACATCCCTAGAAAAGTGCGTGAAATACCCATACAAAGCTAACGCATGAAGCATAAGTGTATCCCTGCTCGTCTTCGTGCCTGAGCTGTGTAAATGTACAACAGAACTTTATCTCACGTGGCTGGAAGTAGCTCTTCGGGTGCCGCTGGGGCAGCGTCGGCAAGCGTTGCGGTAGAGTTTGCCTGTCCAGTAGGAGCGGCAGGGGAATCGTTTTGATCGCCACCCCGCGTGATTAGTTAATGGTCAGTTTAGGTTAGGCATGGTGCACGAAACCAACGCCTGCGTGGGTTTTATGCAGCATACCTTTCGGCAGGGCATACTACAAAATAAGCTTCTTTGGATTGCTTATGGCTTCACTGCGTCACGTATGACGGCCACGGAAAAATACACGAGCAAGAGGTGGCTAGCAGGATTTCATGTCCCATAAAGGACGCATGCGTTTATTTGGGACTAACCAACCGCTTGTCATCATCTGTAATATTCTGGTACTCTGCAGGACACGCTTAGAAAAAAAATCTGTCAATTCACCTGATATTCAAGAACTCCGATTTCGAAAAAGTTAAAACATAATTTGCGTCAAAAAGGCACACGTGCAGCGTCAATAGTCTCTTCACTGCTCTAAAGAAAAGAGTAATTTTTTTGTAACCTGGACAAGAAGTCACGCATTGGGACCTCCAGTGTCTATGTAAACAACATTGTTGCACATCATTCTACGGTCTTGGTAGATGCGATCCCAAATTCTTGTGAAATTCAATATTTTCTTACAAAGCTGCAGCCGTAAACTTTTGGCTATGTCCCTGCTGCGTAACCAAATCAACTTGCTTATGCTGCTGCTACATCTATTTTGCGATTTTAACATATTTATTCATAAAAAGATTTCATCTAGATTTCATACATTTATCATTCACAATTCCGGCTATCAAAGTGGCCTCATGTACGCTCATTGCCGCGCATTAGGAATACTTTCCACAATTTATTCGTTGAGGTAGCAACTCCCCTCAATTTATTGTTATTTCAGCGAAATTTTCTTGCATTGTTTTCGACCTCTCGTTAAGTATTTGCTTAAGGAATAGACAGAAAAACTGTCGTCGTAAAACTTGCACTTACGGAGGCCGGTTCACCGCCTGTTGAGGAGAGAAATATTATGACAAATTAGGGGCTTATCAATACTTCTTTTCTGAAAAGTAATTGAAGATATGAAGGGAATATGGAAAACGGTATAGTAAAGCTAGCTATGCAAAGTGTTTCATTGCGGAGAAAAGTGTAAGCATGGAAGTGTTCCCCCATAGAAGAGCGCTAGCCGTCCAGGCAAGGTATGATACGGTTATGACACTAGGCACAGCGTGAGAAATACGGAGGCAATAGCAGACGCAAAGAGTGCAGTCTGCGTCTATTCCTGCCCGGATTGTATTCCGCGTGGTGTACCTGCAATGATCGTCCATCCAGCTTAACTTTCTGCACTTCTGTAAGTAATGTAGTAAACTTGTGTCAACACGACGTGATTTTCGACGTCGGCATGATCAGCTAAATTTGTTCAAAATATCGATTGTTCCAATGCTCCGAAAAGACCGTTTTAAAGTACACTTGAAATATTGGGATGTAGTAAAAGATCCAGACCGTCAGCGTGTAGGTTAGCACAGAATAATTCTACACTATACAGCATGTCCTGCTCGCTTCATGAAAGAGTCATTCCGTAGCTCATAGTGCTTTCCAAACCTAATTAAATACCTTGAGGGATTCCGCACAAACGAACAAAAAATCATTAAGAACATGCGCTTTACCATGAAGAGGGCCTTCCCTACATCACAGCCTAAGAAGAATCATTCCGTTATTCTATGGAGTGTTGGCCCTTAGTAGACGGCAAGCATCCGGTCAACCAGGTCGCATAGTTAAAAAGTGTTTATTAGTGCATAGAACAAGCCATTACACTAGAAAAACTGCCGTCGGTATTTCTTAGTGAAGTTCCAGTCAGCTTGGAGAAGGGCTCGTTTCACTGCAGTCGTATCCGAAAAAAATATTAAATATCCCAAAATTTCACTGGCATATGCGGAATATATTCTACTACGGTGAGAGTACCATTTGCGTAATCCGCGAGCAACAATTTTATTACGCTTCAGTCAAGCGGTAATTATTTTGACAGACACACTAACGTTTCCACCATTAGTTGGGATCTTTATAGACTTTTCGGCTTGTTGTTTTGTATCTAACCTATTTCACTCAGTGATCAGGCACTCTACTTTCTTGGGCCACTAGGTATGTTCCGACTGCTCTCTTGGCGAGCAGATGAGTACGTGCCCGGATCGGTAAATTGCTGTCTGTCTTAGCGGACAACTTCGGTAACTGAGTACGTTCTACTGGGTATTTTTGCTTGAACAGGCCACTTTGGCACAGCATGCGTTAAACTGGATTGTGACCATTCTGCGTTAATTGCACAGTATATATGGATGCGTCAAGGTTACACAAGACATATGCAACATTCAATATATTAATGCGATAGTGCCTCGTCTGCTACCGGTTACTATCGAGCGCAACGATATTGTCACGTAGTACTGATGGTGAAGAAGACCGCAAAACTGTGATTAACGAAACTAGCGTTTTGTTGGGCGAACTTGTGCCCTCAAAGGCAGGCTACACTCAAAGAACAACGATAGCGGCGAACACACTCGGCGATTGTCGAAAATCTGATCAGCGGGTCAAGAGCGTCGGCTTTTGTACTTAAGTCTTCGAATGTTCCAGAGTAATCACTGAGACCCTCGTGTCTTCCACAGTGTTCTACAATATTCGCGTCGCGCATACATGCAATCAGATTACACAAGGTTCGGTGACAGACATCGGAGAGAACCATCGATAACATCCCAGAAACTTCCGACACATGCAGGCGCGTCCTGCGCTGTGCGATAAGATTTGTTAGGCGGTGAAACGTGGTCACCCGATAAAGGTAAACAAGTACACATGTGAGTGTCGCAGCCAGTATGCTAGGGATATTCGGAGCTGCAACGCAAGGCATTTCAACTAGGGAGTAGTAATTATGAGATATACCGTGTGGTTGTATCATTCGGCACTGTGTTTCGCAGTGATATTGCCACATCGTGTGTCTGCTGATATGGCCACTAAGTTTCGCGATTCGCGGACGAGATGGGTATATGATATGATGATGCAATAGTCATCATAATAATCAACAAAACATATTGATCGATTACACAGCATAATAAGAGATTGCTAATTGCACTAAGGTCTCGAAAGGTCTGCAAAGGATCGTGCAAACCATTTTTTAATATGATAATTATGCCGCTGTATGTTGTGGAATAGCTCTGCCGTGACTTCAAAGCGCAAACTAATTTCATCCTCCCTCAAACTGCATGAAGTAGGCAAAGAGCCACACTGGTTCACTCGACGTTTGAAAAAGCACTCTGTGAATTATTTGACAGCACACCTCAAAGCAGGTGTGTGTAATTTCCGATTATGAGGCTGCTGCACAGTCAATTTAGCCGCTCGTTCGCATGAGGACATTACGAGCCCAGCACAGTGAGTTTCGCGTAAGCGGTCTTTCGTGGTGAAAAAAGAAATAACTTCAATAATTCTTACAGGGACTGTTTCAAGTCGCCTGACATAAGTACACCTGAGGCACAAAACTCGCTATGTGAACTTGATGTTTTAGGGGTGTCATTTCCAGGGAAGTATCTGCCGAAGCGATCATTCTGGTATGTAGGAATAGCAGTGAAGATAAGAAAAGAGAATATAATTTTTCGGTCATCACAGATTAGGTTATGAAACGCCTGTCATGCTTAAATTTGATTGAACAATCCCGAGGTTGGTCTGTGGCTATGACTCACAGTTGCTAATAAAGAGGTCGCAGATATGATGCCTGGGCGTAGCTGCTTGGTTCTGACGGACGCACAATCGCTTGATATGCAGCACAGCGCACACGTTAAAGAAGCCCGGATGGTTGGAATTACTCCGCTTCTCTCCTCTACGATGCGACTTAGAAGTTTCATTTACACAAACTAGACACCAGCGGATGGATTCAGTGATCGAGGTTACCCAGCGCGACCCCGCCGCCTTTACATGCGCCTAGCAAAGCCATCCATAGCATAAATAACCTCTCCGGTAGCTTGGCTTGACCTGATGGCGCTTAAGTGTAACCAACCATCAGATTTTGGCCCGAAAATCCGACTCAGCCTCTATCCCTGCCGGATTCTCGTAAACGTAGCTAAAACTCGTGCATTGCTTTTGAAAGTTCAATAGCGTCGAGCAATCATCGCTAACGAAACGTGGGTCGGTCCCTTCGAACTTTCGGATGACTTTTTTCACGTCGTATTCAAAATACTTCCGTTCAAAACAACACGACGCGAAGAATTTTTTTTCCTATACACGGCCTAAATTTTCATTAGACAATAGAAAGTTATGAGCCACAGCAGACGTTAGGGGCACATTTATTGGAAGAAAGTCACAATTATTATCGTGAAATATTTTTTCGTATTAGCGCTGTCGTTGATAGGGAGGCCTAGGCAACGATGACAAAGCCGAAGCGAATGCCTACCCATGGTTTTTGAATCCCAGGTGGCGGACGAAAGGTGAGGACGTCCAGCGACTGGTCACGACAGTGAGGACAGGGTCAGTATGCCGGATAGACACGCCGAAACCAGCAACGCCTCGTAGCTTCGGAGAACGCCTGGGGTAAGAAGTCGCTCTGTCGGAGCACAGCAAGAGAACGGGCGCTCGGTGCAACGTCGTCGTCTTCTTCTGGCGATTATCAGCCGGCGCCCACGTGATCACGCGGTGAAGAAGAAAACCGTATCATTTATTGCCGTGTTTATCGTAATGACGTTGATGAGCCTTAGAAAGATGGAACGTAACCATAGGAAAGGATCAGCCGAAAATTGGGTGGTTTGAACACAACTTTGTTTATTGGAACGAAATCATAAATTCAATAGTTGAAAATTCTGGGAAGAAATTGTTATTTTTAGAGAATTCGAACGCGATAGTTGTGCGATGGCATTTAAATATATAAAGTAAGATTGCCGGAATCATTTAGATTTGAACTAATTAACAAATATAGTAGCACTTATAAGAAAAAACTGGCACCAACGTGGCAACTATTTTGTAGCTCGGATGTTATCACACACAGCCTCAAACACGATATTGTGGCTAAAAAATACTGCGAAAGCTCCAATATGGAGCGCAAACAAAGGACTCGAATGTTCTCCCCATGTACGAAGCACATCTTTATGTAGCCTTTTTTTGCACTATTACCTGGCGGCATAATTAAAGATAGTTACTGGTAGATTTAAGCTCCCTGCAAAAACTGCGTAGTCGAGAGATTACCGGACTGCACACGCGTAGCTGTAGTGGGAGATATGGCAACGTTTGCTTGTAATCAATACCTCTAATTGCCATGATGGGCACCATTGATTTCTTCAGTGAAGCTCGAGATCATGGAAATTTCTGACGAATTGATTTATATTCCGATGAAGTTTCTATATTGCAAATATTCGTTGGCTTGCCACCATAATGTGAGCCGCCAGTCGAAGACTAGAAATTGCAGGTCCATTCAGAGATCTCCTTTAACAACCAGTCACCCATCTCGTTTAAGTATAAGAAGCAGTTATACAGTACTCTTAGTTACCCGGCCCTGATGATATAAATGCCACGGAACTAATAACTGCAACAGTTTTATTACCACTGAATTTCCTAAGGCGGCAAGCGAAGAACGAGGTCAGGATAATTCGTTATAATAACTGCAGTGACTGCGTTTAAAAAGAGCTTGCACAGCGCGAAACTCATCCCAAAAAGCTCGTCTTCTAAACCAGGCCTGAAATTTCGAAGTCATAGAGAAAATAAACAATGAAGTGAAAGGGGTAAAATACCTACCCCTGCCTTTTTTTCATACAGTGAAGCATCTGTAGCTATTGTGTTACTAAATGGCAAGAGGGCAACGTAAACCTGCAAGCGATTATTTCAATTTTTCCACAAAATGTGAACTGTAGTTTAAAATATTGATTCGATTATTTGAGGGAATATCATCTTGGATATAGGCATTCAAATTTTCTAATTAGTCCGAAGAGATTTATGGCTATCCGGCCTCGGCTTTGCACGTTCCTCTATGGTATATAGACCGTACAGGTTACAGTATGGCCAATGGAAACTGACCCTGGCAGCATTTAACACCCGAATTCTCTCGAGTGAAGCTAGCTCAGTAGGCCTCTTTGAGGAACTATCAGGCATTGTTTGGGATATCACTGCCCTTATTGAGGTTAGAACTTGTAAGGCTTGCACAGCTGACTAAGTCCACGTCCTCTTCTATAGAGGACTTCCGGATAAGAAGCAGTACGGAGTAGGATTCCTAATCCATAAGGACGTACAGGGCAGTATTGAAGAACTTTGAAGCAAAAATGAGAGGGTAGCAACAGTCGTATTAACACTTCATATGAGGTGCAGCCTAAAGGTAGTACAAGTCTACGCTCCTATCTCCATTCATGATGATTATGAAGTAGATCAGTTTTATGGAGATGTGGAATTATCAATAAGAAAAGCGCAAGCTCATTATGCTGTATTAATGGGCGGCTGCAATGCATAAGTGGGGAAAAAAGCAGGCTGGTGAACAAGCAATTGGCAAGTATGGCGTCGATCCTAGAAACACTAGAGAGATTTTAGTAGAATTTGCGGAAAGGAATGAGCTGCGAAGCATGAACACCTACCTGCAACAAGTAGCTTATTCATCTAATTTCATTGCCATTAAGTTAACATTCCTTTAATTTAATTAATAAGCGCAACGAATTACATTAGTAATTACAAGTACAAGTACATCTGCAGGCATGGAGCGACGCCAGACACCGGCGAAAGATGCCGAGAGCGAGTGGGGCTATGCTACTTTAGGTACAACCAAATTAGGAAGGCCCACCAAGGTTGAACAATGACACTCCCTCACCAGAATATGAATTGGCCTCCCTGGTGCAGTATTCGGCCCCAACCTCGCTGATGATATCTACAATTAATAAATGGCCCTCAGTCGCCAGCAGCTGCGGAACACCTGATCAAGGCAGCGGACACACCTGTAACGCAGAAGAGGGTGCTAAGAATCTCAGGGTCCGGGACAGGTTGCCAATGGAAAGTGACCCTTGCAACGTTTAGCACCCGAACTCTCTCGAGGGAGGCTAGCTTAGCAGGACGTTTTGAGGAACTATCAGACATTGTTTGGAACATCATCGGCCTTAGTGAGAATGGAAGTGATGAGGCTTATACATTGCTGAATAACGGACGTGTCCTCTGCTGTAGAGGTCTCCTAGATAAGAAGCAATACGGGGTAGGATTCCTAATCCACAAGGACATAGCGGGCAACATTGACGAATTCTACAGCATTAATGAGAGGGTAGCTGTAGTCATAATAAAACTTAGTGAGAGGTATAGATTAAAGGTAGCACAAGCCTAATCTCCAACATCTAGTCACGATGATGATGAAGTAGATCAGTTTTATGAAGATGCTGAATTAGCGATGAAAAAGTGCAAACTCAATATAAAGTAGCTATCGCGTCTTCAATGCAAAAGTGCGCATGGGTACTTATGGTGAAAGAAGAAAGGAAATTCACTTCATACTTTCTGCTGATCCAAGCATAGCGCAGGATGTAGAAGCGATAGATTGGGTAAAGTGCAGTAATCATAGTTTAGTGAGGGCTAGGATTCACCTCAATTCGAAAAGAGAAAGAGCAAGGTTGGTCAAGAGGAAACCGGTCAACTTAAAGGCAGTAAGGGTAGTAGCCGACAAATTCAGGCTGGTACTTGCAAACAAATATGCAGCCATAGAACAGAAAGATAATGATGATGACATAGGGGTAATGAATGAAACCATGACTAGGCTGGGCTTTCCAGGCAGCAATTGGAGTGGGAGACATGGCACCAAGGCGACAAGTAGGCAAGCTCGCTCAAGTAACATAGGACCTAATAAAGCAACGACAAAGAATGAAAGTGTCTGACTGAAGAAATAAGATAGAATTCGCGGAACTGTCAAAACTGATCACCCAGGCGAAAATAGGTGATATTGGAAATTATAACGTGAAAAAGACCGAAGCAGCCGTAAAAATACGACACTGCCTGAAATGAATGTCAAGAAAACTTGGTATAGGGCGAACCGAAATGCATGCGCTGAAAGATAAGGCGTTTAACACCATTAGCAATCTCGAAGGTGTAATAAAAGCAGCGGAAGAATTGTAAATGACCTGTACAATACCCAGAACACTCAGGAGTGCTCCATTCGAAACAATAATGAAGAGGATACAGAAACTACTCCTACAACTAAAGATGAGGTCAGAAGGGCCTTGCTACACAGGAAACTGGAAGAAGCGGCAGGAGAAGATGGAATGAGTCGATTTAATAAAAAATGGAGAAGACATAGTGCTTGAAAAACTGGTGGCTTTCTATACAAAGTGTCTATCGAGTACGTGGGTCACAGGAAACTGGAAGAATGCAAACATTATACTAATCCACAAAAAGGGAGACGTTAAAGAACTGAAACTGTACAGGCCCATTTGCTTGCCCCCAGTATTATATAAAATATTTACCAAAATAATCTGCAATAAAATAAGGGCAACACTGGACTTTAGTCAACCAAGGGAACAGGCTGGCATCAGGAAGGGATACTCTACAACGGATCACCTCCATGTTATTATTCAGGTTATCGAGAAATCCGCAAAGCACAATAAGCGTCACAATATGGCTTTCATAGATTACGAATAAGCGCTTGATTCAGTAGAGATACCAGCAGTCATAGATGCATTGCGTTATCACGGAGTAAAGGCCATTTACGTAGATACCATGGAAAATATCTACAGAGATTACCCAGCCCCTTAATTCTACACAAATTGGAAGATACCTATAAAGTAAGGGGTCAGACAAGAAGACACAATCTCTCCAATGCTATTCTCATTGTGCTTAGAAGAAGTATTGAAGCTGTTAAACTGGAAAGGTTTTGGAGTAAGGATCGATGACGAATACCTCAGCAACCTTCGGTTTGCCGATGACATTGTTCTATTCAACAACACTGCAGACGAGTTACAACAAATGATTGAACACCTTAACATGGAGAGTGCAAGAGTGGGTTGAAGATTAATATGCAGAAGACGCAGATAATCATGAACAACCTGTCAAGGGAACAAGAGTTCAGGATCACAAGTCAGCCTCTAGATGCGGTAAAGGAGTGCGTTTACCTAGGTCAACTAATCACAGGGAACGCGAACCATGAGAAGGACATCCACAAAGAATAAAAATGGGTTGGATCGCATACGGCAGACATCTTGAGCTCCTGTCTGAAACCCCACCGTTATCATTGAAAAGGAAAGTATATAATCAGTACATTTTACTAGTGCTAACATATGGGGCAGAGACTTGGAGACTGACAAAGAAGGTGAAGAAGAAGTTAAGCACCGCGCAAAGTGCGATGGACCGAATGCTAGGCATAACTTTAAGAGACAGAAAGAGAGCGATTTGCATCGGAGAGGAAACGGGTATACACGATATTCTAATTGACATTAAGAGAAAAAAATGGCGCTGGGCCAGTCTTGTAATGCGCAAATTAAATAGCCGTCGGACCATTAGGGTGACAGAATGGGTACCTAGATAAGTGCTGTAGCGGACGGCAGAACACTAGTTGGTGCGACGAAATAAGGAAATTAGCGGGTGCTAGTTGGAATCGCTTGTAGCAGGACAGGGGTAATTGGAGATCGCAGGGAGAGATGTTCGTCCTGCAGCGCAGAGAAAATTGGCTACTGGTACTGCTGATGATGATGATGAATTTGCCATATGTTGTAGTTGGTGTCTGTTTGTTGGCTTCTTAATGATATGATTTATAAAAATCGAGCCCCTCGGTTAACCTAGATTCTAATCATTCGCCTATTCTCAGTGATTTATGCTGCCTTGTATGCGACGCCAAAACGACGTCTGCATTGGTATAAAGGAACAATGTGCATAGAAAGTTTAATTCCATCCGTGACTTCTTACTTTTGTTTGATTGTTCAACATAAGTTCTTAGCTTGGCGGAGCAAAATTTACTTTTCTTTCTTAGTGTCTTATGTCTCTACAGGTGAGGCATGAACTGCCTATCAAAAGAAAACTATATGGTTCATGGACCTAGGTTTGCACCTTGGTGACTGCCATGTTGGAGTTACCAACGTCGTGCTACCAAGCCGGTGATGCCGTATCATTCCTTGCATTTTGAACTGGTCAAGCCAGTGATTGTAAATATTTGTTCTTCGGAAGCTATGCGCAAATGTTGGCCCAATTTGATCAAAAACAATATGAGCGAACTGGGCGTCCGATTGTATCGGTGTGGTACGCAAACAATGCGTTAGTTTCCGTAGCGGGTTGGATCCTAATATTGTCGCAATCTCGACGTAATTTTCTAGCGGAGCAGTGTAAAAATTATAAAAAGAAAGAAATTGCCGCACATCCCATCGTATGACGTTTGATGACGGCAATGCGTTAGCATTGAATCAATATAGCGACACAAATATTGGCACTGTCAAAACGAGGTGTGTCGGAGGTGTGTGCTGCAGCCGGACGCCTCTTTCACGCTTCCCATAGCACACTCGGTGCCATCTAGCGCCGCCACAGCGAAGCCTGTGCATGGCCTCCGAAATGCATGGCGCCTGAGATACGCGTCATGTAGCACCGGGCTATGCGCGTCTTTGTGGAGATGCTGCGCCATCTAGCGACACTGCCGTGAAGTCCCAGCTGGGCCTCCGAGATGAGAAGCATGGCGTGCCGGTCCCTGCGAACGCTGAGAATTGTTCTCGCTTGATGCACACTTGATGGTTCATACAAAGTAATGCACGATGCTGAAAGGTTCATTGAAGAGCGGCACGTCTAGTGCATACCTGGCGCAGCTCGCTAAAGCTCAAAATTTCTTAAGACTGTTGGGTTTCGGTTATAAGAAGGAAGTTCATGTGCCTACCAGAGTGTTACGGTATACTGAATTTCTTCTCAACTTGTGTTGGTGTCACCAACTGCAAATATGGTACGCGTGCTGGCATTCTTGTACCTAGATTCTGTGACCGCTTGCCAATTTTCGCATTCATCGCGTCACACACAACTCATCGAAAAAGGTTTGCTTGAACTTATTACAGAAAGATTACCACCGAGAAAATTAAGCCTTTCGAAAAAGTAGTTGCTGAAGCTCACTAGAGCCAAACTCTCCAAATCACTGATGCTGTACTTGGGTATAAATTATTTATAGTGAAAGTTAGAGTTTATAACTTTGACCTTCCACCTGTACTGAAAAAGATGGCCAGAAACAGTGAGAACGCCATTGTAAGCCCCGCTACGGGCGGCTGCAAAACAAACCCATACGGACGGCGCGGGCCATCTGGGCAGGGGACATGCGTCTCGACGAGATTGTTTCCACACTTGAGTAATGGCTGTTAACGGTTGACCCAGAGCGGGGCCTTGTAAGCAAACAGAGTAACGACGCCGTCGGCACCCAGGGCTGCCGCACAGTTCGGGGAGCGCAGAAGGCCATCAGCGCCACATTAGCGGTCGCGCCTCACAGTAAAAAAGGGAGCTTCGGACCCCCGTCGCATTGTGCTTCCTGGGAATCCCCACAGGCGTTTCCCTTGCGCGCGGCCGGCTGGCGGGGGTAAACTCCTTCCCAGCTGGGATCTCCCCGACTGGGCGTCAAACGCCGTAACGGGTGGGCCCGTCTGACTTCCGCGGTGCTCTCATCGGCGCCCTTGAAGAGTGCTTGGTTCGGGTCTAGCCGCGGGCAACGGAGATAGCGCGGCCTCAAGCAGGCGCGCCAGCCTCATTGACTTTGACGGCTTTGCACCGCGCGCTGACCGGCGTGGGGATTCTTTGAGCCGCAAAAGAGCCTGCGGTTTTGTCTCGGTTCCGAGGCGCCGTGGGAACGTCTTCTTCGGCTTACGGCCCGGACATGAGGCCGACCTCGGCGGGTGGGCAATTATCCCGGGCTCCTCTGTGACAGTTTGGCTTGCAAACAATTACTTGTTTAAGGCGCCGCATGGCCTGCGGGTTCTTGGAATCCGATCGCGTCGCGCACATGTTCGAGCACTGGAAAACATGGTCCCGACGTTCCCAGGCTTTTGGGTTTTGTGAATGTATTTTGTTGCTCAGTGCTGGTTGCGCCGGCTGTGCTCGAGGCCGTTGCTCGGAACTCGCGATGTGTACAGCTGGCATAACCCTCACCCCTTTGTTGTTGTATATTGTGTTTTTCGGGTGAGGATTCTACACCGTGAACTGTACTAAAAAAATATGTTCTTTGACTTTTGGTTGTTGGACTGGCCAATCCCGCACGCAAGTTCTGCTGAACGCAGTGATTGGTGAATGGATTGTCCAGTTGAGACGCAACCCGGCGGCAATTTGCCAGCAAAGATTGTGGGCGGAGCGTTGCCTCTACAAAATGCGGCCGCGGCGCTCCGAAGGGGAGTTCTGGACCTGGCTTCGGTGCTAAGCACCATCGGCTCTGCCGAAATAGGGTCGCCCTATGTGGTCCAAACCAGTGTAGCTATTTGTAACCGCTGTACTGTTGAAACTATGCAATCTTGTAACCGAACTTTGTAATTTTATCTGTAAATACACGTTGTTGTTCGTTCGTTACTGCAGCGGCTTTGTCCTTTCGAACCTAAGTCACCCATTGAGCCACCTGTGCAGACCGTCTCTGACGGTGCGTCTCGGACGCCGACGGTGGGGGTGAATTTTAACGAACCAATCGATCCATCGTTTTGGCATCGAATTCTTACTGGCGCAGTCGACAGGATAGGTTCGGAAGGCAAGCTAAACGTCAAGAAGACAGCGGTACATCTGCCGGAGTGGCATCCCAAGAGCTAGTAGCATCATCGGTGTCTGCAATTGGCACAAGCCTTGGAGGAGGAAGCCCAACAGCAAGACATCGCTAGGCGACGTACCTCAGCGAGTAAGACGTCGAGGCGCCGACTGAACCCCAGCAGGGAAGCAGCCCGAGCGAGGGCGACGCAGAAATCCTCGACCTTCGTCCACCTGTGATCCTCGTCTGAAACGTGAGTTTCCTTTCCTCTTACTGTTCAGTCACTGCGGGGCTTCGAAGCTAATCATGATGCAGAATCACGGGTACGATGAGGATGGTCAGAGGGAGAGGGGTAGCAGCGATGGTGAAAGCGAGCCCTTTCTGTCTGAGCGGGAGATGGAGTTTAGACTAAAGATGGCTCAGGAACGTCGCCAGAGCCTAGCCCTTGAACTGGAGCTCGTCAGGGCACGGACAGCGTCGCCATCGAGTGGTCGCGACGGCAGTGGCAGAGCACTTGAGAATGATAGAAACACGGAATGGTGTAAATATTCAAAATTATTAGTTGGTGCTTTCCCCAAATTTCCCACAGACGCCGAGGTCCCCATTTGGTTCGAATCTGTAGAGCACACCTTGGATGCCTACGAGGTGCCGCGAAGCTGTTGGGGTCAGATAGTTTTTCCGCTCCTAGCGGAGCGCATTGAGTACCTGTCAACACGTCTGACTCCCACACAGCACCGGGATTATGAAGCTTTAAAGGAGGTCGTCCTCGATGAGCTGCAGTTGTCTCCCCTTGAATATCAAAAAAGGTTTTTCGGGGTACGGAAG
Organism: Dermacentor albipictus; assembly: GCF_038994185.2. NCBI lineage: Eukaryota > Metazoa > Arthropoda > Arachnida > Ixodida > Ixodidae > Dermacentor > Dermacentor albipictus. Next base: position 76,046,238 of record NC_091828.1, read on the forward strand.
CGGAAGACCGAGACGTGGAAGAGTTTCACGACTCGTCTTGCCAGTTACCTAAATTTTTATGTGGCATCTAGGGACGTGTCAAATTTTGCGGAGCTGCTCGAACTCTTGGTGGCTGACCAGCTGAAAACAGTGTTGTCGGAAGAGGCGCTCAGGTACGTCAGGCTGCGAGAGGGTGCAGGGTGGTACAAGGCCTCGGAAATTGCTAGACTTTTGCAAACTTTTGAGGACGCTCACGGCCGTGTAGACATACCTAAGGGGCAACCTCGGGACACCAGCACTAAGGGCCCGGAAACTACAACTGGGAACCGCAGCAGCAGTGGTTTGGTTTCGCACCAAGGGCAGAGAACAAAACCGAAATCACCGTATCCACCCGCAGGACAGCAGAGGCCAACAGTTTGCTTTGAGTGCGGGTCAGCCGGGCACATTAGGCCAAATTGTCCCCGCATCCGCGAAAGGCTGGCGCACACGGCCGCCCAGCAGGAACAACCAGAGAGGCTCACCGCGCGGGTCGCGCTAGAGAACCCAGCTGTGGGTGACCGCTTGTTGTGTGTAGCTCTTAATTGTAGGGGCCGAACAATGAAGGCAATAGTGGATACGGGTGCCGAGATAACTGTAGTTCGCGAAAGTGCCGTGCCACCGGAATTAGCACAGTCGCATGGCAGTGTAAATCTCCGCGCAGCTTTTGGCGAACGAGTTGAAGCGAAACTCGTAGCACTACCGCTGACGCTAAAACAGGGCCAACCCGCGTTTTCTAATGTGAAGAAGGCGACACCAGTGTTGTGCGCGCTCACTGATAGGCTGAGCGTGAATGCGGACTGCCTGCTCTCAGCGGAAGATTGGAGCGCGCTCCAGGAGGGTCGGGACGAGGCTTGCGAGCCACCGCCCAACAAACTCCCGCCGAGCAGCAGCGCAGATCTGTTTACAGTCATAGGACTAGATGGCGAACGGGTTAATCCCGAACAGCCGGTTACCGGTGTGAGCAGGGGCGATGCGCTGCATCCGAACGAGGAAAGGGCAGAGGAAGAATCCCGCAGTAGCTCCGATAAAGTAAGGGGTGATGCCGGGATGTTAGGGGAGGAACAAAAAAGTGACGCGACGGTCAGCAGGGTTCTCGGCAGTAGGGCCCTCATGCCCGCAGAGAGTATATCACATTTCGAACCACCTGAGCGAGCGTTAGTGAACGAGGTGTTCGGGACACAGGCCGCCTTGTTTACCACCGAAATGGGGATAGCGCGAGTGAGCGAGCACCGCATAGAACTGATGGAAGGAGCCGAGCCAAAGCATTGCCACCCCAATCGCATTCCGTCGTCTCCTGAGGCCAGCGATGCATTCGAAGGTCTCGAGAGTGCTCTGTGCAGTGCCGTCGAGCTAGCGACTCCAGACTCAAGCAAGCCGTTTTGGCTATTCACCGATTCCTCTGCAATTTCTGGGGGCGCATGTCTAGCTCAGATGACCGACAATGGCAAAGAGTGCCACATTGCTTTTGCCAGCCCCCGCTTCACGCCCACGCAGATGCTGTGGTCTACGATTGAACGCGAGGCGTTTGGCGTCATTTCGGCTATGAAAAAGTTCGACATTGGGGTCTTGGGCATGAAAATATTGGTATCCGACCATAATCCTGTGACGTACATCACTCAGTCTACGCCTCAGAAAGCAAAATTGACACGCTGGACTTTAGCGATGCAGCACTATGATATAGTGGTACGACACAGAAGGGGAATCATACATACTAACGCCGACGCACTTTCGCGTCTCACGAACCATTGTTGGAAAGAGGATGTAAAAGACAGGGAACCCGCAGTGACGGTCAGTGGAGACAAGGGAACAAGTGTGGTGTGATGTGATATGACTGCGGTAACCACACAGACGACCTTGGACGATGAACTCATGCTTCCGCATTTCTGTGTGTACCTTGTTCTTTTAGTGTGTTTGTTTTGGTGAGTGTCGTCGTCTAAGCTCAATATTGTATGTTTTCCTCCCAAACTAGAGGCTGACAGTGTCCTTCCGGCTCATGTTCGTACGATACTGCATATTATAGTTTCAGGACGCGAGCCCTGTTGCATCAGGGAAGCCTTACTATTTGTTTCGTTTGTGTATTTGCTTTGTGTGTGTTTAGGTTGTACCTATTTTACGGTGAAACTTATTCATGTGTTCACACTTTCTACGGAATGTGCCGCGTAGAGTGCTCATCATATGGCGCTGGCATTTATTTGTGTTGTTTCAGTAAGCGAGCCAGCTTACTTGGGCGAACCAGCGGGCCAGCTTACTGTCATGAGCAAGGCGCGGCTCACGCACTTCCTACGTGTGCAAACTCAGACCATCGTTAAAACGCGCTGCCTAAGATTGGTTGGTAACTTTTAATTGTCATGTCCAGATGCGGCGTATGTACAAGTTTACACGCAGCGTGCTTTTGTTTTGGTTTGTTTTGGTTTCTGCTTCGACAACACTGTAAGCGAGTTGTCTCGTCTTGGGTGGGGGGTGTAAGCCCCGCTACGGGCGGCTGCAAAACAAACCCATACGGACGGCGCGGGCCATCTGGGCAGGGGACATGCGTCTCGACGAGATTGTTTCCACACTTGAGTAATGGCTGTTAACGGTTGACCCAGAGCGGGGCCTTGTAAGCAAACAGAGTAACGACGCCGTCGGCACCCAGGGCTGCCGCACAGTTCGGGGAGCGCAGAAGGCCATCAGCGCCACATTAGCGGTCGCGCCTCACAGTAAAAAAGGGAGCTTCGGACCCCCGTCGCATTGTGCTTCCTGGGAATCCCCACAGGCGTTTCCCTTGCGCGCGGCCGGCTGGCGGGGGTAAACTCCTTCCCAGCTGGGATCTCCCCGACTGGGCGTCAAACGCCGTAACGGGTGGGCCCGTCTGACTTCCGCGGTGCTCTCATCGGCGCCCTTGAAGAGTGCTTGGTTCGGGTCTAGCCGCGGGCAACGGAGATAGCGCGGCCTCAAGCAGGCGCGCCAGCCTCATTGACTTTGACGGCTTTGCACCGCGCGCTGACCGGCGTGGGGATTCTTTGAGCCGCAAAAGAGCCTGCGGTTTTGTCTCGGTTCCGAGGCGCCGTGGGAACGTCTTCTTCGGCTTACGGCCCGGACATGAGGCCGACCTCGGCGGGTGGGCAATTATCCCGGGCTCCTCTGTGACAGTTTGGCTTGCAAACAATTACTTGTTTAAGGCGCCGCATGGCCTGCGGGTTCTTGGAATCCGATCGCGTCGCGCACATGTTCGAGCACTGGAAAACATGGTCCCGACGTTCCCAGGCTTTTGGGTTTTGTGAATGTATTTTGTTGCTCAGTGCTGGTTGCGCCGGCTGTGCTCGAGGCCGTTGCTCGGAACTCGCGATGTGTACAGCTGGCATAACCCTCACCCCTTTGTTGTTGTATATTGTGTTTTTCGGGTGAGGATTCTACACCGTGAACTGTACTAAAAAAATATGTTCTTTGACTTTTGGTTGTTGGACTGGCCAATCCCGCACGCAAGTTCTGCTGAACGCAGTGATTGGTGAATGGATTGTCCAGTTGAGACGCAACCCGGCGGCAATTTGCCAGCAAAGATTGTGGGCGGAGCGTTGCCTCTACAAAATGCGGCCGCGGCGCTCCGAAGGGGAGTTCTGGACCTGGCTTCGGTGCTAAGCACCATCGGCTCTGCCGAAATAGGGTCGCCCTATGTGGTCCAAACCAGTGTAGCTATTTGTAACCGCTGTACTGTTGAAACTATGCAATCTTGTAACCGAACTTTGTAATTTTATCTGTAAATACACGTTGTTGTTCGTTCGTTACTGCAGCGGCTTTGTCCTTTCGAACCTAAGTCACCCATTGAGCCACCTGTGCAGACCGTCTCTGACGGTGCGTCTCGGACGCCGACGGTGGGGGTGAATTTTAACGAACCAATCGATCCATCGTTTTGGCATCGAATTCTTACTGCCATGGATCACCTTTAGTCTTACTTTTAAAAAAGAATGAAAGAGACAGATATGCTACTCGACACCTTTATCAAAACAAAACCGATGACATACTTGCTTCAGTTTCAGCACGCACTACGTTATACTTTACATAAAGCGGGCACGCATAAACTACTGCGAAAATAAGTTTACAAGCCATATGAGTGATAAGAAAACAGTTTGGAGTACTCTGAACGATCTCTTGGCAAGAACGAACACAGATACTATTTCTGAACTTTTAACGGAGGGTGAATTTTGTTCCAGGCGCATTGCTTGCTTATATGCTCAACGACCATTTTCTAAGATCAAAGGCATTTTCTGAGATCAGTACCGATTAGAAGCATGTTATCCTAGCGTAGCAATGGCCAGTGTGGCTGAACGCCTAAAGAAGTCGGTTTCGAGGGGGACGGACGTGATTACAGAAAGCACTAATAGCAAAAAAAAAAGAGTAGTGGCTATTCCATACATTCATTCACTATCGCACAGGCTTAAAAAGTTGCAAGTAGATATGATGTTGATATTGCTTCACTGCTCCTAATAAGCTAGGCAAGATATGCGCTGCCGTGCAGAGGAAAAAGCCGCAGGTAAAAGGCAAAAATATGAACGTATATTTGTCCTGTGAAGCACAATAAGAACAACAGTTTTACTGACTGCCGTATGGGTGTGATTTATAAAGTTCCCGTTAGCTGTGGCCAGTTCTACGTAGTTTCAAACGGGGCGGTGTATCAATCTGAGGCAAATGCAACATAAAAGGTCATTAACCGAGGGATCGCCTTCTATTCTTTCCTTACAATGCCAAGATTGTAACTGCACGCCAGAGTTAGATGAATGCGCGATATTGCGCAGGCACAAGAATGAAGATACGCGTCTTGTGGTAGAGGCATGGCATATCTATAATGGTGGAAGTGCGTGCGTGAGCCAGCCTTGGATTACTTTACATAAAGAAGAGATTAAGCGCCTTAACAGCTTTCTCTCGCGTAGACCGGCACATGTACCCGACTGACACGTAGTGATACCACTCCAGAGCTTGCGCAGATGAGTTGTCTCTCTTCTTTCTTCTGTTTGCCTCAATGCTCCCTTCAGTTGATTGTCGGCGTTCGTGTTGTCCACTTCTCTTCTCTTGTGTTCTGTCTGCACGCCTCACCTTTTTGCATAGCATTACCGATAATCGCTATGTATTGTATATCAGGAATCGTATTAAGAAATCAATTTTTGTGGCTCGCACAGATGAATCGGTGATGAATTTAATCATGATGCGCCCACGGAACAGTTATGCTGCCTGTGATGATGGTATAAAAGCCGGCCATTATAAGCAGTTTCACAGCATATTAGTTTATCATTTTCACATACATGCAACTTGGTTTTCTGCAATGGAATATTTCCCGATAAGCTCAAGATAGCCCGAGTTTCAGTGATATACAAAGGTGGCGACTAAAAGGACATGTATACCTACATGCCAATTTCTGTGTTGCCCATATATTCAAAAATTATAGACCTTCCCCTACATGAACTAATTTCAGACTGCTTGAAATAAAAGTTGCCAAACGCAGCTTTCATTTGACGCTCCTCTGTCTATGAAATAGATTAAATACAATTGATTGGTTGACTGATGGATTGATTCTACTCTGAAAGATCTTATAACAAGCCATAAATTCAGATTGCAGAAAAATAAATCATGAAGAGCGGGATAATAATAAATCCAAATAATTGCTAACTTTGAGCAGAAACTTCAAACAACTGGGATATTTCTCGACTTTAAGAAAGCCTTTGATTCCATCAAGCGCGAAATTCTCTTGAAGAAGCTAAAGAAACACGGAATAAGATATCTTTGCCTAAATCTAGTGAGTAGGTATGCCACATATTGAGTTCAGTGCACTAGCATGCAGTAGGCATTATCAAAAACGGGTAAAATAAAATACGGTGCCCCACAGGGGAATAGACATTGTCCGTTTTTTTCCTATTATGTATAAATGATACTGTATGTATACCACTAACACCAAACATACATATGCTGACGGTGCCAACTTGTCTTTCTCTGGTAATGATTGAAGTATTCTAGAAAAGCAAGATAATAAATTATTTAATCATTGTCCACAATGGCTAAAAACAAACGAGCTACACACTAAGAAGACATGTTGTTTTTGACTGACAACGCGTACTCCGCGAAAATTCAAATTATATTTCGAGGAGTTTTCATTGAACTTGCTGTATGTCAATATTGTTCGCCCTTGACTTCCATGAAACCCTAAATTGGCCATTCCACGAAAAAAAAAACTTCCTACAGACATGTCACGGTCCTTAAGTGTAATAAAAAGAAATCTGGTGTTGATTGCCGCTTTAAGTAGCAAAGCAGCACTGTTATGTGTCTGCGTGGTCACGAATCTATTAGTTTGTTATTTGGAGCACAGCCGCTCAGATAAAGTGCTCATATATTCCAACAAAGAATCGCAGGTATAAATAAAGCGCTCCACACTGAACGAATTCCACCCTACTCTTTCACCAGCAACACAATGTAAAGTTTGAAAATATTTTTGCAATAAAATGGGGACAGATATTTACGACCAAAGTACCTCAAACAAGGATGCATTCCGTGAAGCTTACTTTTGAAAATAACATACCTATAGTTCCAGGTACACTGCCTGGCACTGAGAGAATCCGGTCAATTCACGGCAGGCAAAAACTTGCACACCTGGTTCCTGAGCTAATGAATACAGATCATTTTATTAGCAGCATGACAGAAGACTGCCGCTCAGTAGCGCTTTTTGGAAGGTGATCCACGCTTCTCTACTTATGTTTCACAGGTGAATTCTGGTTATTTTGTGAAGGTGAAGGTGAAGTTTGGTTATTTGGAGATTTTTCATTACGGATGGATGTTACTTCCACAAGTGTGATGCGCGAAGGCACGCTCAAGTGCTGCAATCTTATGCATGTATTTAACCTTATAGTCTGCGTTCTGATTTGTTGTACATTTGAAAGGTTTATGACTTTATGGCTCGGATCAAGCGTTGGTAATTTAATTTTAACGAGCGGTTTGTAAACTGCTGTCTGACTGTGTGCTTTCTTTATTGCTTTTTTCATTTTTTATTCATAAGTGTAAAAGTACGTTCGTCTTTTGTTACCGTTTTGTTGAAACTGTAGTAGCCTATGGCGTTAATAAAATTTCAATGATATTGTAATCAATAAAATTTGACGATAATATAACAATGCACCTTGCTAAGCAAAATGCCCATTGAAACATGCCTCGTGTTACTGAAGTACCAAAGCGCGAAACAGACGACCAAAGAAGAGACACGGACGAGCGCTTACAAACAACTGATGCTTTATTGTCAGAAACACACAATATATACGCAAATATGGCAGAGCAACTTCCACGTTGTCGAAAATCACACGGTAACCAGGCAAAAGGCGATAAAACGATTGTGAACGATGACGATCGCGAGAATGACACGTGGTGTATAGGGCCAAAGGGCCATAAATAATAATGGTTAGGCGATACACAAAACACCGCCGTAAAGGAGTACACTAATAAAATTGCTCAAAAGATCGTCTCGCCTTTTGCCAGGTTACCACGCGATTTTCGGCAAAGTGTGAGTGGCACGGCCAGATTTGCGTATATATTGTGTGTTTCTGACAATAAAGCTTCAGTTGCTAGTAAGCGCTCACCCATGTCTCTTCATCTGTTGTATGTTTGGCGCTTTAGTACTTCAGTAACATGCACCAACTAGCCCAACAAAAAGTTCTGCTGGAATGTCTCGTGTGGCTCGTTCCTTTTTTTATGTTTCCTGGATTGCCCTTAATTTTATGTTTTTTGGGTTTCGTCTTGCTTACAGTTCTAAGAGCTTCGTACTGTCTTTTTCACCAATTTGTTGGCAATACGTTTTAGCGCATTCTCGTATTTCTTCTTTTCTTATTGAACAACGGAAATTCAATTCATTTCGCATGTCCGAAAATATAAATACACAAGGCAGTGATTGCAACGAAATGATCGACGTATTTTATCACACAATCGAGTCTTTAAACACGGAATATCTTATGAAACTAAGGTAATAATAATAAAGGAACGTTTTGTGAAAAAAACATACAGTGTACAGGTGGCTGAATAACATAGGGTAGCTAGATTATAAAAGAAAGAGGTATATACACGCAAAAGCAATGTGCAGTCTTTACGAATAATCATAGTAGACGATCCGGCATCAGGTCTATTCCCTACGCCACGCACCACAGCCACTGGAAACATTTGCTAGTATAGTCTTTCGCAGTCCTTCTTGTCGGTGTACTTCTGCATGAAGTCCATCAGCTTGCGGAGCAGCCTCAGCCTCTTGTATTGGCCCGTGTATTTGGTTTCATTGCACGCGGCCAAGGGCTTGTCGGCATCAATGTCGTACACGGCGAAAGTGAAGTTTAAATTTTTTACTCTTTCCTTGTAGGCACACATCTGCGACAGGATGTAGAGTGCACAAACCTTGAAGCACATCACAGAGATAGTGGAAATCACGTCCACGTTAGGCAAGCACACAGGGCCTTTATGGAAAAAGTAATTGTCTTTCTGCCTTAGCAACCATCCTGTTGATGGCAGATCGCGTAATGTGTCCCCCTCATATTTCTGATTAGCGATTTAGAAGCAAGCTCAGGAGAATAGTTGTTTACGACTGGCTTGTTATGCGCGTGTATCATTGCTCTGATAATCAATGTGTTGCGTCGTTCACGCTGTTTTCTACATCCGTCTACCTCAGTTCTCTCAAGGCTACGTTGATATTAATATTATCAACGTAGCCGTTGAATATGATATTAGGCTACGTTGTCGCGGTCATGTGGTAAGCGCTGTCATTAGGAACACAGAATTTTAGGGCATCCGGAATTCCTGAAAGCGCTGGCTGATTGCCGGTTGAGCGGGGGCGCAAACGTGAGCTACCATACTGGTTGCGCCAGCTGGTGGTGCAGCGCTCAACCACAAAAAAGAGACGTAATTACTATATTCTGCTTAGCTGCTGGAGTAAATTTTCGAGAGGGGCGTAATCATGCTCACAATTACGCCGCTGCCGAATTGCGCCGCTACGCCACCAGGCAGTTCCACCGCTCCGGACGCTCACGTTTGTGCCCCCGCATATCCGGAAATGCACACAAACCGCCCCCATTTACCGGAATGGCGGACACGCTAAAAGTATCTAATTGGAAGTCTTTTCCAAGTTCAAGATGAAACGTTTGTTGTAAAGAAAATATATATTTTTTATTTCTTGAAACAACTGTTTTCTTAGCATTAAGAGATACGACGACGAATATCTGCAGTAAACTGTTTTGTTGCTGTTTTTTTACCGCGCTCACGGGAAGCGTTCTTCGTCTCAATGATATTCGTGTCAAGATGTCAGATTTGGTACATCTGATATCTTTGTTGCAACATACTAAAGAAATTATCTCACAGACTCCGGTTTCGGTTGCATGTCGGTACAAGAAATTTTCCCATAATGACATGGTACAACAATGACTTCCGAACTTGTATGACAAACAACTGTGGGAAGAACCTATCGTAGATGATTGTCGAAGTCGACTACAGCATTTTTCGCGCGATCCTTCCGTATCTTCCCGCTCCATTCCGGTCATTCACGGCAAACCTTATGCTGCTAATTTGATTAGGCGAGGCACGCATAAATGATCGAATTCCGGAGTTCTGACTGCCAGAACAGCAATTTCATCATGAAGAATGCCAGTGTTGGGGATTGCGCAATGATTTTGAGCACCTTGAGATCCTTAATCTGGAGGAGGCGATTTAATGAAGAGAAAGGAGGAGAGGCCGGCTGGGACAGCGTGCTTCTAGCCGGCTAATCCTCAACGGGGTGAGGGGAAGTGGAAGAGACAGATAAGACAGAGAGGTAAATGGCAGGTGACTATGATGAAATAGATCGAGCTACAATATACACTTTGTGCAATACGCTGATGTGGCTATGTAAACGCACTACGTGCAGGAGTAATCGTGTCCCCGGAAAAACATTCCCGCGCAAGAACATTTTGCACGCTCTTCACATCCCATGACAAACACAATCGTCTAAGCCTCTCTGGCATAGAAAGTTAATGGGTGATTTTATGGAGCGTTGGACATGGGTTCCTCAATTAAGGTGCACCAACACACGGCGCACGACAGCTCTTGCATTTCGCCCTCATATTAATGCAGTGTGATTAGCAATACAACGTCATTGCCAGTAAGCCAGCAAGGTGGGTGGTTAGATAAGCCTCTTTCAGCATACGCGGACAATCGGAGATTACATTCAAGAAATCTTGATTGAGTAGGCGTGGCTTTCCCCGAGGTATAGAACTCGATAACAGTGTTCACACGATGAGAGCAGATATCCCTCTACCAAGTGCGTGACATCCGTTGACTCACACAGTGCGCTTGGCGACGGACGTTCTTTCTCGGATTTGCCCGGGGGCCGCGCGCCTGCGTGAGTTGACAGACGGATATCTAGGGAATCTCGCTTTTCGGAATCCGCCTTTTCCCTAGACACTACACTGTTTCGGAGGAGGACGCGCGTTGCTCCGTATGTCTCCAGCTGGCCTGCACTGCGCTGCCGCAGGTAATTAAATACTCCTAAATAAGATATTCATTCCTGGTGCTTCGTGTCGTAGTGGTCACAGCACAGCGCGCCTTAATTTAAAGTACGTGGTCCAAATCACATACCATACAGGTGTCGGTGACGTTGAAAGGCCGCTGGTTTACGTCAAAAGCGCCCATAGACGAAAACAGGGAGATTTTCAAGAAGTGCACGAAACTCAACGAAACCACGGACGCACCACCGGACTCTGTAAGTGTCGCGCTTTCCCTCAAGTGATACTTTCCCACTCTGAAGCTGCTTTCTTTTTTTTTTTGCTTCCGTGTCTCTTGCACTGGTATGGTATTTACGTACTGAAAAATTTCGGGCCCTTCAGTCCTCTCCATTCTACTCGCGCACTGTGTTTTAAGACCGCCTGCGGTCTCTTTTGTTCAAAAGAATAATCGTCACCTATCCTGCGTCATCTATCTGTGGGTAGGTAGGATAAGCGAACACTCGCTCATAGATAGTAGGCCATGTGCTCACTCATGCTCATGCGTGCTTACACTTGTCGGTACTCACTCACGTTTCTACCCATGCTCATAGTCGCTTCCATTTAGTTTTACGGGCACCCACTCGCGCTAACACTTCCCTCAATTCAAAGCCAACTGCACTCAGTCACGCTAACACTCGCCAAGACTTATCAACCTGCATTCACTCACGCTAAGATTCTCTATGACTCACAGACACTTGCAATACCTCACGCTTCGATTCGCCCCGACTGAGTTGTTTGAATTCACGTGCGCTAAGTCTAGCCTCCAATTACAGTCACCTGCCCTAACTCACACTATCTCTGGCCTCCACTCAGTCACCAGCACTAACAGGCGCTAACATTCACCTGCACTCAGAGTCACCTGCACTCAAACTAACACTCGCTTCCACTCAGTCACTTGCACTCATTCACGCTTACAATCGCATCGACTCACAGTCACCTGCATTCACTAAGCCTAACATTCGCCTTGACTCACACTCACCTGCCTTAACTCAGGCTAACATTTGCCTCCCTTCAGTCGCCTGCACTCACACTGACACTTGCTTCCACTCACAGTTCACTGCAGCGCTGACTGAGCCACCAGCACTGCACAGCCGGTGCACCGGTGGCGAAGAGGTAGGGCATCCGCCTCGCGGGCAAGAGGACAAGATTAGCGATGGGTAAAGTCAAAATAAAATACACTATACTGATGGGCGACTTCAAAGCCAGGCTGGGCAAGAAGCAGGCTACAGAAGAGTCAGTGGGAAAATATGGCATAGGCCTACAGCTAGAGTAGAACTGGCAGAACTTTCCAAGTTAATCAACAAGCGTAAGACAGCTCCCATAAGGAAGTATAGTATGGATAAAATTAAACAGGCTCTCAGGAACGGAGGAAGCCTTATATCAGTGCAGAAGAAACTATGTATAGGCAAGAATCAGATGTATGCGTTAAGAGACAAAGCCGGCAATATCATTACTAATATGGATGAGATAGCTCAAGTGGCTGATGAGTTCTGTAGAGATTTACACAGTACCAGTGGCACCCACTACGATAATGGAAGAGAGAATAGTCTAGAGGAATTCGAAATCCCACAAGTAACGCCGGCAGAAGTAAAGAAAGCCGTGGTAGCTATGCAAAGGAGGGAGGCAGCTGGGGAGGATCAGGTAACAGCAGATTTTTTGAACAAAGGTGGCTAGTATGTTCTAGAAAGGCTGGCCACTCTGTATAGGCAATGCCTCATGACCTCCAGCGTACCGGAATCTTGGAAGAAAACTAACATAATCCTATTCCATAAGAAAGGGGACGCCAAAGACTAAAAATTATAGGCCGATGAGCTTACTGTGCGTTGCCTACAAAGTATTTACGAAAGTAATCGCAAACAGAATCAGGAACACCTTAGACTTCTCTCTACCAAAGGACCAGGCAGGATCCCGTAAAGGCTACTCAATAATAGACCAAATTCACACTATCACTCAGGTGATAGAGAAATGTGCGGAATATAAGCAACTCTTATTTATAGCTTTCATTGATTACGATAAAGCGTTTGATTCAGTCGAAACCTCAACAGTCATGGAGGGATTACCCAATCAGGGTGTGGACGAGAGATATGTAAAAATACTGAAAGGTATCTACACCGGCTACACAGCCACCGTAGTCCTGCATAAATAAAGTAAGAAAATCCAAATGAGCGAAGGCGTCAGGCAGGGAGATAGGATCTCTCCAATGTTATTCACAGTGTGTTTACAGCAGGTATTCAGAGACCTGGATTGGGAAGAATTGGGGATAAGAGTTAATGGTTAATACCTTAGTAACTTGCCATTCGCTGATGATATTGCCTTGCTTAGTAACTCAGGGGACAAATTCCTATGCATGCTCACTGATCTGGAAAGATAATGTAGAAGGGCGAGTCTAAAAATTAATCTGCCGAGAACTAAAGTAATGTTTAACAGCCTCGGCAGAGAACAGCAGTTTACGATACGTAGCGACGCACTTGAAGTGATAAGGGAATACATCTACTTAGGACATGCAGTGGCCGCGGATCCGGATTATGGGACTGAAATAATCTGCAGAATAAGAATGGGCTGGGGTGCGTTTGGCAGGTATTCTCAGATCATGAACAGTAGGTTGCCATTATCCCTCAAGAGAAAAGTGTATAACAGCTGTGCCTTGCCAGTACTCACGTACGGGGCACAAACCTGTAGGCTTACGAAAAGGGTTCTACTCAAATTGAGGACGACGCAACGAGCTATGGAAAGAAGAATGATGCGTGCAACGTTAAGGGATAAGAAAAGAGCAGATTGTGTGAGGGAACGAACGAGTGGTAATGACATCTTAGTTGAAATCAAGAAAAAGAAATGGGCATGAGCAGGACATGTAATGAGGGCGGAAGATAACCGATGGTCATTAAGGGTTACAGAATGGATTCCAAGGGAAGGGAAGCGTAGCAGGGGGCGGCAGAAAGTTAGGTGGGCGGATGAGATTAAGAAGTTTGCAGGGAAGACATGGCCACAATTAATACATGACCGGGGTTGTTGGAGAAGTATGGGAGAGGCCTTTGCCCTGCAGTGGGCGTAACGAGGCTGATGATGATGATGATGATCGTGATGCTGATGATGACGATGCCACAATGGCGCGGGCCAACCACTGACGACCAAAAACGACCGCTCGCCATTGCAGACACCGTAACTGTCGTTGTGATCCAGTTTGGAAGTGTAAGCGGCACAGGAAAGCAATGCGCACTGTCATCCGTAGTACATTGGCTAGCACACATTAGAAGCATGAATCCCCTGTGAATAGTCCCCGGATTTCTCATTCGCAAGTCAGGATGAGCATGACGCTCGGCCTTACATGAAAAAGAAGCTCTGGTTCCCGTTTAGACCCGCAACTGACGAGTTTCCCTGGCGTTATGCTGTGTGCGGTATACGATCTCCAACGCAATACGCCCTGCTTTGCTGGGATAGAAACAAAATCAAAATAGAACAAAAGAAAATTCGTAAGCTCATTTTCTCTGTTTGGTGAATATACCCATACAACACGCCACTTAACACTCGACAACGAAATTCACCGACACTTACCGCACCCCCTAATACGAAATTTGAGCGCAGCTCCACGGCTGCGCTCAACATTATGGCTCGCGCGAACGGTCCGTCTCCTGCGGCACGTTTCAAACGGAGCGAAGTGTGGTGCGACTGCTTCGCTAATCTGGAGATCATGAGAGCCAGCGCGTGGGCCACGCGTGGGCGCGATTCACAGCAGCAGCCGCCGACCGACTTTCTAACCAACGAACGCTTCTCTGGCGCCATCTTGTAGCCACTGTGGGCGCACTACGCTTCTTTTGTCACGATTTTGCCATACCCTCTTCCGCCCTCCGCCTCACCGTTCCACTGCGTCCTCCTCTCCACTTCTCTCCTCGCGTCTTTCATCTACAGCAGCGCTCCACGTTCGGTCCCTCATCCTTCGCTGCCCTCGTGCGATCGCTTACGCCGACGTTTGCTTCAGCAATGGGCGCTCAAAAGCTGCGCTCCTGAAACAAAGACTCTGATGAGGTTAGCCTCACCTTAGCCCTCAGTGCCTCTTCCGTGTCAAACGTAAAGACCCGAGTACTCTCGTTGTAAAACGCTGACTCATAGTTTTTGTTATAGAAGTATTTGCCTTGAGGCTTGGAATAGCAGACCTTTGGTGCAGAGAGAAAAAGACACGAAATGCAAGCATGAGAGTTAAGGTGACGAAGATCTCTGGCGGGCGAATGAAATTGGTTCAGTCATGCCTACAGGCGCTCGTTTACTCGGTTCACATTAACTGTAGGAGGATAACATAAATTTATGTGCGAATGAGTTCGTCAGTGTGAAAAGGAGTGCGTGTTTTCTTAGAATAAAGAACGTATGACGACGAATACAGGTGTGCAGATGACCATTTCTTGTTGAACTCCCACAGTATTTACAGAAATCTTATTATCGGACGCAACACAGGAAAAATAAACAAGAAATTAACGCCCAAGTAGCAAGAACGAGCATTGAAAACACACACAAGCACAAACTCGACCAAGGTAACGAAAAACGGAAGGAAGAGGTGCGCCTGGGTTTTAAAGGGTGCAGAACGTCCCTGCCTTAGACGTGGGCGCAGCTGGCTAGTACTACGAGAGCCGCATCTTGTACACATGCTGAAGTATCTTATAGTTTAGACGCCCGAACAGTCGTCGCATTAGCACAAGATCACACGCTTAAGGACGTAGATGGCGTTTCGGCTAACACAGGGAGAAGAGATTGCATGTGATTTCCTCTGTTGCAATGGCTTCGGTACATTCCTTCGGGCGGTTGTCTGTGTCAAAAAATTTGACACCTTGCATTTATTTTTTCTCGTTCAATATTAACATATACAGCGTAATGCTTTAGCGGAAAACAATAGAAAGAAAAGAGATACAAAGAACATAACGCTGTCAGATTTGTATTCATCTGTGTGTCGTTGAATATAACCCGTAGAGCTCAAACCAACTGCAGGAGTTAATACATTTGTTTTATTTCTTTCCTTTTTTTCACTTGCTTTTCTTAATGTGCCCAAGAACACCTCTATGCCTTAATATTCGTGCACTTGTGTAACATAAAGAATATAAGACCGAAAAACAAAACAGAATATCTCAAACAACAGTAGTA
Source organism: Dermacentor albipictus (assembly GCF_038994185.2). Taxonomy (NCBI): domain Eukaryota; kingdom Metazoa; phylum Arthropoda; class Arachnida; order Ixodida; family Ixodidae; genus Dermacentor; species Dermacentor albipictus. The sequence goes on from NC_091828.1 coordinate 76,061,885, forward strand.
CAAATTGCAAGAAAAAATTGAATTATTCAGGGACAAAAGGCAGATGGTGAAGAAATTGTAGAACTGAATATACCAAGATCATCCCGCAAGTTACTTTGTTGTGTTGCAAGACGTGTTATAGCGTTAGAAGTGCAATAGGAATTCACGTAGAAAGTGCTAGGATTGCGCAGGTGAGGGTGAGGCACACAGAACGTTACAACTGACAGTAATCACGGACACGAAAAATGCTTGTGAATTAGTTTATACAAAAATAAGTAATGACGGCATTTCCGCCTTATTTCTAGCGGTTTAATATTACACATGCGCAATAGACGCTCATAGGCACAGAGTACACGGCGTCCGAGAATAAGATATTAAAAGATACGAATGAAACGTCGCTGAACACGATCAACTTTCGCAACATTGGTTAAAATAATAGTTCCATACAACAGAACTAAACTTTACCTACGAGCGGACAAAAGAAGAATACAAGGAAATGGCGCAGTTCGCATTCGTAAAGTTTGTAATAATCATTGACCTGAAGCTTAACTACCTGTAGGATATCTTAACGTTGCTTGAAACGCGTTCTTCGAAAGTTAGCTGTTTGTCAAACCAATATTCCTAAGTCGCGCATACAACTCGCTATTTCCAAAGGAATGTTGTCAAGGGAGTATTCGTATAGTAAAGGGCACATTTTGCAATTAAAAGAAACAACAAGCGTCTTAGTTGGATTAATGCATAAACAATTGGAAGCACACGACTGAACAACAGAATTAAGATCTTCCTGTAATAAATCCTGCTCTGATTTTATTTAACGGTAACGTTTATACCACCAGCATTAAAAAAGAGACGCGAATAATCCAAAATCCTTGAAGGTTATTAGCACAGGTATTGAAAAATAATGTGCCTATTATCGACCCCCGCGGAGCACCGGAAGTGTATTCATAAGGTAAGCAGTACTTAGCCCCAACGTGAGCATATTTTAACCTAGTTGACAGGTAGTCTTTATAAACGTGCATAGGTTATTACTAACGCCATAACTCAAGCGTTTATGGATAAGATAATGAGAAACAACGTCAAATGCTTTTGACAAGTCGAAGTATGCGGTGTCTAACTGTCTTCGGTTAGCAACAGCGGGTCCTGCAGTATTAAGAAAAGAAACAAGGTTTTTTTCCACAGACCTACCATGAACAAAGCGATGTCCGTGTACAATAATCTTATGCTTGAAGAAAAACGACAGATGTGTAAACAGAATTTTCAAACACTTTTGAAAACGGAGACTAGAGTGACATGGAGCGATAATTTTTGATGCAGTTCATGTTGCCACGTTTTTGAACTGGCACACCTATTGCATTCTTACAGCAAGAAGGCAATACACTTGTACGTAAAACAAGATTGAAGATGTGCCTTAATAAATATGTCGACGTTAGGAGCTCAGCGAATGTCATGTACTTGAAGAATAATCAGGCAGCGAATGTCATTTTCCTGAAGAAAAATCAAGCTATGGTGGACACAAAGACCGAGTGCTCAAAAAAGAAGTTTTCCTGATTAACAAAAAACATTAACTTTTTCCACCCACTGAGGCAGGCACGTACCCAGGGGGGGGCCCGGGGGGGCCCGGGCCCTCCCCCGAAATGAAGTGGCATACCCCCCCCCCCCCCCACCCACGCCACCACTCCTCACACATTCCTAAAGCGCCGCCAGATCAATGTTGAGACTTCGCAGCTGATCATCGGTCAGCCTTATGCTGCCTTTTTCACTCATTTTAGAAGGCGGTAGTTATAGGCATCTCTGGTAATGTGAAGCACAGTTTTCTCATAGATTCCGCACCCGCGCGATTAACTCGAGATGGGCTGAGTTGTCACCATCTATTCAACCGTCACGCGCATAGCTGTTGCTTTTGTTAGTTCAACCTTCTTTGTTTAGGCTGATCCTGGGACCAGGAGAGGGATGCGGCTGTTACTCAGCTGGTCTGTACTCTCATGGAACGAGTTGCGGTGGGAGAAAAGGCCAATTGCGTTTAACTTATCCCTTTGCTTCATTATTTCCTTGACTTACGGCTCGCCGCGATGCTGGCAGATGCCCGGAACCATATACACGTGATATGGGTTAGATAAGGTGGGAAATAAAATAATGTGAAAGAGCGTCCATCATGAAACCCTGCAATAACCCTTAAACCCACAAGCAAGATGACTGTCGCCCGTTACCTCGTCTGTTTTTCCCTAACTGTATAGCACTTTTCCTGCAAAATTGGCAACTGGAAACAAAAATCGCAAGGAGTTGAGAAATTAAGCGATCTACTAAGGGAGAGAGCCAAGGCAACAACCAAACTGCAAGCAAAAGCGAATAATAAAAAAGTTAACCGATGTTTATGAGAATATTTATGGATCAACATCTCTTTATTTAAAAAGGAAGTAGAGAAAGAACGCCGCCGGAAGTGGAGAACAATTGTTTTGAATGACGCTTCTACAGTTATCGGTCGAACTGCCTCACGTAGCCACTTCTCTGCTGTGCTTATGTGGCTGTTTTTCTAACCTTTCGCGGTGCGCGCACTACGTCTAGAATCCCTGCGCTCTACGCGGTTGTATGGGACTGGCGGCCGCACAGCGTTACGCAATTCGTGGAACTGTCAAAACTGATCAACAAGGCGAAAATAACTGATATTCGAAACTATAACATGACAAAGACTGAGGAAGCCGTAAAAAATGAATGCAGCCTGAAATCAGTAAAAAAGAAACCTGGCATAGGACAAACCATGATGTATGCACTAAAAGATAAGAAGGATAATATCATCAGCAATCTCGAAGATACAGTAAAATCAGCGGAAAAATTCTAAGCTGACCTGTATACAGTACCCAGAGGAGTCACGATAGTTCACATAGAAACAGTAATGAACAGGATACAGAAACTCTCCTATAACTAGCGATGAGGTCAGTAGGGCCCTGCAAGACATGAAACGATGAAGAGCGGGAGGGATAAGGTGGGATAACAGTCGATTTAATCAAAGATGGAGGAGACATAATGCTTGGAAAACTGGTGGCTCTTTATACGAAGTGTCTATCGACTGCAAGGGTCCCAGAAAACTGGAAGAATGCAGACATTATACTAATTCACAAAAAAAGGAGACGTTAAAGAATTGAACAATTATGGGACCAATAACTTGCTCCCAGTATTATGTAAAATATTTACCAAAATAATCTCCAATAGAATAACGTTGACACTGGATTTTGTCAACCAAGGGAACAGGCTGGCTTCAGGAAGAGATACTTTACAATGGATCACATCCATGTCATCAATCAGGTTATCGCGAAATCTGCAGAGTACAATGAGCCTCTCTATGTGGCTTATATAGCTTACGAAAAGGCATTTGATTCAACAGAGATACCAGCAATCGTAGAGGCACTACGTAATCAAGGAGTACAGAACGCTTACGTAAAAAGCTTGGAAAATATTGCTACATGCGTGAGGGATTTGTTTGTTTGAACGAGGCGCGCGGGCGCCATCATTCCAGAAAAGAGGAGGAAGAACGAACTGGGCTCGCGCTGTGAATCTAACCGGTCAGCGCATCAACCGTTGTAAATATAATCTGTAAATAGTTTCTCGTCTTACTGACTCGTCTTTCGCGTTAGAATATCGATCTACAGCTACCTTAATTCTACACAAGAAAAGCAGGGAGATACCTATAGATAAAGGGGTCAGACAGGGAGACACAATTTCTCCAAAGCTATTTTCTACGTGCTTAGAAGAATTCAAGCTATTGAACTGGGAAGCCTTAGGAGTAAAGATCGACGGCAAATATCTCAGCAACCTTTGGTTTGCCGATGACATTGTTCTATTCAACAACAATGCAGACGAGATACAACAAATGATTGGAGACCTTAACAGAGAGAGTGTAAGAGTGGGGTTGAATATTATTATGCAGAAGATGAAGATAATGATAATTAGCCGGGCGAAGGAACAAGAGATCAGGATGGCCAGTCGGCCACTAGAGACCTTTAAGGAGTACGTTTACCTAGGTCAATTAATCAGAGGGAACCCTGATCATGAGAAGGAAATTCACAGAAGAATAAAAATAGGTTGGATCGCATACGGCAGACATTGCCAGCTCCTGACTGGAAGCTTACCATTATTATTGAAAAGTAAGGTGTGCAATCGGTGCATTTTGCCAGTGCAATATGTCCAGTGCCAATGCATTTGCCAGTGCATTTCCCAGTGCATTTTGCCCGTGCATATGGGGCAGAGACTTGAGAACAAGTTAAGGACGACGCACAGAGCGATCGAACGAAGATTCCAAGGCATAACGTTAAGAGAGAAAGAGAGTGGTTTGGATCAGAGAGCGAACGGGTATAGACGATATTCTAATTGACATCAAGAGGAAAAAATGTAGCTGGGCAGGTCATGTATAGCGCCGGTTAGATAACCGTTGGACCATAAGGGTTACAAAATGGGTACCAAGAGAAGGGAAACGCAATCGAGGACGACAAAACACTAGGTGGAGCGATGAAATTAGGAAATTCGCGAGCACTAGATGGAATCGGTTGGCGCAGGACAGAGGTAATTGGAGATCGCAGGGAGAGGCCTTCGTCCTGCAGTGGACATATAACAGGCTGGTGATGATGATGATGATGATGATGATGATGATTATGGAGGTGGTGGCCCCCCCCCCCCCCCCCGAAAAAAAATCCTGGGTACGTGCCTGCACTGAGGTATCGCCTCTCAATAATCGCCGTCACGGTTGCACACACTTCCTCTATATAATACGCTGTGTTTGCTACTTTCCTGTGAGGAACATTGTGCCTGCAGGCACGCGAATGCCGTTAGTTGCCTTATGAGAGTCGTCATTTGCCAGATTCCTGCAAGCACAGCTACAGTGTTTAAACATACGCCGAGATGCTGTGTTTTATAAGTTCAGCACGCTCTTCTGGGGCTGATTCGCACCAATGAGGCAGATATTCAATTTTAACTGGGTATATATTTTGAACACATATGTATGAAAGTATTTTGGGGCTATTTTATCCGCCCATGTTTTATATATAGGCTTCAGGGTATGCTACATTTTGTTATCTTTCATAGACAACTGCAGAAACAAATACTATCGGCTAGAGGACACGAATTGCTTTAATGCGATGCATCCATTGCTAAATTCATGCTCTTTGAACCTGCCTGTCCTGCCTGCCTTCCTGGCCCACGTGCCCACTTGTCTAGCCTACCTGCATAGCCTGCCTAGCCTGTCATGCCTACCGGCTTTGCCTGCCTTGCCTACCTGCCTAGCCTACCTGCCTGCCTAGCCTATATGCTTGCCTAGCCTGCCTAACCTGCTTGCCTGCCTGCCTGCCTGCATGCCTGCCTGCCTGCCTCGCCTTGCCTTGGCTCGCCTTGCCTTGGCTAGCCTAGCCTAGCCTAGCCGAGCCTTGCCTTGCCTTGCCTTGCCTTGCCTTGGTGGACAAGCTCGCCGCATGCCTTAGTAAAGACTTCATCGGCGAAGTGACCACGCACGCTTCAATGGCGCCATCTCGTAGCGGATCTCCGCCGTCTAGCACGTCTCGTGCCCCACTCCGCTTCCTATTCACTCCTATTTACTTTTTCGCTGTGCTATCCTCCTCCGCTTTTCTCCTCGCGCTCTCTTCGCAATCGACGTCCTTAATCCTCCGCTCCGCTCCGCATGGCCGTTTTGCCGGTTACGACGAGGACGACGTTTACCGCAGGAATGGGCGCCTAATAGCTGTTCTTTAAAACTAAACCAGCTTTAAGTTCTGCGCAGTCTAACAGAAGACAAAATAGAAAAGAGGCGTGTCCGAGCTGCCGGTATTGTAAACAGGGAGTGTGGTTTGTTGACCGTAAATCACCGAAAAAAATAAGACAACAAGAGTATGAAAATTTGGCCACCCCCGTTGGCTGAAGTGAGCCCTAGGACATCAGATGGTTTAAGCATGCCATCGTCCGCGATCCACTACCCATGAAGAGCGTCTGCCTCTGCGCGAGCTCCTCCTGTATCTCTGGAACCGCCGCAGCTTTATATATATATATATATATATATATATATATATATATATATATATATATATATATATATATATATATATATATATAATTTAAATTATATTAATTTTTAAATTAATTTTAATTTTATTTATATTAAAAAGAAAGGGTCTGATTGTGTCAGCGATACATCTATCCTATTATATTCCGCAGAAATGTGCTTCATCTAAAGTATGTTATCATGACCACGTTGTTCTGTCACACCTTGGCTCCCTGCGCATGAGCGGAAGTTGTATTTTCTTCTATACGTTTGTTCAGGCTGTCATTAAACAGTTGGTAGTTTGGCGCTTCACTGTCTCCCTTTCTTCTGCCCGTTTTCAAGAAATGTATTTTGCGCCACAAAGTATACCTAGGAAACCTGCGTTTGCATGCTGCGCGTGAGTCGACTCGTGCCCGTAGATCTACCCTCACCAGACGCATTAAAGGGAAGCTGAAGCGGTTTTCAATTTCCATGAATGGCTGGGATTTGGAAGAACATACCTAATAATTTACGGTTCCGAAATTTTTTTCTTCGTTTTGTTAATATAAGGGGCGGAAATCGCTTTCTAAATCACCCCCGCGGACACGCCCCCATCGCTTCCCGGAGCGCCGGGTGAGGAGGTTACCAGAGGAGAGAACCGGCGAGAGTGACGTCACTAGCGGGGACCGAGCTGCCGGACCGGCGTGCTGCTGGCATGCGCTGGCATGCCTCTTTCCGTCCTGCGCTTTACTGAACGACGCTACGAGAGATTTGCCGCCGCCGCCGCTCACGTTTGTTTTGCGATTTTCGTAACTGTTCTTTCCTTCTGTGCTGCGTCAGTGCCTACAGCCAAGGGCGCCCAACATGCCCTCGTTCTGTGCAGCAATCGGCTGCGCGAACACACGCGGGCGAGACGATGTGGTGTTTCACAGGTTCCCGAAGCACAAGAAGCTTGCAGCGCAGTGCGGTGAGGAGAGATAAGTTCGTGCCGACGAAATCAACTGCGCTGTGCTTGGACCATTTCCGCGATAGCCGGATAGCCTTACGACAAATGCGGAAACGCGTTGTTGCTAGCGTTGCTATACTCCGTTTCATACATCAGGTGCAAAGCTGTGGAGGCTTGAGATACTTCTTGCAGTGGCTGCGTTCGCACTTAGAAAAAGTTCGGTGTTTCTTGACCCGATTTTTGAGAAAACTTTTCATATATAAGCTCAGTTCTGAATGAAAAAAAAAGAATTTACCCATAGATACAATCCGTGTACTTATACGGCTGCTAACACGTTCTTTTAAATCAATTTTGTTTTCGGCATTCTTTAATTGCAGCCCGTCGCGGCAGCTTCACGTGCATGCTCGCGCGAGGAAATGCCGCTGGCACGCTGCGAACCATAGACGGAAACGCGCGCAGTCATAAATTTTGGTAACCGGACTTCGTGCGTAGCTTCCACAGCATTGCACCTGAGGTATAAATTGGAGTATCGGCTTGCCTAGTGACATTCGACGTACGGTTGCAGTTATCATGTTTACCACACGGCGGTGCTAAAACTGCCTAATATCTTTATGTCAACACTAGCATGGAGCGCGCATACCGATTCTTGATCGAGCCACAATCGCAAAGTCGTCGAACCATATTCTGAATATTGCACATATAATCCCTCTGACCATCTCGATCTGGATGTGTATGATAAGCAACTTCCATGACTGTACCTCGCAGCACTGCATGTGCGCGCTTTGAAACGCGGCACTTATGTTCGCGATCGTGTATCAACGCTCAGAAAACCACGGGACTTCAGACAAGCAGCGGCAAGGTGCTTGACATCGCGGAATTGTACCCGTGTTTACAATCTAATGAGAAGTTAGTGCTTCGGCATTCTTCCAGCAGCAAGTTCCCAGTGACACTTTAGCGCATTTTTTCTCCCGTCATTGGAACGTGCAGCTACATGAAAAAAAAAGCATACGTAACAGCTAAGATTTCCAGCGCGCGAGAAGGTGTACACGTCGCTCTCGCTTTTGGCACACACAACATCGTCGTTGCCGCCATCGTTTTCCGTGTCGGCTGTCGGTTCGAACATGTACGGCGAAAATACAAGCTAATAATAATATTTGGGGTTTTACGTGCCAAAACCACTTCCTGATTATGAGGCACGCCGTAGTGGACGACTCCGGAAATTTCGCTCACCTGGCGTTCTTTAACGTGCACCTAAATCTAAGCACACAGGTGTTTTCGCATTTCGCCCCCATCGAAATGCGGCCGCCGTGGCCGGGATTCGATCCCGCGACCTCGTGCTCAGCAGCCCAACACCATAGCCACTGAGCAACCACGGCGGGTGAAAATACAAGCTGTCCGAGACAGCGAGAACGTTCCATAATGCTTACAACTCAGCTATGCAGCCAGAACAGAACAGCGTGCTACGCTCTCAAACGGCGGCGCCGACCGGCGACTGCCGCCACTGACGTCACAGCGGCTCCGACCAATCACGGGCAACAGCGGCGTTCGCGCGATACCCTGAGGCGCTGGTGCGCGTTTTCATGAAAAAAACAGCCGCTTGCGCTTGTTTCCGCCCTTTTTGAACGAGATATTCGTGTTCAGGGGACTCAAAACTGTAGAATGCCGCAGAGAACTCATTTTTTTCGAAAAGTGTTTCAGCTTCCCTTTAATGCGATGCGCATTCCCAGCGCATTACCGCTATATATATAAATGCCATGCGAGGCGACACTGTCGCATTCACGTAAACGGGGCTACTTATTGCATCCATAGCTTTAAAGACGTCATCCCATGGGTATAAGTGAGCTCCTCTTTATGGTACCCAAATTTCAGATGTTAAACTATTTGGCTAGACAGTAGCGGCAACATTCCTGTTAAAGCACTCCAATGAGTGAAGTAGAAGATGAAGAAAATGTGACAGAAACAATTGAACCATCAAGTTAAAGCCCCCTACCCTGCCCCCCCCCCCCGCCAAGCAGCACCAAATGTGGGCCACAAAAATGAAATGGTCACGCTGACAAATATTTCCCCAACTATGCTCCTGACTTCAGCAGCGCCGCTTGATAATTGCTGCAATTTTATAGTCGATTGAATTGACAGATGGCATGACAGCGTGACAAGGTCCATGTTGTGTCGGCGATGGAACGATGATGATGGCGGCGATCACGCTGAGACGACCACTGCAGCATGATCAAAAGGGTGTGACGACATAATCACGACAGCCTGATCACGAAGGTATGATGATGGCACTTTCATGGCAGCGAAGCAAAAGCGTGATGGAGATGGCAAGACAACAGTTGCGCACGTGCATTAACTGGTTTGCTCGTTTACTCCAAGAACATCAGATACTTCTCCGAGTATTCGCTTTCAAATTACGCACGTCCTACGCACAGTAGGAGTCAGTCTAAGCGATCATGTGTTGAGCGAAGACGACGAAACAGAGCCTCTCTACAAGTTGCGCGCAGCGGAGTTCGGCAACGAACGTGGCCGGAACCATCAAACCCGCCGGCGGAGAAACACGACACAGCACCGACACTGAGCGCAGTATCTAAACATTAAGACGGCAAAAAGCACCGCCCCTTCCAGCACGTAAAGATGGTCGAACACGGAAGTTGTGTTAAGTAACACCGAGTGTTACACCATGCAAGTCAAACTTCGCAAGCAGTCTATATTGCGGAATGGAATGTGGGGAACCACTATTTCAAATCTCCATATATTGGGCGCAAGGCCCACCACTGGAGATGCGGGCGCTGCAATCGTTTTGACGACTGGTTAGATCGGTTTGACGACTGACGTGGCTACCGGCACTTCTTTCTGGCGCAAGAAGTGCCGGCAGCCACGCGCTCCAAGTACAGCGTTTCAATCGCTGGGCATTGTACGTTGGCCTCAAATCGCCAGCGGAAAATTTGTTTCTTTCGCGGCAGGGTGCAGTCAATCGTCGATAAATTTGATGCCGATCTGGATTGATCACCGAAAATGCACCGTGTGATTCACATATAAGATAGCATTCTCACAGGCGGAAAGGACTCACTGCAACCGCTTTCCCTCTGGCGAGCTCTTCTTTTCTACTCCCGCAAGGTAACGTGGCCCCTTTATAGCTAAGTCTGACAACAACAGCACAGGGTCCGCATAAACAGTTTTGCTGTAAAAGCTCTCGCACGAAACGTGTAGCATAAATAGCCAGTGGATGTTGGCAGAAGTATGCGCGCCACAGAGGTCACCAACACTTCGAGCAAGGAAAATGGGAAGATAGTAACAAAAAAAGTATTGCTTTAATAAAAATTGGAGGAGCTTTAAGGTGACTATTTGTTGCAGTGATGGTATATAGGTGGCGTTGGTCGTTTCATTCCTTACTTCTGCATACAACTGAGCCGGCCACATGCTCATCTGTAAGATACTTAAGCGGTTTTGTTACTTTAAGATATTTTAAGCGGCTTTGTTATAACAGCACTGCCTTACGAACTAGCTTGCCGGTAAGACAGCAGCGGAAGCTAGAAGAAACAAGTACCAGCCATGGCGAGCGAAGTCTAGCATGGTGTGCTGCGAAAACTTCGCGCCTTGGCTTGGGGGAATACTTGAAAATCGCAGGTTGACTACACAAACGTGATGCTCTATTTCTACTTCACACTGCCGCTGCCACGGCACGCGAATATTAGGTCGGCTATGCATTGACGAGTAGGCTGACGTCTACTTGCTTTACACTAATTTCAGAGACGTGAGACAGGTTATTAGTAAGTGACGTTGAGTGTGAGTGCACCTGGGTATGAATGCGAGGCCTGCTTGCACTTCTTGAAATAGTGTCGACGAGTATGGGTGGGCGTGAATGATTGCAAACGACAGTGAGTGGAGGCGAGTGTTAGCGTGAGTAGAGTCAGGTGATTGTGAGTGGAGATGGATATTAGTGTGAGTGAGCTCCGGTGACATAGTGGAGGCGAGTATTAGCTTGAGTGAGTACAGGGGACGTGGAGTGCAGGCGAGTGTTAGCATGTGAGTGAGTGCAGGTGACTGAGTGGAGACGAGTGTTAGAGTGAGTTATACCCCAGTCACACGGGCACTTTCAAAGTCCTTTGAGGTTAAGGAGCATTGAGCTTTCAAAGGCCCATTAGTTCAAGGGAGATGTGTCGGTGCTACACGGTCTCCAGATGGTCTCCGTTGAAGCTTATAACAGAAACCGCAACGTATTCTTAGCGCTGCCATCGCCTCGTAAGTAAAAAAAAAATATGGCTCAAATGCGTCTTATAATAAATTTATATATATTCTTTCAGCAATATTTATTTTTTCTAATACATAGAAACATCAAAACAAGATGCACGCGCAGTAAAGGCATTACTTTACCAAATACAGACGTATTTATTGTAATGATGGCCACCATGTGTGCCGCTTTGTATACCGCATGTTGGCGTCGATTCTTCGTTGTTGCCCTTGCTTCAGTTCGTTAGGTTAGTGTTCTCGCCCTTTTTCAAACCAACGATTGTGAAAATGAGCTACGACGCTGAAGATAGCCGAGGAGACTGAAATGCCTAGCAGCCGCTCGCCAAAGAACCAAATCGCACATGGCACCCGTGTTGCCCGCGTTTGTGTCGATCGTGTCGATGTTGCTGCTGACGACAGGCCGTGCCGGCGCTGCTGTACCGGCGGGTTCATGATGGAGATTGCGGGTGTCCCGAAAGTGTTTAGTACCTTAGTAATAGTATTTCGTACTTACAAGCTTCTTCTGAAGACGTCAAAATTGAACTTTTATGTTTTTGGATATCTCTTTTTTCTGCTGTCGGACGCCCTCTAGGCTCGAGAGTATACCCTTGAGGTTTCAAAGGACGAACGCGCACTCCTTCGACTCAAAGCTCCCTTCCAGTAAGGCTCCTTTGCTGTGCCTGTGTGACAGCGCGCATTCTCCCTTGAAGTAAAGGATCTTTGGTTCAAAGGACTTTGAAAGTGCCCGTGTGACTGGGGTATTACTACAGTTGACTGTGAGTGCAGGTGAGTGTTAGCGTAAGTGCAGGTGACCGAGTGGAGGCGAGTGTTAGCATGAGTGAGTGCAAGTCAGAGAGTGAAGGCGAGTGTTGGCGTGTGTGAGTGTAGGTGACTGCGAACGCAGGCGAATGCTAGCACGAGTGAATGTTGGTGATTATGAGTGGAGGCGAATGTTACCGTTAGTGAGTGCAGGCGACTGTAAGTGGAAGGGAGTGTTAGTTTGAGTGAGTGCAGGTGACTGCGAATGGAGCCGAATAAAAGCACAAGCGAGTGCAGGTGATTGTCAGTGGATGCCAGAGTTAGCATAGGTGTATTCAGGTGACTGAGTCGAGGTGAATGTTAGCGTGAGTGCAGGTGACTGTGACAGGACGCGAATGTTAGCGTGAGTGAATGCAGGTGAATGGGAATCGAGGCGAGTGGTAGCGTGAGTGAGTGCCGGTGACTGTGAGTGGAGGTGAATGTTAGCGTGAGTAAGTGCAGGTGACTGTCATCATCATCATCATCTTCGTCATAATCATCATCCTCTGCCTGGTAACGCCCACTGCAGGGCAAAGGCCTATCCCATACTTCTCCATCTACCCCGGTCATGTACTAACTGTGGCCTTGTCCTTGCAAGCTTCTTAATCTCATCTGACCGCCTAACTTCTGCCACCGCCTTGCTACACTTCCCTTCCCTTGGAATCCAGTCCGTAAACCTTAATTGCCATCGGTTATGTTCCCTCCTGATTAGATGTTCTGCCCAATAATTCATTCACAAAACTTTATTAGTGTCCTGAAGCCCAGTCTTTTCATACCGAGGCGGGCCACGTCCACGTTGGCACCGCCAGGCCGCGCCTTATGGCGTCATCGAGGGCCCTCTGGAAAACCCGTAGTTGATCTTGATATGAAGAGCTTGATATCATCTTGTGCCAGCAAAGCCATTTTTTTTCGGGGTCGGCGAGAGTCGCAGGACAGCCCGCCAGCATGTGTCTGATGTCAATGATGCCATGACCATGCCTATTTCTTTTTCTTGACTTCAACTAAATTCCCATTTACTCGCGTTTGTTCTCTCACCCAATCTGCTCTTTTCTTATCCGTGATAACCATAATTTTTCTTTCCATAGCTCGTTGCGTCGTCCTCAATTTAGGTAGAACTTTTCGTAAGCCTCCAGGTTTCTGCCGCGTACGTGAGTACTGGTAAGACACAGCTGTTATACATTTTTGTCTTGAGCGATAATGGCAACCTGCTCTTCATGATCTGAGAATGCCTGCCAAACGCAGTCCAGCCCATTCTTATTCTTCTGATTATTTCAGTCTCATGATCTGGATCCGCGGTCACTACCTACCCTAAGTAGATGTATTCCCTTACCATTTCCAGGTCCTCGCTACCTATCGTATACTGCTGTTCTCTTCCGAGACTGCTTATATTACTTTAGTTCTCTGCAGAATAATTTTAGACCCACCCTTCTACTTTGGCTCTCCAGGTCAGTGAGTATACATTGTAATTCGTCCCCCGAGTTACTAAGCAATGCAATGTCTAAGCGAATCGCAAGTTACTAAGGTAATATCCATTAACGCTTATCCCCAATTATTTACAATCCAGGTCTCTGAAAACCTCCTGTAAACACGCTGGGAATATCATTGGAGAGATCGTATCTCCCTGCCTAACGCCTGTATTTATTTGGATTTTGTTACTTTCTTCATGGAAGACTACGGTGGCTGGTAGAGTCGCTATAGATTTCAGTATCTTTACATACGGCTCGCCAACACCCTGATTCGGTAATGCCTCCATGACTGCTGAGATTTCGACTAAATCAAACGCCTTATCCTAATTTCCCTGTCATTCTCTATCACCTGGTTGATAGTGTGAATATGGTCTATTGTTGAGTAGCCTTTACGGAATCCTGCCTGGTCCTTCGGTAGACAGAAGTCTAAGGTGTTCCTGATTCTATTTGCGATTACCTTAGTAAATACTTTGTAGGCAACGGACAGTAAGCTCATTGGTCTATAATTTTTGAAGTCTTTGGCATCCGCTTTCTTATGGAATAGGATTATGTTAGTGTTCTTCCAAGATTCCGGTACGCTCGAGGTCATGAGGCATTGCCTATACAGAGTGGCCAGTTTTTCTAGAACAATCTAGCGACCTTCCTTCAAAAAAGCTGCTGTTACCTGACCCTCCCCAGCTGCCTTCCCTCTTTGCATACCTACCAAGGCTTTGTTTACTTCTGCCAGCGTTACTTGTAGGATTTCAAATTCGTCTAGACTCTTCTCTCTTCCATTATCGTAGTGGGTGCCACTGGTACTGTATAAATCTCTATAGAACTCCTCAGCCACTTGAGCTATCTCATCCATATTAGTAATGATATTGCCGGCTTTGTCTCTTAACTCATACATCTGATTCTTGCCTATTCATAGTTTCTTCTGTACTGATATAGGGCTTCCCACGTTACTGAGACGCTGTTTAATTTTGTCCATACTATACTTCTTCATGTCAGCTGTCTTACGCTTGTTGATTAACTTTGAAAGTTCTGCCAGTTCTACTCCAGCTGTAGGGTGAGAGGCTTTTGTCTCCTCAGATAGCTTACTGGTATCCTGTCTAATGGAGTTACCACCGACATCTACGGCGCAGTTCTTAATGATGCCCATTAGATTGTCGTTGATCCCTTCAACTCTAAGGTCCTCTTCTTGAGTTAAAGCCGTATATACTTTGTATATACGGTTTGTATTTCATCAAAAATGCTGAAGTGTACACAAGTTTATTCTGCACTGATATTGTCAAAGCTTTTTCAACAGTCATTACAGATGTCTACACTACCCTCTGATTGGAAGATAGGGAAGGTGGTCCCAGTGCATAAATCTGGTGATGTACATTCTCCCAATAATTACCGCCCCATATCATTAACATCCATTCCAGTAAAAATCCTAGAGCATATAATATACTCGCACCTCATTGAATTCCTTGAGTCCAATTCCTTCTTCAGCATTTATCAGCATGGATTCCGTAAAGCAGTTTCGTGTGAAACGCAATTGTTATGTTTTACTAACGACTTGTTTATTAACGCGGATCATGACTTTGATACCGATTGCATATATTTAGACTTTGCTAGGGCATTTGACTCCGTTTCACACAATCTACTTATCTTCAAGCTTAATCAACTCAACATAGACCCCAATGTACTTGCATGGATTAAGGAATTTCTCTCTAACCGTAGTCAGTATGTGACGGCTAACGACTTCTCTTCACGTAATTCTGCCGTAACATCTGGTGTCCCGCAAGGGTCAGTTTTGGGCCCTCTGCTCTTCTTGATTTATATTAATGATCTTCCTACTTGCCTTTCTTCCTCAACTGTCCGACTGTTTGCAGATGACTGCGTGGTTTACCAGAAAATTACTAACCATGACGATTATCTCAATTTGCAACGTGATCTAGATAGGGTATTTGAATGGTGCAGTCAATGGCTCATGACACTTAATACAACTAAATGTAAAAGTATGCAGGTTTCTCGCCACAGCACTAATCATTGTCCGCGTACTTACCACCTCAATAATATGTTATTACCAACTGTTGACAGCTATAAATACCTTGGTGTTCACATTTCTTCTAATCTATCGTGGAATACGCATGTAGAATATGTAACGAACAACGCCAATCGCATGCTTGGTTATCTGCTTTGAAACTCTTTTGATGCCCCATCGTCCCTGAAGTTAACACTTTACAAAACCTTGGCACGTTCTAAATTAGAGTACGCATGCGCCATATGGGATCCTACTCAGACTACACTCATTCAAACTCTTGAAGCCATTCAGAATCGCGGCGCACGTTTTATCTTGTCGAATTATTCACGTCATTCCAGTGTCACATCCATGAAGAAAACCCTAAACTTGCCTGACCTTTCGTTGCGTCGAAAGTCATCTCACCTCAGCCTTTTTCATAAAATATATTATTATAACAACGAGATGAAGGACGTTTTGTTTCATCCACCTCATTACATTTCTTCAAGGACCGATCATCGCTTCAAGGTGGGGCTACCTTCTTGTCGCACAAAATTGTGTAATGACTCTTTTGTTCCTAGAACAAGTGTCGCATGGAACCACCTTCCCTCCACAATCGCCAGCATTGCTGATGACCACCAGTTCAAGATCGCTTTACAAGACGGCTTGTAATACTTCTGTTTTTTGTTTGTTTGCTGCACGTCTTGCCATTTCTTTCCTACTCCTTTCTGTAGTGCCTTTGGGCCCTGAAAGTATTTTAAATAAATAAATAAATAAATATCTGTTCTGTAACTTGATCCGGAATTCCTCTGTTTTCCCTCTTACCGCTAATTCATTGACCGGCTTCTTATGTACCAGTTTCTTCCATTCCCTTCTCAAGTCTTGTCGAATTCGACTTATTACCATCCTATGGTCACTGCAGCGCACGTTACCGAGCACGTCCACATCTTGTATGATGGCAGGGTGAGCGCAGAGTGTAAGGTCTATTTCATTTTTAGTCTCGCCATTCGTGCTCCTGCACGTCCACTTTCGGCTATCTTGCTTGCGGAAGGTATTCTTTATCCGCATAACATACTGTTCTGCAAACTATACTAATAACTCTCCCGTGCTATTCCTAGAACCTATGCCATATTACCCCACTGACTCTTCTCTAGCCTGCTTCTTGCCTATCCAGACTTTGAAGTCGCCCATCAGTATAGTGTATTTTCTTTTGACTTTACCCATCGCTAATTCCACGTCTTCATTGAAGCTTTCGACTTCCTGATCATCATGACTGAATATAGGGGCATAGACCTGTACGGCCTTCAATTTGTATATCTTATTAAGTTTCACAACAAGACCTGCCACCCTCTCGTTAATGTTATAGATTTCGTGTATGCTACCAGCTATATCCTTACTAATCAGGAATCCGGCTCCTAGTTCTTGTCTCTCCACTGAGCCCCGGTAGCACAGGACATGCCAACTTTTTAGCACTGTATATGCTTCTTGTGTCCTTCTAACTTCACTGAGCCCTATTATATTCCATTTACTGAGCTCTAATTCTTCCAGTAGTACTGCTAGACTCGCCTCACTAGATAATGTTCTAGCGTTTAACGTTGCCAGGTTGAGATTCAATTGGCGCCCTATCCGGACCCAGGTATTCTTAGCACCCTCTGCTGCGTGACAGGTCTGATCGCCGCGGTGGTGAGTTTCTTCGCAGCTGCTGGGGACTGAGGGCCAAGGTTGATTTTGGTATTTATATAGGAGGTCGTGACCAAGTACTGCACCAGGGTGGCCAATCCTGCTATGGAAAGGGAGGGCGCTACCGGTTCTGGTCACCAGGATCAGGTCGCACTCCAGGCCTGTGGAGTGCGGCCTGATCTCACCAACACGCGGATTCTTTAATCCTGAGGAAAATTGCGCGGCTTGGGATTTGAACCACGGTCCTCTTGCCCGCGAGGCGGATGCTCTACCTCCACGCCATCGCTGCCCCGGCTGTGCAGTGCTGGTGACTCATTCACCGCTGCAGTTAACTGTGAGTGAAAGCAAGTGTCAGTGTGAGTGCAGGTGCCGGAAGGGAGGCAAATGTTAGCCTAAGTTAAGGCAGGTGAGTGTGAGCCAAGGCGAATGTTAGGCTTAGTGAATGCTGGCGACTGTGAGTCGATGCGAATGTAAGCGTGAATGAGTGCAGGTGACTGAGTGGAAGCGAGTGTTAGTGTGAGTTCGTGTGACTCTGAGTGCAGGTGAATGTTAGCGCCTGTTAGTGCTGGTGACTGAGTGGAGGCCAGAGATAGCGTGAGTCAGTGCAGGTGACGGTAATTGGAGGCTATGTTTAGCGTAAGTGAATTCAAATAACTCAGTCGGGGCGAATCGAAGCGTGAGGTATTGCAGGTGACTGTGAGTCATAGCGAATCTTAGCGTGAGTGAATGCAGGTTGATAAGTCGTGGCGAGTGTTAGCGTGACTGAGTGCAGTTGACTGTGAATTGAGGGAAGTGTTAGCGCGAGTGGGTGCCGGCAAAACTAAATGGAAGCGACTATGAGCATGAGTAGGAACGTGAGTGAGTACCGACAAGTGTAAGCACGCATGAGCATGAGTGAGCAGATGACCTACCATCTATGAGCGAGTATTCGCTTATCCCACCTACCCACGGATAGATGACGCAAGATAGGTGACGATTATTCTTTTGAACAAAAGAGACCGCAGGCGGTCTTAAAACACAGTACGCGAGTAGAATGGAGAGGACTGAAGGGCCCGATATTAGTCAGTACGTATGTACCATACCAGTGCAAGAGACACGGAAGCAAAAAAAAAAGGAAAAGAGCTTCAGAGTGGGAAAGTATCACTTGAGGGAAAGCGCGACACTTACAGAGTTCGGTGGTGCGTCCGTGGTTTCGTTTAGTTTCGTGCACTTCTTGAAAATCTCCCTGTTTTCGTCTACGGGCGCTTTTGACGTAAACCAGCGGCCTTTCAACGTCACCGACACCGATACCGGAACCTTCTGGGACGCATGCAGAAGTATTTGCAGGAACTTCGATGAGTCCTCCTTTACGTTCATGGAAAGAGAGACACGATGAGTATGCATTCCGCATGCACGCACATGTGCTTACATTTCCAGTGAATTTTCCGGGAACTTTTGATGTATGTGTCCGAACCTCGGATTTTATTGCAGTATTGCTTTATTCTCAAATTCCTGCGTCTTTATTACATATATGTATGCCGTCGTGTAGCTACAAAGGACGCTCCGCCGTCCGGTGCTGTGTTCAGCAAATGCATCGAAAGGTTGGAACACTATGACCTAGTCGTTGCTGTTACACGGAAAACCATTTCGCAAACTACATAAAACTGCAAAGAAATTAGTAATTTCTTACTTACCAAAGTGCCGTAGTAGGTCTGGTTGTAGTGACTGCTGTAATTATGTATAGTAGGTGGCACAATATAACAGTTCGTCAAATCAAAGCTGGCTTTATCATTGTATGGTGGCAGGGCGTAGTTTTCGAATGATGTGTGGCTGATGATAATAAAATTAGTCCAGTACGGTGGAGTGCTGTAACACATAAGTCAGAATGCTGGGTTTTAGTAGACCCAACAGCTTTAAGCAACACTCACAGTAAGTGACTAGGCCATGTGGTAAGTTAGGGGAAACTATAGTGCGTATAGTCTAACTGTCCCCCCTAACAAAAGAGCACCCGAACTCCTTGCCTTTAGCATAGCCAAGGATTAAGCTTAAAGCGTTACTTGATTTTTTTACTGTTACTATTACTAACTATATGCTACTTCTTTCAGCAAAACATTTTTGGTTTTAGCATCTAGGAGGTGTATGGGTCAAAAAGTCACGACAACGTGGTTTTCATTCCGCCATTGGTGCTTTGCTGCGGCTGCAACCTAGTAGCACAATCAGATGAAACAGGCGTATTATGCTCGTATTTAATTAGTTAATTTATTTTTTCTTGTATGAGCAGCATCACCGTACCTAGGCTTATAGATACACAACGTTGGCAAACATTACTCTGCTTCGTGGGCCACCAATATGTCGAACATCTGAGTCCAGGACGTCTAGGCAGAATTTAGTTTCAGATTAGAAATCCGCCAAGCGACCTCCGACTTTCACAATTGCTAAGTGTCTTATTTTAAATTATTTGCACTTGAAGGTACAACATGTGGATTAGAGATATAAGCTTGTCTAAAGAGTACCAGCCGGTAATAATCTACCAAATCCTAAACAAAAGCGGGCTTATGCGAACGGGTTCCATGGTAAACGACATGGTAAATTTTTCATTGTAGAGTTATTTATCCATAAACAACACTGTCGTTAGCAACAGCCCTGTGATTGAAGAAACACGATTAGAGAGGTCATTGAAGTAAATTATATAGAGTGAGAGCCCTAATATCGAACCTTGCGGTACACCAGACGTCGCTAAATGCAAGCAAGAATCGTATAACTCGTATTCATTGGTTGATGCATACCACGTTGAACAAGCCAAAATTAAAATTTTATATTTATTTTGCCAATATTTGAGATAGTTATTTAAGAAAGTGGAGACAAAAACACGCAAAGGTACTGCAGTATCAAGTGCTCGACGCTGTAACTTAGCATAAAAAATGATATCCCGGTTCTGTAAGCTTCACATAATAAAATGTCTAAAGCGCACTTGATTGATGCGTTGGACACTGTTCTTAAGTAACGCTTTCTTATGTTCTGGGGAAAGACTTTGCATATTCAACATAACCTGTGAATAGATGTACCAGATTTGTCTGGTATAGGAGCTCCAAATACAATTGATAGAACTGTAACATGCCTTTCGCTGGATATCTATGAATACTGCATGTTCAGCTTTTTTTTTTAAATTCCTATGTAGATATTGCCGAAGCTCATGTAAGTATACCTGACCCCAAATAACATTCTCCTTCTAGACTTGATAGAATATAACTCTCTCTTACTAACTCTCTCTTATAACACATCTTGAAAAAAAAAGCCATCGAAATCTGTAAAAAAAAAATTTCTTAACGAATTAAATTATTCAAAATACTAAGCCTAATACTTACAAACGTTACGGAACATGTTTATAAAGAAAAACTTGAGGGAATCGTTAACAAAGTAAATTTGAAGTTTCTTGAAATTGTGAAACAGCTAGGTAAGCCGAAATACCTGATATTAATTTATTCGTTCAATTTACCTTGACAACGCACGCGGCCCGATGAAGCATGGCTCTCTGCCTAAGATATTCTTGGTTTGTAGCGCGAAGTGACAAAAACACAAAGACTGGAAGAAGACAGGACCAGCGCTAAGATAAATACGTTGCCGTATAGCAACTCGCCACACTTTCTATCGCTTTGCATTATCTCTCTGTCTAACCAGTGCGTGACGTAATAGCGTAGCGTAAAATTGAGCTAGTGTTACACTCACCTCTCCCACGAGTTGATTCTGATTGGTGGCTGTGCGCAACTTCTTGGCTGAAGCATAGACACTTCAGCGGCAGCGGTGAGACATACGACTTTATTGTGCAATATAGCGAAGCTTTTTATTAAGTCACCGTGTCAACGTTGATTTTGACCGCTAACCGCGCTTTGTGCCACTGCTGCTTATTTAGGTGAACTGAATGAAGAATTTGAAGGCAACTATCTTGGCCTACATGAGCATCTTAATATGAAGAAATGCGAACCGAGATTTTTATGACAAATATTTTCAAGCTTCTGCTGCAAACATGTGCAGTGACGTTTATAATTAAAATGTAAAGATAGTATGCAATAGTTACTTGTTTTTCTTTTTTGCTTATGACGTTAGCCTCAGCAGATAATTCACATTTCGGGACGTAAATTGAGCAAATATTGTGGGTATTTATTTTAAGAAGTAATGGGCGTTATGAAATGCATCTTGTATTTTAATTGGGAAAAGAGAGTTGCACCCGACCTTAAGCTATTTCTTAGCCTGGGACTTAGTAAAAATGAGCACCTGACGCCAGCAGTTCTCACCTCACGTAGTCTTCAAGCACTTTGTGAATCATCCTTGGTATGTCCGTACTCGTGACACCCAGCACCAACCCGAAATCGTTTTGCACTCCACTAAGGCTCTCCAGTTGCTTTCTTAAGAACTATAAAAAAAGAAAATAAACAGGAAACGAACGAAGTGAATCGGAGTAGTATAAGAGAGCTTACGCTTCACATACAATACCTGAGTCAAAAAAGCAATGAAAGCTGGACAAGCCAGTAAGGATTCATGGCCGCGATGAAAAAACAGCTGACACGAACGCAACAGCTGAAGATGCGCTTCGAATAGTTCGGCTGCCAGTAGTTGTCATTACAAAAGTATTTTTCGCCGCCAAGAACACCGCAGCGGTCATTCTTAACCTCGCGTCACCTGATAACACAATATTTACACAAGAGTCATTTGAGAATCACAGTAATTTCCATTGACAATCACTGTCGCTGCAAGCTACCGCTGTATGCCATGATGGTCAGTCCACACCACTGAGAGGAGGAAAGTTGTGTGATAGCGACATTGCACTGCTTCGAGGCTATGTTCCCTATAGCCTCATATGGTCCCAATCCTATGAAATAAATGGTGTATTTGAAATGTGGGATCAACACGTCAGTTCAGAGCAATAAGAGGATGTGCAAATTATATGACAATAATCAGATTCTAACACGCTCCATAGAAACACCACTGTATCGGTAAATAAATACCACATTTGAATGCAGGCACTGGTATGCATGCATTTGAAACTGCTGCTTATCCCCGTATTTGCACTTGAAGAAATGTCGGGTGCACTGACGGACTCATTGCGTAATTTTCACATGTGAGTATAAGCGAGAAGTCAAACCGTATAATAAACGGGAGCGATCGTAGCTGATTATTGTTTAAAATATTTGCAATGTGTTTTAAAAGAGTCTGTCAAGTGCCGTTTTCTAATATTGGTGGGAGTTACGGAGTCGCCATCTATCGGAAGCGCCTGGCTGGCGTATTAGGAGGGATCACGCGGCGTGCTCCTCATAGGTTTTGCTGTCAGCGCTCACTGAAAACACCACGCGCGAGCTCTCCCGGACATTTCTGTAAGTACTCTCAAAACGAGATAATTTTCTTACTGTCTAAATAATAATCTTCGGCAAACTGAAAGCACACAATCGTTTACAGACGCTATCTCTTTACCGAATATGTAGAGTGAACGCCACTGCGTGCGGTCGCCGCGATGGAGTCTCCCGAATCGACTTCTTGCGTGAAAAGTAGGCAAACGCTGAGAGCAAACTATGTGAAATAAGTTCTCATAGTGTTTGTATAACTAAATGGAGTGTAACAGAACGAAGCCTCAATGCAGCGATCGCGCTGATTCGCAGCGACCGACTGCGCGTCTGCATGCTTGTCCGCCCCCAGTTTCGCTTTCTCCGCGCGCGTGTTTTCGCACCGTGCCATGAGCTTTAGGCCGCAGAATATGAGCATTTGACAGTAAACAAGCAACCATTGTTGCGTGGGCATTATGAGAGCTGTTCAAAAATAATTTCATTGTAGAGACTTCGACGCTAAGGGGACTGTGATATGCCGTCGCGACGATTCAATTTTTTTTATTCTTCTAAATTCTTTGAACCTGCAATATTATTTCTCGAGCTGCGTCGCACTGTATGTTTATCGGTGTTCTCAGCGTGCAATTTCCCGCTGCTTCTTTTTTGTAATCCAGTGCATTAATTCATAACACAAACATGACCATATGCCATGCTTTTCTTTAAATGTGCTTCTTACCGCTGCCTTTCCACTCCACTGAACTTGATAGTATCTATAGCATCAACAAGGTCATAGACCAAACCGTCATGACATTAGTCGAACAGCGGACGCGGGCGAGCTTCTCAGTGCGCGTTTTCAGGACATCGCAGACCGGGCACCGTAGCAGAAATCTTCCTCGCGTCTGTGCTTGCTGCATACCCGAGTTGTAGTCGACGACTGTTTGCCGGTTTTATGTTTCGCGAGCCAAGCTTCACGCAGCTTCTTGTCCTGCGGCTACGTGTGAATAAGGCTGACACCGGCCTCCGTTACGTACGTCCGGCCCTGCGGCACCGAGCAGTAGCCTACCATGTTGCGCGCCTTCAATGGCAGCCACTACCTATTGTAGTGCTTTCAAGCGTTGTAAAGTAGACACTCGAAGCTAGAAAATCTCGGCACTAAATTAGGACCGCAGCGTACGAGGGAATTTAAAGTCGTTTTCAGCTCGCTCCGGCGCGCCCGAAGCAGGCGACGCGGCCGCTATGTGCACGTGATCCCTCCTAGCACGTCACGCCGACTGTGGCGCCAGCTTTTCCAGTGGTGGAGCTCGAGGCCAATAGGGTGCAATCTTTTGATTACACGTGAGGTTGTCATGACCGGGTTACTTAAAAACTGAAAAACTGTGTGGAGCGGGACGTTACCGGGAATTCACTTATGTGGTATTGCACTCACCAGTTACCTGAATTTTAGTTCATATTTTAACCAGTCCACTGCCTGTAGCGAAGTTTCAGCTGACTGGCTGAAAGGTACATTAGGTGCAATATGAAATTACGGCTGCCGGTTGTTTGTTTATAACTTCAGCTTTGTGTTGATTACTAGTTTTTGCTGCAAATTACAAGTATATGCTGTTGCTTGTTAAGTAATTTTGTCGTATAGAACGACGTCGCTGTGTCACCAACAAGATTTTCATGAAGGCCTTGTCGACAATTTGCCAGCCCGTGACTAATGTGAATGATTTCTCCCGTAGGTTCAATGTGTCGGAAAACGCCGATGTTCTTTCTTTGGCACCTTTATGTGGCGTTCGATAAAGTCCCTCCTAAAAACTACTGCACAAGCTGCCACGTACATGGTTACGGAGGTTCATCATTGAATGTATAAGTGTTTGTCTGACTAACAGAAAACAAAGTTGATGTCACACAGAAAAATGTGTCAAATGCGGTTTTTGTCAGTGTTGGTGTTCAAAGGAATGTGTGCTGGGTCCGTTATTATTTCGCATTTATGTGAACGACTTAGTCGAAGTTCCACCCACTCATGTGAGGATTAGATTCTTCGCGAAGAATCTGTGCAGCGTTCGAAGAAATAGTGTATGCATCTTATGAAAATGTGCTACGTATTGATACGATGAAATTGTACTACAGACTTCAGTTTTTACAGTGGATGCTTGATGTTGAGACCGTGATATGGTGCCGGTTAGATTACAAGAAAACCGTCCTGTCGCACATTCTCTCGCATTTCCCTACAACCTTCATGATTGTCCAGTTGAACAAGTGGACCAATTTAAGTACTTCTTTGTCACATTTGCCGGCATACTAACTTGGACAACACGCGTCTGAGATATTACTATTAGAGCGCATTGGAAGCTGTGGTTCTTAAAAAGAAAGTTAACCAAATGATCCTCGCTGCACAGAAGGACTGCCTACACTGGCTTTATTTAACCTAGGAGAAAGTACACGACAGTCAATCGAGACTCTTTTGCCAAAAAAGGTAGCGCGCGCGTGGAGCAGCTAAAATTAAAAGTCATGATAGTCATATTGAGCAAGCATCGACGGGGAGATTCTCATAGCCTTTCTGACGCAAGGACGTGATGTTCCATTGTTCGAAACGTGAAGGAAGTTGATCCGTTTAGTACTACGCGCAAGCGGCCTCTGTGCTGGCTCCGGCTTGTCTACAAATTTGTTCTCCACAGTTAATTAGCAACATGGGAAAAGAAAACGCTGAAATTTGAAGAATAAAATCGTCAAGACCCCTTCATACTCATTAAAGTAGCATTCGGAACAGAGTCTGACACGCATATGCCTGAAATTGCGCTGCTGAAATGTTTGGTTTTAATCGATAACGAAAAAAAAATTGATGATCAACCTACCCCGCTTGCTATTCAAGAATGCATTGAGCATGCATTGGGACGTGGTTATTTGCGGCACTATATTTAAGTCTGTTATGTTATGCTTTACCCGTACGCGTATGCCAACCGGCACTTCTGGCACGACTTTTTTAAGCAATGCCTTCGCAACCCCGTGCAGCACCTGGCACAGCCACTGATCGCCGACGAAGCGACCAGATGCGCTTTATCTTGAAATCTATCTGGTTTGGGGGCACAATCTACGGTGCAGACGGCTCCTAGCTTCTCGTGCGCTGTGTCCTCACCACTCAGTTTGCTTTTGAGCGATAGACAGCACGAAGCTCACTTTGCTCGCTACTGCTGCCATGATTCCTCACGCCACCGTTTTGGCAGTGAGTAGCCGGGGTCATCGACTGTGAGGTGTTCATGTGTGCCTGTGCGTGCTGGCACCATGCCAGGAAATTTAAACACTAAGTGAATGTTTACACCAGGCGTTCTACTCCGGCGGCTTCGGAGCCCTGTTTTGAAGATGACTTGCGATGCGGACACTGTAGGCGTCTAGGCGCACCGAGGGCCGATAGCGTCATGTGCTATGGCACCCATCGGCTTGTGCGTCACCCGCGTTCCCAAAGTGATGTGCCACTTAAAACTTTTTATGCCAAATTATTTCTAGCAAATTATTATATATGTAAACATTGAGTTATACACATACACCAAGAAGAGTGAAATGAATTGACAGTCCATTGAGCGTACGCTAAAGAGGATGAAAGCGAAAGCCTTCATGCTCACGAGACATTCATTCAATTTACATTCTTATTTGAATGCGTTGTTGCTCTCATTACTTGCTTTCGCCCACGAGAGGTCATGGGTTCGAGTGCCTAATTGACGTTGCCTTAATAACTGTACTTGAATTACCTTGCCACAACTAACAGGTCGATGGCGCGAATCCCTCCAAAGATCGTGGGTTCGAGCGCCTTAGATGTATGACGAATTAGTGTGCCATAATTAACGTCTCCTTATCAGGAAAGGTCGTGGGTTCGACTCGCACATACCCCCGAGGGCTCGACTCCCACCGAAGATCGTGGTTCATATTGCCTGAATTAGCTTTGCCTCTTTTTGACATGGTGTGGGGCATCGGAAACTAATGAAAGAGACGGCGATGAATGTGCGAGAAGTGGCACGAGCTCGACGCTGCTCCCATGTGACGGTTTGTACCTTTCGTGCCGTCGACGCGTTTTCGCTGAAGGACTTTGAAACTCGATTGAAGGATGAGACATATAAGCATTTCGCCTTAATAAACACGATCACTGATAACGACCCATGTTTCCATGAACTAATGCCTGTAAGTTGTTTTTTATCCCCAAGAATGCGACACAGTAGAATGCCTTGCCGTGGAAGATGTCCGTTTCCAATGATATTGCAGAAGCGCTTGAAGATTACGTCTTTGTTCATTAGCGTTATAATGAATTGTACTGCTTTTCCGTTGTTAGTGTTCTTTGTTTGGCCTTCTTGGCGTTGCAGAAGAATTTTCCACCTATAATTTGATGTTGTATAGTGCATTGTAATGTTTTCACGTTGGGATTCATTTAGCGTTTTATTTTTCTGGACCTTGCTCGAAAACGTTCGAATTGTTTGCTGTGTTTTATAGTGTATTGTACTCTATTTAAAATGTTCTCGTACATTTCCTTTTTTTTGCCCCTCCTTTTTAACCTTACGTATTGGTTGACAGTATGTATGAAGAAAAAGTAATAAAATAAATCAAGCATTATTTGTACTCGTAAGATGGGGCTTTTTAATCAAGAGGTCAAAGCTTTCTCTGCTATATCCCTTTTTAATATTGCCTCAGCCATTAGTGAAACCGCCGATACAGGCAATAAACAATGTGAGGAGCGCGTGCGTTGCTTTCGCATTGAGTTCTCCTTCAGGCTATTACTACCGTTTACTACATTCTGCATTTTCAGTACTTCTTCTGCAGTGATTATACCAGGGTATCTGGCTACATGAGTTACGATAGATTGTTTACTACAGCTCTCATTCAATTCCCTTCCAGGCAATTACTACCGTTTGCTACATTCTGCATTTTCAATACTTCAACAGCAAATATTATACCAGGGTATCTGGCTACATGAGTTACGACAGATGGATTACTACAGCTCGCGTTCATTTCCCTTCCAGGCAATTATTAGCGTTTACTACATTCTGCATTTTAAGTTCTTCTACCGCAATTATTATACTAGCGTATCTGTCTAGTTGAGTTCCTATACGTGCCTGCGTTGCAGTTAGACAGCAGTTACCAACCCTGTTAGATGAGCGCCTATGGAGTGAAGTTGAAAGCCCAAGGTGGCGCTGTCGGTTGCGGCCGTGGTGTGTGTGTGTGAAAGCATTTATTGTAATTAGGTCCGGAGGCTCGACTTCCTAAGCCAAGGCGGGCCGCTCCCACGTTGGCACTATCAGGCCAAGCCTTTCAGCGACATCATGAGCCATCTGGACGGCCCTTAGTTGCTCCTGAAACAATGGACCTTGAATCCTTTTCTCCCACTGCGTCCATTCTTCAACGAGGTTGGGGAGAGTCGCGGGACACCCCGCCAGCATATGTCTGATTCCAATGATGCCATTACAATAATTGCGGCCCGATTGCTTTAAGGGCGGTGGGCTAGAACGCTCGTGTGCCACGCACTTTGGGAATTGCACAGCAGCTCAGGTGTCAAAATTTCTTTCAGAGTTTCCCACTACTGCATGACTTGTAGTCAGATCGCAATTCTTGCTCGTGAAACTGCGGAACGTTATATTTAAGAGCACTCAACAAATTCTTTACCTCGTAACAAGCCCGGACTTCTTAACTAAAGTACATGTAAAACGCAGGAATGCTCTTTAAAAAAAACTTAGAAGGTCAGTGAACCCAGTTGATTGGAAATTTTTGAAATGAGAATATGGGCAGTTCTACTTTCTCTAGCAGGTTCTGTTTGTCTAAGGGCAAGGAACTTTTTACAAAAATTTCTGAGATTCGCGAGTTTAAAACGAAAGACATACTGCAGGACAAAACCTACAAATACGCAATTCTACACCAAAGTTGGAGGTCGCCATTCGGTAAAGTACATCTGCTAGAGAATGTAAAGTGTACAAATTGGTAATATCAGTTTATAGGCAACGTGAAAAGTATACTTCAGAGTGGAATGTAATACATCCATTCTTTTTTCTCCTTAGATGTCTTAACAGGCGTAGCTTACACTACTGTGTTACTGTTTCATGTTTCAGAATCCAAAAGTTACATTCAAGCTTGTTTACTTTTGAATTTCACGCTGAGAAAAAAGCTTGCATAAATAAAATTAGTTCCCAAAGTGGTTTGATCTTTAATTGTTTAAGCTTTAGATCGGAACAAACTTTCTCAAACTCGGTGCAGTGTTTTGGGCGAAAACAATTTATCCCTCGGGAGGAATTTACATAGAAGATCCACTGGTAAGGTTTCCGCTTAAGTGTAAGCATTAAAAAGAAGGAAAAATAATGAGACTTACACGCAGTCGGTTCCATAGTCCCGCTGCCAGCGTCACAATGCTGAACGAGCGGATGTTATTTTGAAGGGATGCATAGTAGGAACATTTGTAAGTGTCCCACAGATCCTCGGTGATTAGTTTCCTCTTATCGTCAGTGTCGAATATCGATAAGCTGTCACTGGCACTAAATGAAAAGTGAGAAAATCCAGGTCAATAAAGGCAGCGCGAAGCGTTCAAACTTGCAAACAAATCTGAAAGAGCGATAATTTATCCATACTTCTTTTTCATATAATAAACGAAATTGATAAATGTTAACCCGGCGCAGATAGCACACTACTAATCATTCCACTAGACTGACGTAATAGTTTTGCGGAAACCCGAAAGGTGGAGAGAAGTAATTAATGAAGAGAAAACTAGATATCCAACTAATCGTAGAAATTTCTACTAAGAAAAACCATGCAGGTTCCTCGAAAATAATGCCTCAAATTTCAAGACCAGTTCGTCCTAGTCCGGCACACCTACCTGAGATCGCCGCTTTGCAATCTGAGCTAACCAGGCGGCAAGCAGATGGCATGGTGAAGTCGAACTTATCAATTCGAACCAAAGGCAAGTGTTTGACGTAATAGTATTGCGAAAACCCGCAAGGTGCAAAAAGTAATTAACGAAGGAAAATGAGTAGTAATTGCTACGATTGGGTAGATGTTTCATTTTCCGTTTATTAATTTCCACTAGATTGCTGGAATAAGCGGGTATTGCTTGCTAAATAAATCGAAGTTCATAGTGCACGAGATAACGGCCCTTCGTTCCTCACTGCCCCGTCATCTTTCAAAAGCGTCGTGCGCTACCGTCCGATCAGGCAAACTCGACCGCCTCCATCTTCTTAAGAGATGACCGTCAAGAAGGCCCTCGACAACGCCATACTGCTTGCTGAAGCAAAGTTTGACGCCCCCATGTTACTCACAGCTATCGCGTCGAACGTTGCTGTCGGAGCAGTACTGCATCATTTGCTCGATAGTGTTTGACAGCCGGTCGCTTTTTTTTTTACGGAAGACCTCGTCACTTGAGAGCCTTTACTGCGTCTTGGGTCGCGATCTGCTGGCGGCTTCATTGCGGAACGCGTTTGCGCCTCTTCCACGAGGGGCCGTAATTTCCTACCCTTACCGACAGGACGCTCAGGTACGCTTCTACAACTACCACGTCTGTCTACACTTCCCGTAAGACGCACCAACAGACTTGTACTTCAGAATTCACAAGCGAAATCCGACAACACGTCAGTGGGATGGACAAATCCATTGTGACATTGTGCCGTAGGCTAATGCTGGCGTGACTGCTGAATAGCGTCGACCTGGGGATTTGGCAGTCACGGCTACGCAACCATGAGCTAACTGCTGACACAATGACTCCAGCAAAACCTAATGGAATTCAATGATGAAAGTGCTCCAAGCTGCGCAGCTACCTTGCTTTGTAACACCTCCACAATTGCGTCCACGCCCACCCCCCTATCTCAGCATCATTTCTTCGGCTCTTCTTTGACACTTTGCACTCCTTGCACCATGGTGTCCGTGCGACTGCGCAACTCGTAATACGTGATGCCTATGACCACACAACTACTGATGTTTGCCGCTGGACACGCTGTAGTCTCCAATGCCAGCAAGCCAAGGTCCAACGACACACAATGACTGCCATCGGTACCTTCAGGCCTCCTGATTGGCGCTTCAGCGAACGTACACCTTCGCCTTGTTGGCCCATTGCCTCCATCGAAGAATGGCTGGTTCTTGATCTGGTCATGCTTTTTTGTCCTTGAACCAGTAACGCTCAGGATGCATTACTGGTTCACGCGTTGGCCTGAAGTTCTACCACTCAATGACATCACGTCGGAATCAATCGCCGCCGGACACGGTACGGTGTCGCCCGATTGCTTCCGAGTTCCCACGAATATTATCACCGATTGCGGTCGATCGTAAGTTCATCTCCTCGCTCATCCACACTTTGACCATAGAGTAACATGGCAAACGACAGGAGTGGGCACTCGAGCCACTTCGCTGCCCAGATATGGACATTCGGAGATTCCCCTAGGTAGCAGATCACATCAAGTTGCTGCGGGTGCGGCCATGGCGAGCAGCTGGACAGGCTAGCAGCTCGACAGGACCCGACACGACCGAAGCCCAGTCAGGCCCCGTCGGGGAGCTCGGGGTGTCGTTATTCTCTCAAATGCTCCCGAGAATCATTGTTGGATTCTTCTGCCAACCTCTGACACTACTGCTTCATCGCCGTTTTATGGTAAGGCCACAGGAAGTTCTTCTGCATGGTAAAGACTTATTATCTTCGTATTTCGTTATGTCACTGCTAGCTGCATGAAGGAGTGACGGACATGGCGGCCTTGAAGCCATAAACAACTGCTGGCCATTTGCAACGTTGAATTTCATTTTCCATTCTTCTTTTTTTTATCATGGGCAGCAATGAGAGGTGATACCAGCGATACCAGTGACGTGGCAGCATTTGAGCTGCGACGCACGTTTCAAACAATAAAATGATTTGTTGAGAAATACGGCCTGCGAACTCCTGCCATTAGGTGCAGAGATCTTTAAGTTGATTTATTCAAGAAGGTTAAGGACAGCGGCTTGGTGCGCCATTTTTTCAAAAGCAATGTGAATATTACAAACTCCGTACACGTGGAATATTTGCAGTATGGCAATATTGTGCGCGCTCTCCACCTCTGTAACAGGCTAGATGCGTTCAAGCGTTGTTGGCTGTTTTGCATCGGGCTGAAGATAAGTGTTTTCGTGTTTTGATTGCGCATGGGGTCCCTACAATAGACAGTTCCTTGTTTCTTAGCATTTCTAACAATGCCCTCTCGTCCTTTGATCAGAAAAATATGCATTATACAAAGGAATGGTGGATTTCCATTAAAAAGCTTTGACGGCTCCAGTATTGCTTACACGAAGGAATATAGCATCCATATTCTAAAGCTCTGAAGCCTCCAGTTTTGCTTACCTTCCGCCTTTCATTCTACGTATTGGAGGAATCTCCACTATTCCTTCTTCAAAATACACTCTACAGTCAAAGGGCATCATGGATATTCAAGGATAAATTTCCAAGTGTCAGAAGACGATTGCCAGGCTTCGAAGACAGCAGGCTAAGACCCCCCGACACAGTCGAAGTGCTTAACTGACTGAGATGTCAATACCTTGCAGCTGTTTAAGGAGAGGCTCATTGGATTACGCAGTCGAGATGAGGATGTTCGTGCGTGTCCAATTATTTTTGTAGCCATTTTATTTTGGCACGCAACCACCAGCGCAGCTTTGCTAGCTTAATTCACCTTCCTTCGTAGAAGTACAAGGAAAAGCGTCATATCTACTACTTCGAAAACAATCCTAGTTTGAGGAAATTATTTGCTGGCATGCCTGCGCAGATTTTTTTTCATTCTCTGGATAGTTATAACATGTCTTGCGTGTGTTGTTATGCTTGTGTCACGTTTACCGCCATTACGACATTAATTTCCGACTATTCTACATTACTTGCATTTCGCAATTTTTTCCAGTTTTTACGCATCTGCCAGTATTCTCACAATCTAACTGCAACAAACTGTCTATATTTCCATGTTCTTGGCTGTCCAGCAAGATGATTGATATTGGAGGAACATTGCACATTTATTTACGATACTCCTTTTTGGTGTGAGTTACAACAAGTATAATACCAGAAATGATGAATTTCTACTTCCTCAGGCAGAATTTGCATGAATGTTGCTCTATAAATTACAACTTGAAACATAACAAATATGAATTCAAATAAAACTAACACAATGTAAAATACGTTTGTGCGCTCGTCTTTGCACACATAAGTAGCTGCACAAGCGCCTGCATCAAATCGCTCTATTTATCCCACGTTATTGGTCACAAGAACGAAATAAGAAATGAAATGAAAATGAAATCTTCGCTTCAGAGATTCAGCGGCGAGCGGCAACAATCTTGGAGGCTGTTTCGTTTCGCTGATTCCGTAAGAGTCGCCGAGAGCCAATGTCGGCCGCAGGTACCTACGGGAGTGTCCACTTTTTACGTTTAATATATCACAGACATTGATACTCTCGCAGTGTAGTAACAATGAAGAAAACAGTCGCGATGCAGGAATGACAAAACTAACTTTTTATCGGGCGAACCTGTGCCCACAATAACAAGTCATACTCAAAGCACAACGATAGTGGCGAACACAGGAGGCGATTGCCGAAATCAGCTCTGGGGGGCAAGTGTGTCGGCTTTTCTATATAGGTTATCAAAGATTCCAGAATATTCGCTTGTG
Source organism: Dermacentor albipictus (assembly GCF_038994185.2). Taxonomy (NCBI): domain Eukaryota; kingdom Metazoa; phylum Arthropoda; class Arachnida; order Ixodida; family Ixodidae; genus Dermacentor; species Dermacentor albipictus. The sequence continues at coordinate 76,094,860 of NC_091828.1, forward strand.
CTTGCGTGTTTTCCAGAAAGTTCTACGGAATTCGCGTCGATACGATCAGATTACACAAAGTTCAATGACAACAGACAGCGGATAGAACCCTCGATAACATTCAAGGATGTTCCGATACATGTAGGCGCGCCCTGCGCTGACCGATAGCATTTCTGAGAAGGTGAAACGTGGTTCCCCAATACAGGCAGATAAGTAAACATGTCAAAACAACGGAGGCAGCCCCTACGGTTCATTCATCCCGATCACATGTAGCAGCGTGCTACTAACTGACGATTCCTGCTGCGCAGCGAAGCTTGTTTTCCGCACCATTCTAAATGTACCTGGCTAGTGAGTTCTCTGACCCTTCAGTTGCTCAATCAGCCGATGTAGGAGGCCTCAGGGGTGCCACCCGCGTCGTTTATATAGCTCTGTAGAACATACACAACAACCGTTTATTAAAGGTGCTTTATTGTACGAACGTTTTTGTGCTGCACAATGAGATCAGACCACCACTGCCGGCGCCCTATGAAGGACCCTTCATAGCCACAAAGCGGTGGCCCAAGTGCTTTACCTTCCTATGCAAAGGTCTCAAAGACAGCGTCTCTCTTGGTGGAATTCAGCCGGCCTTCCTTGATACTGACGCCAATCCGAGAGTCGAAAATGGATCCGTGACAAATAAGCGCATGTTTTGCCACAACGCAGCGGTTACCAGCCCAGCGCTCTTAGGGACTCTTCGTGCACTTGGCCTCTTCCTTGCAAGATGGAACGGAGACCGGGACCACAATTTCGAGGATGAAGTTAAAGTTGAGCCTCCGCATGCTCAATCCAGCTGGAACGCGGCAGATCCTCTGGGCATCTTCATAACAGCGCCAACAGCGAATAGCTGGTGGTGTGGTCCTTCCGAAAGGGATTTAATAAGTGTGTGAGGCAAAGCCAGAGATACATCGTACGAGAAAGTATTTAGTAATTGAGTTCGTAACCGACTACTTATCCCACACATTGCAAATTTCCAATTGTATCCGATGTGCTCCATAGGCATATCCACTTGGAACAAATTCTGAGCTGAGCACCGCTTTCAAAATGTGCGCCTTCAGACATGCAGCACTGTTGCTGCACCTACGTTGTTTAGAAAAACCCCCTTTTATACATTGAAGCAGACAAATAAGCGGAGCAGCAATACACCTCATTGTATACTTTGGGAATGAGAACTTTGAAACTGGTGCTATCCTGAGAATTACAAGTGGATAGGCCTTGGGAGCTCGCCGGTTACCATTCGTGAATTGCAATATGCTTTGTAAAGACAGAAATAAGTAATGAAATTTCATTGGCCCAAGTGAAATTGTCATAAGTAGTGGATCTCAGGGAGAATTGGTGGTTTCAAGCCACTCAGACCAATTTCCTTCCTCTGCTCCCGGCTTGCACACAACTCCAGCCACTATCGCAACCACTGGTACTCCTCCGAGAGCATATTGAGTTGTTACTTGCACTTGTTTATCCTGTGGCCGAGCTGCATCACAGAAGAATTGCTATCGCTCAGCGCAGGCGCGCCTCACGTATCGGATGTTTCCGGAGTGTTAATAATTGGTCTTCTATCCACTGTCTGCTGTCATTGATCCTTGTGCAAGCTGATTTCATGTACGCCCGACGCTAATGGTGTAGAACTTTCCGGGAGACAATCGAGCACCAGCGATTACCCTAGAACGTACGAATACTGATGTATAAAAGCCAACGCCTGTTATCCGCTGATCAGAGTTCGACGAGCACCGACTGACTTCACCGCTGACGCTTTGCATTCAGTGTATCTTGGTTTTGTGGGCACCGGTCACCCAATAAGATGTTAGTTTTGCATTGACTATTTATTTTGCAGCAGAGGGCCGAAAGCCGACACTACAGTCTTCGACGACCATACGTGGAATACTAGCCTGGCGACCATGTTTGGATTTGCACCCCTATATTCCGACGCGGACTTAGCAAGGAGCTTTCACGCCGCTATTTTGAACCCCACCATATCACCCGACGCATTGGCGCACTGGACTGTGAGGATGTGCGAGACGGCATTTCGCAATCACAGCGCCACCGCTAACGACATGAAACAGACCATATTGTGCGACTTAAACCAGCACTAACGAACTTTGGTACTGCGTATAACTGAATTTGGACTTTGGACTTTGTTGCTTTGGACTTCGTTTCTTTGTAGTTTTGTTAGTTTTTATTTAATAAGTGTGCTTTTATTTTTTGCTCTCCTTTTATGTTTGTAGCATCGGAACGATGCTTTCTAACAGGGGGCCTTTGAAAGGTGCACTTGTTCATCGAGTGACCGCGGTTCATTGTTTAACAGATGTTATCGGTGAGTGCAAGACGTCCCTACATGTATCGGAAGTTCCTGGAACGTTATCGATTGTTATACCCGCTATCTGTTACCGAACCTTGGGTAATCTGATTTAATGTATGCGCGCCACGAATAGCATATAACATTCTGCAAGACCCGCAACACCAGCGATTACTTTGGAACCTCCGATAACTGATGTATAAAAGCCGACACGCTTCATCAGCTGCACATATGTGGATGATCGCCGGCCGTGTTCGCCGCTTTCGGTGTGGATTGAGTTTACCTTTTTTTCGTGGGCACAAGTTCGGCAAATAAGAACTTAGTTTCGTAATTTTGCCGCTTTCTTCGCCGTAACTACTACGGCGAAGTCTGTTCGTCTGTTTCCTGACCGATTCGTTTCCTGTTCCCATTGTTCCGATGTCGATTCCAGGCCTCCTCCTGCTTATCAGAATTGTCGCCATCCATACTGCCGCCTCAACTGTGGTTGCGGCGCACGCGAGCTCTCCTTTTAAGAGCTTCGACATGTTATCAGGCATGCGGCGCATCTAGCGAAGCGAGAGGAGGTGAGCGCAACGACGAGGAACGCGAGTGACGTCATACGAAATGGCAGCTGTTGAAATGCGTGGCTCTGCGCTGCGGCTGAACACCTGTGCCTCGGTGCTACTAAAGCCCCTTGATCATTTGAAAGTAGCGCCACTATCCTCCTCACGGCGCTTTCCTCCTCGATTCTCCTCGCCCGCCGGCTGCTCACGGCGCGCTTTTCCTCCTGGGCTACCGCAGACGGGCCGCAGGATTCTATGGAGGCGTGTTATTTTGGGCCAGTTGCTCGCCCCAGTGGGGTTGAAAATTTTGAGAAATGCTAATAACAGCATCGTTAATGCAGGAGGCAACGTTTATGAGGAGGTTGGTTTTTTCTTAAAGCCGTATGAACGGGGTATACCAATGTAAAGGGAGCTTTGAGGCGAGTTACTCCCCACACTTTTTCTGCCACATGAACAGATGCTTTACTTCGTGCGTCTGACCTAGTATTCCTTGTGACACATCCCTTTGCGCGTGGCTTATTAAGCGAAAGCCTTAGAACTCTGTTTTGAGGTCCCGTTGTGTGCTACAAAAATATCACGTGACCGAAGACCAAAACATGTGCAGCCGCGTATAAAAGATGATTAATGATTAGCAAAGTAATGATTGATTAGTGATTGGATTAAGATGAATTCGGGTGTCTTAAGGAGGATAGGGGTGGATTAAAGTAGATGAAGGTGCATTAGGGTGAATGAGGGTGAATTTAGGTGCATAAAGAACTAGGTTGGATCAAGGTCGTTGAAAGTGCGTTGAGGTGTATTAAGGACGTTTATAGTGAATTAGGGTGGATTAAAGTGCATGAAGAAGGATAAGGGTGGATTAAGGAAGATTAAGGTGCGTTGAGGAGAATTATGGTGGGCTAGGGTGAATTAAATTGAATGGAGGATTAGGGTGAATTAAGGAGCATTAGGGTGGACTAAGATAGATGAATGTGGATTCGGGTGGAATAAGGTGCATTAAGGGCGATTATAGTGGATTAGGATGGGTTAAAGTGAATGAGGAAGCATTAGGGTTGATTAAGGATGGTTAAAGTGCATTAAGGAGGGTTAGAGTAGATTAAGGCCGATGAAGGTGAATTAGGGTGCATTAAGGAAGACTTTCGTGGATTATGGTGGATTAAAGTGAATGAAGAAGGATTAAGGTCGATGAATGTGGATTCGTTGGATTAATTTGCATTAGGAGAATTATGGTAAATTAATCGGTCTTAATACTCAATGAACCCTAACTCACCTTAGTCCTCCCTAATCCACCTTAATACTCCTTCATCCACTTTTTACCAGCTTAATACTCCCAATCCACCTTAATACAACCTAATCAACCTACATCGCCTCTAATGCACTTAGCCTATTAGCCTTCTCTATACAATCTTAATCCTCCTTTATCAGCCCTAATCAATTACAATCCGTTTTAATCCTCCTTCATCACCTTAATTCTTATTAATGCATCTTAATCCAACGTAATCCTGCTTAATACTCCCAATCTACCTTAATACACCATAATCCACCTCTATCAAGCCTAATCCAGCTCCATGGCCCCTAATCAACCTTAATCTACCCTAATCCTTCCTAATCTTCCTGTATCAAATATAATTCACATTAATTATCCTTTATCACCCTAATCCTCCCTAATCCTTCTTCAGGCGCCCTAATGCACCCTAATGATTCTTAATACCCTTTCATCTACCCTTCACCTTTATCCACCATAGTCCTCCTTAATCCTCCTCCACCCACCTTAATCTTTATTCATACATCTTCATCCTTCTTAATGCACTCTAATCCACCTTAATCTTCTTTAATACACTTTCACCAACCTTAATCCTCCCTAATCCACCTTATGTCAATCACTGATGATGCATTAATTACCTTGGCTAATCATTCTCTCATACAGGGGTGGACATGCTTTGGGTCACCTCTGACCTTCCTTGGGTCACGTGATACTTCCAGTTTACAACGCGACCTTGAAACATAGAGATCTGAAGGCTTTCGCCTTAAAACAAAACCAAAAAAACTCTATGTTGACTAGCTAACGCTCATCACCTGCAATACCACGGGTATACTTGCCACTAATTTTTTCAGGGCACAAAGCAAAATCTATAATGCTGCACTTCCGACTGAATAACAACAGTCAGCGACATGCGAGGTGATGGAGCCGTCCCAGAATATTAAGCATACTGAGGGCAACCGTAACAAAAACGCTGGTGAGCAGGCCGGAAGAATGAAAAATAAATGCTGCATTACGGGATGTTTGCTACGAGCTCTATGAAAGACGCCTCAGCTCCTAAACAACGCTGTTCTTTGTCAGAACAAAGTTCTTTCGGCCAATCTCATGCAGCCACTGCTTCCTGCGCAAGCCGTCATGCTTTCCTTGTGGTATCATGAAAACGGGATAACCATCTTCAGGCTTCTTGATGCAGTTATATACCCAACAATCCGGCATAGCGCTAGCACATAGAGCAGGTAACACAGCGTACAATGTTCACTACGCCTAGCTAAAGCGCCGAGCCAGCCGTGCTCAGGAGGAAAATGGCACGAATGAAAAAGAAAAACACAAGCAAAACTCAAGATCCGCGCGTTTCCATGGGCAACGGCAGGGAGACCAATCGTCGTGCAGAAAAACGGGGGCAAAACTGGTTGCCGCGGGGGAACGCGCAAGGGCCGAGGAGAAGGAGAGGAGGTCGCACGGCGGCGGCAGAGTTCAAAGAGTGTCGCTACTTTCAAATTATCAAGGAACTTTAGGTGTTACTAGTGGCGCGGTCGCAGTAGTGACCAGGGAGCTAGCGAGAGAGAAATATCCGCGGCTAGGCGCGCGTTGTGACGTCATGCGCCTCCTCGGAGCACCGACACGGCGAAATCGCAAGTTTGCGGCCAGTAAAGCTTTCGCTTTAAGGCTGCTCAATGTAGGCAATGCTCTTCCCTTTGAAAGGAAAAGGAAGCGACATCCATCAAAAGAGAGGCGCGTTTGATTGGGCTTTTCAAACAACGCTGCGTGTTACCACCCGATGCGTGCGTCGGTGTTTACGTAAACTTGACGTCAGTGGATTGAAATAATAACAGGGGTGCCATAACGTAAAACTATTCTAAGCTTTCCTATTCCAATTTTGCAATCAGCCATCTACGATTGGTCAAAAACCTATTGGGACCACACCCACTTCACCTGTCTGTCACGCAACGTCACACTACCGCAAAAACTTACTGCGTCAAAGTGAGCTGCACGTGTTAAAGATGCATTTATGTGCCGAACACAACTGAATTTTCTTCTGAATAGCCGCAGGCCACCCCGTTCCCAAATGAAAAAATATGGCTACCGCCGATCGCCCAGGCACTGGCTACTCGTACCTACCAGAAAGCATGGGTTTATTTGCGTAGAATAAACCTTCTTGCGTGGCCGCGTAATATTTTTAGCACTTTGGGCACGTTTACAACATCGTTGTGGCAACTCTTTGCTGAGAATCCATTTTACGTCATTCTTAAGCTTCCGTTGCATGCCGCCGCGACATGCGACCAGTGACTGCAAGCTAAGTAAGGGAGAGCAGAGAAATTGCAGATGCCGGCACCACCCTCTTCAACAAGTTACAGATTTTCAGTGCAGTGGCTCTGCCCCGTCGAATCCCTCTCCATTGGAGCGTACTCCTCGCCTCTTGTCAGCCAATTAGATAAGACAAGACGCTCAGTGTAAGTAATGTTATTCGTTTATCAAGCAAACAAAAGTGACCTCCTATGAACGAGGAGAGCATTTGATTGGTCTTTTCAGACAACCCTGAGGGTGACCTCCCGATGCTTGCGTAGGTGGTTACGAAAATTTTACGTCAATAGATTGAAATAAGAACATATTGGAATAGTTTTACGTTATAGGACCCCAGATTGGAGTAGTTTTACGTTAGGGGGTCCCTAGTTGACATTTCTGCCATGCAGCCTGATTTGAAGTGTGTGCAGTATGTGGGTTCCCAAATGCTCATTCATTACCTGATGTTCAAAGTTTTATTAGGTTTTGCTCATACTTTTGACGCTAAATTAAGAACATTGCCTCGATCGCTGGTCCTCCTACAGATCCCCTCAAGAATGGTCTCACTTTCTGTTGGGTACCCGAACAAGCTAAGGCATTTTCAACTCCTTGCCTCAAAAACCCATTCGTTTTAGACCATTTGGATCCATCTTCTTATACAGTATTTCGGTCTGGCAAAAGCACCCATGTCCTTGACACTATTTTGTTGAAACGTCAGCGGTACGCAACTCGTGTAATCGCGCACGCCCGTCACCTTTAAGAGAAGACGAGTGTCTTTCGCCGGTTTCGGACATCCCAAAGTTGCGTCCTTATCTTTTCGACCGGCACTTCACCGTCTTCATAGATGACTGTGCGCTATGTTGGCTCACCTCGCTCAAATACCTAATAGACAACCTTCGATGCTCGGCTTTATGCCTACAGTACCATGCGTTCTCCGTATCCTACCGATCTGGACAGCTCAGTCAGGACGCCGGCTGCCTATCTCGCTGTCCTGTTGATTGACGTGGCCCTACAGAGCCCGAAGACAATCTGTGCCATTTTGGTGATTACCGACGTCGGCCCCATAGATTTAGAACACAGCTGCCACCCCTACTTACGGTCTATCATCGAGCGCATCACCTCACACGAACGCGACGCTTTTTAAAGTACAATCTTTATTACCCGCGTTGAGCCGAGTATCGCCGTCGCCAGCAATTGCACCTTCATTTGAATGCAGCCGCGCCGCAGCCTTGACAACGCATCACATGACTCGCCGCGCCGAGCTCCGCCGCCGCATCCGGCTTGACGGATGTGCTTTCCACAGCTGGGTCAAAGCCTGACTAAGTGATTCGGCGCGCGCCTGGCCAAAAGGAGCGCCACGTTCACCCAGTCAGTGCGAGCATGGCCATGGATAAGAGCGAGGCCGGGCTGTCTTCTCTGGCCGTTGCAAGGGAACGGGTGGCTTTGAGTCGTCGTCGCCAAGTGGCGTGTGACCACGCCGAGGACATCGCCCGGCGATGTGCTTCACTAGAGAGGGTCCGGAATGCAAAAGGCGTAGCACCATCGAGATCAATTTAGCAACTGTGTCCGCACCTTGTCCGTTTATTCTTCGACAATGCTCATGTTTACGGCTTCTCTGCATGTCTAACACTTGCGTTTTTCCTGTGACGCAACAGGTCTCGCACCGTCGAACGATGCATGTCTGCGCAAGAATAATCACTCTCATGTCAAGCAACCGACCTAGGCACAACTGCCATACTTGGCTTAACCTTCAGTGTATACATAAGTATAATAATGACAGTTAAATCAATGCTTAACCAAGTGAAACTATGAATTAACAAGACCAAACTAAGCTTTGTCTTTTATATCCAGGGTTGGCTGAGCCAAGCCGCCCCCAATTCTTGCACCTGTCGTCGCTGCAAGACATCTTGTGCAAGCGTAATGTGCAGACCAATGGGACCGAAATGCTCCTTGTTGTGCCCCACCATCTGCGCTTGACTATTCTCGTGAAGTTGCACGATGCCTCCCTCCAAACACGCCCCTCCCCCGTGGGCCATTTGGGTGTGTCGCGCACTTACGATCGAGTGCGCGGACGCTCCTTCTGGCCTGGACTATATAGTGCTCGGTTTCATGCTACGTCGTGGTATGCTGGCGCCTGCCAACGCCCAAATGAGAACCTCCAGGAAAGCCACCTAATTCACACGCCAGCGGAACCACTTATCGGTGTCGGCCTGCACGTCTTAGGCACTTGCCCCACCTCGTCTTCGGGCAACAAGTGGGTGGCCATCGCGACAGACTATGCCCCTGCATGCCATTACACGTGACCATACTCTCAGCTGTACAGCTAATTTAGCTGCTTTCCTTCTTAATGAAGTCATTCTCTACCATGGAGTTCCTTCTTAACTTCTCACTGACTGTGGACGCTGGTTCCTGTGAAGGAGTTGGATGATTTCTCCGCCCTAGCTCTACGTCTCACAAGTTCACCACGGCTTGCAAACCGTACACGAAGTAACTTGCCGAGCGCATCAACCGCACACCAACGGATATGTTCTCTATGTACATATTCAAGAATCACTGGAATTTACACTTCGCCTTTTCTGACGTTTGCATAGAACTCATAGCTCCATCACGCCACTGCCCTGCTATCTTCTTTCTAGCCGAAGGCCGCTGGTGCCTCTGGACTTCCTGGTCCACAATATACTACGCTCACGGCCACATTGTTTGCACCAGCCGCGGCACCTGACATCGACCGTGAGCACCTTCTGGAGTCTCAGACTGCTCAAAAACGGCTGACAGTGGGCGCTATGATGTTCATTTCATGCCTGAGTAACTTGTCTTGCTTTGGCTGCTTTGTCGCCGCTTCAGCCTGTGCGAAAAAACTGCTTCCACGTTTTACGTTGGGCCTTACCGGTTTCTTCGCCAGGTGACCAAAATGTCATGTAAAATACCGCCGTTGACACCACAGTCATCTGCTTTTCCATGGACCGACATCGTGCATGTTTCTTGACTGAAGCCTTATCACTCCAAAACAAGAACCTATAGCACACCGAAATGGTGCTGCAGCCGCTAGGGGTTAGTGTTACGTTGTATATTGTGATGAGTGCTCAAGTGAACAGGCGCTTGTACTCGTGTGCTGCGCCAAGAAGCAATTGCGCCAAGTCGTCAGATGCTGACGACTTTGCTGGCGCAAATGATTCCTATCGACATAATCGGATATTTAGGTAGTGTGTGCAGAATATATATATATATATATATATATATATATATATATATATATATATATATATATATATATGATAAGTATTCCTAATTTAAAATGAGGGCTCCATATTGAGGTGCGGCACTGTTCTACTGCAGAGAAATTGAAGACATTAAAGCTTTCGAGCGGTGTCGCCACATACACCCACGTGCACGGAAGTGGCAAGTAAAAACAGTACCTGTATGCGGAGATCACCAGATGTTTTGTTGTGAAAGTAGCGCGCATGTATTCAGTATGCAACGGAGGCAGGCGTAGCTTTGGTAATTCACATCAAAACCGCACTTTCGTCAGCGAGCAAAATATCGCTGGTGATCCAAAGCGATATATGTAATGTGTATTGTACCTTCAAGGTGCAATACACATTACACGTTATTACATGGAACGAACAATGCAACAAACGGGAAAAGGAACTCGCGAAAAGACGCAAATGACGCCTTCGAATGAATGCGTGGTAATGAGACATGCCAGGGAGCCGTACAGAGTTAACGTCAATAGAATGGTAAAATGCGCTCGGGGAACAGCCAAGCTTACGTAGATGAAACATATAAAGGGTCTTCACTACATCCGATAAAAGATCGCTGCAATTTTCGAAAATCTCTAGCAATCCGACTTATGCAAATCGGGCAGTCGGGACGACACTGACAATTTCGTTATTTCATTCGCTTTAAACAATGCTGAGTAGAAATAACTTCTTTGTAAGTGGGTGACGTTCTACAGATTTTTTTGCGAGCATTCTTCGGGAAGGAAAGTTCTAGCGATAAGCTGCAGTTTACTATAGGCGGGATCTATAAAACTGAGCTTTGTCGTTGTGTATTGGGCACAGAAGAAGCAAGCTTGAGGTGCGCGAAAACTTACTGAGAGTCGAAAGCCAGGCCCAGCCTTGTTCTCTTGTTCCTCGTTCTTGCTTCTTTAGCAGCGTCGAGAAACGCAGTGATAGCTCCTGTGGGGCTCCATGGTACACCTGGGCTGCAGGGCGGGTCTTTGCACACAGAGTCTAGGTATATCTGGTCACAAAAGCCGTCAGCAGGGAGTGGTGAACGCGCTGTATATTTTCGAATGTTGTACGTGCAGATCATCGGCGGCCCTCGTACGACTGGTGCAACTGCACGAAATACAAAAAGAAATAAACTGTAGGCGGACTGAAAGAGAGCGCAATTTGAAAACTGTCCATTAAAGGCCCGCAGGCAATTTGACAACGAGAACAAAAACAAGACGAGACTAGAGTGCCAGTCAACAGTCGGTCGAAATGTTGAATGGCGTGATCGCCGTTATTGTTTATGAATGCGTGACGAGCATCATGCACGTGACCCACATCTATTTCTTTTCAATTGTTAAATTGCATGTTGCTTCCAAATAAAAATTCATATTGTTAGAGTGGCGCTGGAATCGTTGTCTTTGTGTTGTCAGTTCGTGCGCTGCTAACGCAATTAAAAGAAAATCTAAGTGAACCCTAATAACGTGCTAACTTGAAATTGATCAATACTGGCGCATTACCAAAATAATATATTTATTAACAGATGTTACGGTAATGTAAAAGAGATTCTCACGAGGTAAATATAAAAAACAAAAACACAATAAATTCACCAACGCACATCGGTGTGGCTGCAAAAAAGTTGCATTTGGTGAAAAAAAAAATTTTCACTCACTAGCATGAGAATGATGAATAGTGCTGGGGAAAATCTTGCCAAACTTCCGCATGTCTCGAATTTCACTAATGTCTAACTTTTCTTTTATATTGCTACGGCACAATATGTGCGATCACGAAAGGCCAGCAGCGTGAAGACGACGACGACGATTTAGAAGCTAGCGCGGGCTGTTGCCTCTTGGCCAAGCGCAGCGTATTTTCCTTGTAAATATATTTGTACATAGCTTGTCGTCTGCGTCTTCCTACGTAACATATTTGGTGGAGGTGGACGTTCCCTGTACCTCGTCACGGAGCTTCGCAGTGGACGGTACGTCGAGCCTACCTTCATGGCTCCCGGCGACGCCAACCCGACTCCACCGGCTCCGACACCTGCTGCCACTTCGACGACCTACATCACCCTCTCCGCTCCGCGTGATCCTGGCGTATTCTCGGCAAAAGATGGGGAAGACGTCGAGGACTGGATCAGCCTTTACGAACACGTCAGCCGCAATAACCGGTGGGACCAAACTATCATGCTCGCCAACGTCGTCTTTTACCTCGGTGGCACACCTCGAGTTTGGTATCGGACGCACGAAGATGAGCTGACCAGTTGGGATTCGCTTAAGCAAAAGCTTCGAGACTTGTTTGGCAACCCCTACGGTCACCAACTTGCCGCGCAGAAGACGCTTTCCGGTCGTGTGCAGACGTCAACGGAGCCCTACGTCACGTACATTCAGGACGTCTTGGCTCTGTGCCGCAAAGTTGACACCCACATGACTGAGTCAGACAAGGTTTCCCACATCCTCAAAGGCATTGCCGATGAAGCCTTCAACTTGCTCGTTTGCAACAACGTAGCCACGGTGGATGCTGTTATAAAAGAGTGCCGCCGCCTGGAACTCGCCAAAAGCCGACGTGTTGACCAGCAGTTTGCCCGTCTGCCCAACACCCCAGCGACATCTTCCTGTGCCGACGCTCCTCGTCCCAACAACACTGCCGATGTTACCAGGATCGTCCGGCGTGAGATCGAGGCCGCATATCCGGCTGCCTTCGACTCCAGTCATACCACCACATCTGCAGTCACGGTCTCACTGATCCAGGCAGTTGTCCGCCAGGAGTTTGAAAACATGGGTCTTCACACCATCTGCTCGGCCCATCGCCCTGATACCCGCCCGGCTTCTTCGATTTCGCCCCGTCCCGCATCTTCTTACCCACCACGTTTCCGCAACCCAGCTGAATGGCGCACTGCTGACGACAGGCCTATTTGTTTCCACTGCCTTCGCATCGGGCACATTTCTCGGCACTGTCGTAGTCGCTGGAGTTCCCCGATCCGGTCTACTTATACAGCCTACTCTCGCCCCTCAGGTGGCCCTTCTCGTCCCTATGCCGCACGCTCCGATAATGCCGCCACTGATTCTCCTGCAACGAACCGCCCCTATTCTCGTTCGCCTTCGCCCCAACGCCGACAATCTCGCTCTCCCCAGCCCCGTCGCTCCTATTCGCCGACTCCCTTCGGACGCCGCTCCCAGCCGGAAAACTAGACGATGCAGTGCCTCGAGGTGACGCTGCATTGCCCCCTACGCCGCCAAATCCTCTACTGACTTTGCCCACTCATCTGAACCTTCTTGCCGTGCAAGTCGACGGTGTTTCTGTGTCTGCTCTCATAGACACTGGGGCGCATTTGTCCGTAATGAGCGCTGACCTTCGTAACCGGCTCAGGAAAATTATCACGCCCGCCACGACGCCTGTTGTCCGTGTCGCCGATGGCGGAACAGCCCCCGTCATTGGTATGTGTACCGCCCGCGTCTCCTTCGCCGATCGCTCAACAATCGTGCTATTCACAGTCATCGCCCACTGTCCCCACGACATCATCCTCGGCTTAGACTTCCTCTCCGCACATTCTGCTCTCATCGATTGTTCCGCCGGTACCCTCCGCCTTGACCTGCCTGTTCTGGATCCTGCTGAACCACACCCCAGTCGCCTCAGTTCCGCCGACTTCGTTCGCTTGCCACCTTCGGCACTGATCTACGTTGACCTAGTGTCATCCCCACCAGTCCCCGGCGGTCACTACATCGCGGCTCCTATGCCAGACGTCCTCCTTACACACGGGATCACAGTACCCCATACAGTTTTATCTATTACGGCGAATTGCGTCTGCCTGCCAGTGGTCAACTTTGGCTTGACGACACAAGTGCTGCCACGTGGAATGTCTTTGGCCCAGATTTGTTCATTCGAGGATCACTCAGTAGCATCCATTACAGTAGACGACACTTCATCCGATGCTCCTCTCCCATCGCAGTTGACAAATTGTACCATCGCTGACTTACGGAAAATGATTGCCCCCGACTTGCCCTCCGAGCACGCTCGTGAACTCTACCGCGTTCTGTTTTCCTACCACGATATTTTGACTTTAACGATCGTCCTTTAGCCCAAACTACAGCTGTCAAACATCGCATTAATACCGGCGATGCCCCTCCTATTCATCGCCGCCCGTATCGAGTGTCACCAGCTGAGCGTCAAGTTATTCACGCAGAAGTTCGCAACATGCTTGCCAAGAACATTATTGAACCGTCATGTAGTCCTTGGGCGTCACCGGTTGTGCTGGTAAAAAAGAAGGATGGCTCATGGCGCTTTTGCGTGGATTATCGGCACCTTAACAGGGTTACCAAAAAGGACGTGTATCCCCTACCTCGGATTGATGACGCCCTTGACTGCCTCCACGGTGCTCGCTATTTCTCCTCTATTGACCTTCGCTCAGGCTATTGGTTGATTGCCGTGGACGATCTCGACCGCGAGAAGACTGCCTTTGTAACACCCGACGGTCTTTATCAATTCAAGGTGATGCCGTTCGGCCTATGTAACGCTCCTGCCACTTTTGAACGCATGATGGACTCCCTTCTTCACGGTTTCAAATGGTCCACGTGCTTGTGCTACTTGGGCGACGTTATCGTATTCTCCCCAACGTTCGCTACGCACCTCGAGCGCCTCTCAGCAGTCCTGGATGTTTTTCGGCGAGCCGGTCTGCAACTCAACGCATCGAAGTGCCAATTCGGCCGTCGCCAGATTACCGTCCTTGGACATCTCGTTGACGCGAACGGAGTGCAACCGGACCCAGGCAAGATCCATGCTGTTACGCACTTCTCTGTTCCGAAGTGTGTCAAGGATGTGCGCAGCTTCATCGGCCTTTGTTCGTACTTCCGCCGTTTCGTGAGGAATTTCGCCGCCATAGCACGACCACTAACCGACCTTTTGAAGAAAGACGCTCCTTTCCAGTGGGGCGATACCGAGGCCTCTGCATTCTTTCATCTAATCGGCATTCTCACAACGCCTCCCGTTCTGGCCCATTTCGATCCTTCTGCGCCTACCGAAGCCCGTACTGATGCCAGCGGTCACGGAATTGGAGCAGTACTGGCACAACGCCAGCGTGGCCACGACCGTGTTATCGCTTACGCCAGCCGGCTCCTCTCACCCGCGGAGCGCAACTATTCCATCACTGAGCGTGAGTGTCTGGCCATAGTTTGGGCGGTTGCGAAATTCCGCCCATACTTATATGGCCGATCCTTTTCCGTTGTCACAGACCATCACGCGCTTTGTTGGTTATGCTCATTGAAAGACTCTTCAGGAAGACTTGGTCGCTGGGCCTTACGCCTCCAAGAATATTCGTTCTCTGTCACCTTCAAATCTGGCCGACTACACAAGGACGCTGACTGCCTGTCTCGCTACCCGGTAGACGAGCCTGACGACGCCGACAGTAGTACCGCCGGCGGCATTTTCTCTGTGTCTGCCTTCGCTAACATCGCCGATGAGCAGTACCGAGACCTATCGCTGCGAGTACTCATCGAGCGTCTGCGCTCTACACCTACCGACGCATCGGTTCGCCGATATGTCCTCCAGGGCGGCATTCTGTACCGAAGGAGCTTCCTCCCTGATGGCCCTGATCTTCTTCTTGTCGTGCCAAAACATCTACGACCGACTGTGCTCTTTGAGATGCATGACGCACCCACTGCAGGACATCTTGGGGTAACCCGCACGTACGACCGCGTCCGCCGCCGCTTCTATTGGCCTGGTCTCGCTCGCTCCGTTCGACGCTATGTTGCTGCCTGTGATCCATGCCAGCGTCGGAAGACACCTCAGGTGCTACCTGCCGGTCTTCTCCAGCCGATCACCGTCCCTGTGGAACCGTTCTTTCGTGTTGGATTAGACCTGCTTGGTCCCTTTCCCACGTCATCCTCTGGGAACAAATGGGTAGCCGTCGCGACTGATTACGCCACCCGATACGCTATCACTCGGGCTCTCCCTACCAGCTGCGCCACTGACGTCGCGGACTTTCTCTTGCGTGACATTATCTTGCTTCATGGCGCCCCGCGACAGCTGCTTACTGACCGTGGTCGAAACTTCCTCTCGAAAGTTATCGCTGACATTGTGCATTCCTGCTCCATTCAACACAAACTGACTACTTCATACCATCCTCAAACCAATGGCCTGACAGAGCGGTTAAACCGTACTCTTACCGATATGCTGGCCAAGTACGTTTCCAAGGACCACCACGACTGGGACATTGCCCTTCCTTACGTAACATTTGCGTACAATTCTTCCCGGCACGACACCGCCGGATTTTCTCCCTTTTATCTACTGTACGGTCGCGAACCTACCTTGCCCCTAGACACGGCACTTCCTCCTGCTGCGGTCTCAACAAGCGAGTATGCGCGCGACGCCATCGCCCTCGCCGACCATGCACGCCAGCTTGCCCATGCTCGACTTACGGCCTCACAGACCACTCAGCAGTGTCAGTACAACGCCCGCCATCGTGACGTACAGTTTTCACCTGGTGCGCTCGTGCTCCTGTGGTCGCCCTCTCGTCACGTCGGACTTTCAGAGAAGCTTCTTTCGCGATACACAGGGCCCTACCGCGTGCTGCGCCAGGTGACGCCTGTGACTTAGGGAATTGCTCCTGTGGGCTCAACCTCGTCCTCTCCTGTGGCATCTAGTGATGTCGTACACTTCAGTAGGCTCAAGGCCTACTACACTGCTTCCGAGTCCGATCTTTAGTCGCTCCGGGACGGCGCTTTTGCAGCCGGGGGTAGTGCTACGGCACAATATGTGCGATCACGAAAGGCCAGCAGCGTGAAGACGACGACGACGATTTAGAAGCTAGCGCGGGCTGTTGCCTCTTGGCCAAGCGCAGCGTATTTTCCTTGTAAATATATTTGTACATAGCTTGTCTTCTGCGTCTTCCCACGTAACAATATATTCTTCTATAGCTATATTTCTAACTGCATGAATTGTGAGATTGGCCAACTTAAACGTACGATAAAACGCAGGTAATGGTAGCGAGAAAAGTATACAAATGAAACCTCACGCATTTCTTTGATGCTTAAAAAGAAACAGGTCTCAGAGAAGCAAGAATATCTTTCAGAAAAGCTCACCCAGTTCCTGAAAGTTTCCCCACAGTGTTTTCGGCATCACCTTTCATCCTCGTACGAAAAAATGAGGTTCATTGAAACGGATGGTTGTTTTATGAGCGACCAATCAGAAATCGCCAACTGATGCAATGCTTATTTTCATTCTGTGTTCAGCCTTCCTAGTTCTTTGCCTCCGGGTTTCAGTACAGGAAGGTGCGCACTGCGATTTGACATGCTGGATGTTGTTTTGCCTGAAGAGGATATATTTTCCCTCTAACTTTATTTAAACACAAAAGTCGCCTGGGCCTGATTCTATTCCTAATGAGTTCATGAAGTGATATGCCGAAAGGGTCTCTAAATATTTACCTGTCATATTTAAGGCTTCTTTACAGCAATATTGCTTGCCTACTGATTGGTTACAGGCTAGAACAGTACCACTACACAAACCTGGAAGCAAGCACATTCCTGATGACTATTCACTTATTTTTATAACTTGCACCTGTTTGAAGAAACTTGCACATGTCTTAGCAAAGAGCTTATCCAAACACCTTGAGACACCAAGTAGCCAATTCCTAATCAACATGGTTTGACACGGAAGTTAAATGCTGTTAGCCAACTTCTAGAAGCACTGCATCATTTTTCCAAAGCAAGGAATGCAGAGATCAAGTGGCTATGCAATTTGCTTGGACATGCCGAAAGCATTTGACTCTGTTCCACATGAAGAGCTTGTTAATAAGCTGCTTGACATTGGTGTAAACAGAAATACTGTGTTGGGGATGAAAGCACACTTCACCAACAGGACTCAGTTCGTGGAGGTAACTTAATATCTGACGTCCTGGGGGTACCCTCTGGTTTCCCTCAGGGGTAAGTGCTAGGTTACATATTATATTTATGATGTGTAAATGATATTGCAGTTTCCATCCCGCCCCAAGTTACACTCCACGTATTCTCGGATGAGTGTTTATGTTAATCTGTTATTTTAAAACAAGAAGATCAGTTGACATTAAACTCTGGATTGAACACTATTGTTCATTGGTGCACAGCATGCGAAATGAAAATAATTATGCAACAACATCATATATTACAATTACAAAACCAAAAACGTATTTTTTATTACAAGATGAACAGGCAGTTTTTAACACAAGTCAACTATTCCAAATATTTAAGCGTCAATATATCATCAAATCTAAACTGCCATACGTATATCGCTAACATATGCTCTAAATACGAGAATAAGTTGTTGTTTACCAGAATAAAATTGATCCTTGCTCCCACAAAAGCAAAACTAACTTACTATCTCGCACTGCATGGTACGTCCAACACTGCAATATGGGAGCATCGTATGGAATCCGCACCATGCAAACACAGCTGGTAAGATTGGAAAAGTTCAGAGAACGGCAGCTATGTTCATATTAACTAGATGCAAATTTACAGATTCTGTGACTAACATGCTCCGTGAGCTAAACTTACGTTCACTTTCACGACGCAGAAAGGTCGCAAGGCTAAAATTTCTTAATCTGTTGCGAAATAATCGTTCCAACGTAAACACAAGCTCCTACTTGAAGCAGCGTTCCTTACGAATTGTGCGAACTTCTCACAAAAATAAGATTACATCCATGACGGTCCCAGTTAACTCCTTCAAGCACTCTTTCTTTCCGAGAGCAAAAGCTGAATGGAATGCCATGCCTCAGGACCTCTTACAAGCATATAAGCTGCTCAATTACGAACATTGCTTGTACCGTTACTTGTCCGAATAGAAGTTATTGTCATTCTCTGGTCTTTCTTGTCATGTCCTTCGCAGAATTTCCGATTTTGAGTGGTCTGAAACCCATCGTAGAGTTGCGACTATCAGTCGATAAATATGTTGTATTGGCGGCCTGTATCCGCATGGCCGCTGGGCGATTGTTTTATCGTGTTTGTTGGTTTCCAGTTGCTTGAACTAGGCTTGTACAAATGTTGTACTTGCGGCTGTATGCACTTGTTGGGTTGTATTGTTTGTATTTGCCCTGTAACGGCCTTACGGCTGACAATATTGATAAATATTAAGTAAATAATAGACTTTTTCTAATTTGGACACATCCGGGTGAGGAAACCTTTGGATGCGACGTCTCCTGGCTGTCTGACAATTAAACTCTACTTATTTATTAGCAATATACAGTTAAGCAAACCCGCCGTGGTCACGTAGCGGCTATGGCGTTGCTCTGCTAAGCACGAGGTAGCGGGATCGAATCCCGCCCACAGCGGTTGTATTTTGATGGTGGCGATGTGCAAAAACGCCCGTGTCCCATATATTGGGTGCACGTTAAAGAACCGCAGGTGGTGAAAATTAATCTGGAGTCCTCCACCATGGCGTGCTTCATAATCAAATCATGGTTTTGCACGTAAAACCCCAGAATTTATTTACCCTGAACTGTTTCCGTACCCCGCCCATTGGCCATCGTTAGCCCCCTAACGATGGTTTGAAACTAATGTTTCAAGACGTTCCGCACCACCCACCGAGACACTACGCTTTTGTACATGAAGGAGAACTATTCTTTTTTTTTAACAGTTCGGTTTCCCCCCCTTCCCCGGCGGAGATTTTTGAACGCGTTCCCTAGTTTTCGAGGTCGTCAAAGTAGCAAGCCAATATTGCCGCCCGCTATCGATGGATTGAAGCGCCGCTTTCGAGAACTTCCGCACCGCTCGCGGACACTCTGGGCCATCGGAGGGAAGGAGGACAACTATATTTTTGTTTTATAAGCAGTTCGCTTTTCCCGCGGAAAGCGTGAATTTCTAACGCACTTCGAATTTTCGCGACCGTCAAAGTAAAAAACAAAAATTTGCTGCCTCGGGTAGCGGCGCGCACGCTTCGAAAGATCGATTGTCGAATCTTGGACAAACAGATTGTAATACCATGCGCCAGAACCGAAATTACATTCAACATGGTCGCCTCCCTAACAAGGCCCCTTCAGCGAAACTGTCGCCTGGAACATACTGGAGTAAAAAGTGCCCGCCAGCAAGCTCACTACACCGGCCAAGCAGTCTGCTAATAGCGAGCCGCCAGAGGTAGAGGATCAAGCCGCACGGTTTGCACGGCTTCAAGCACTCCACGTTCCAGCAAAAAGAAATAAAATCCAAGATTCGATGATGGCAGTTCTCATAGGAGAAAGCCTACCGAAGCCATTTTATCTCCTGCGAATACACCCTAGCAGTGCGAAATAGCATGGGCAAATATAAAGAGTGCGCCGCGCACCGTCATTCCAACAACCTATCACGCACGGATAATTCCGAGTCTAGTGGACGAGATGGCGCAGTTATCCTTTGACTACGCGATATCGTGGTCACGCGACAGAAAAAAGAAATGTATAGGGACTGCGGCTTTAAGGTGGCAGACGTCAGCAGCAGCGTGAGCTAGGGCGCAGAGAACAGTGCACCCCCAACAACCCATTCCGGCAGCGCACCAGACGCTGCGGCGCTGTAGCGGCGTCACCTCGCGCTGCTCCCGATGATTAAATAGCGCTAAGCCGATGTTTGAGGTCTGGAGAGGCTGCGAACTAAAACGGACGCGCATGCAAGAGCAGACGTCTCAACACGTATCAGGCGCCTTTTTCACTTTTTGGCACTGGTCCGCGTTTTTTGCCCGAAGCCATGGTTCATTTCATTGCGTCCGCGACTGTAAATCGCCGACAAAAGAAAAAAAAAACGTCAGGTTTGGTTCCTTCACAGCGCGGCGCTTTGATGGGCTGCGGCCGTCCGCAACTGCGCGACAGCACTGAACTACTGGCGACTCACGCGCCCCTTCGTCCCGACCATCAGCAGCAGAGGAGCCGAACGTGGCACCAGAAATTTATCAAGCGCGACAAGCGCCAGCGCTAGAGCAAGGGTGCGGAGGAGAAGTTTGACGTCACTCGGGGTACTCTCGTCGCGAGCGCGCGAAGCGCGATAGCAGCGCCGGCCCCGCAGCCGCTCCGGCCGCTTTCGCCGTGGTCCATTTTATTCTGTCCGCGACTGTACATCTTGGTGTCGATTATTGATTTCTGCTACATGTGTTGCTTCTTGTTCGTGTTATGCTTAACTGTTAATCTTCCTGCATTATCTTGCCAAATGTCTATGGTAAAGTAAATATTGCACGCTCGTCCGATGATTTGCCGGGCCAAGTCCCTCGAGCCACTTGTGGCTTTGAAAGGCCTGCTTCTTGTATTCTGTATTACTTCGTGCAATAGACATTTCTTATTGGTATTATTACTATTAATATTGTTACGTAGGAAGACGCAGACGAAAAGCTATGTACAAATATATTTACAAGGAAAATACGCTGCGCTTGGCCAAGAGGCAACAGCCCACGCTAGCTTCTAATCGTCGTCATCGTCTTCACACTGCTGGCCTTTCGTGATCACACATATTGTGCCGTAGCACTACCCCCGGCTGCAAAAGCGCCGTCCCGGAGCGACTAAAGATCGGACTCGGAAGCAGTGTAGTAGGCCTTGAGCCTACTGACGTGTACGACATCACTAGATGCCACAGGAGAGGACGAGGTTGAGCCCACAGGAGCAATTCCCTAAGTCACAGGCGTCACCTGGCGCAGCACGCGGTAGGGCCCTGTGTATCGCGAAAGAAGCTTCTCTGAAAGTCCGACGTGACGAGAGGGCGACCACAGGAGCACGAGCGCACCAGGTGAAAACTGTACGTCACGATGGCGGGCGTTGTACTGACACTGCTGAGTGGTCTGTGAGGCCGTAAGTCGAGCATGGGCAAGCTGGCGTGCATGGTCGGCGAGGGCGATGGCGTCGCGCGCATACTCGCTTGTTGAGACCGCAGCAGGAGGAAGTGCCGTGTCTAGGGGCAAGGTAGGTTCGCGACCGTACAGTAGATAAAAGGGAGAAAATCCGGCGGTGTCGTGCCGGGAAGAATTGTACGCAAATGTTACGTAAGGAAGGGCAATGTCCCAGTCGTGGTGGTCCTTGGAAACGTACTTGGCCAGCATATCGGTAAGAGTACGGTTTAACCGCCCTGTCAGGCCATTGGTTTGAGGATGGTATGAAGTAGTCAGTTTGTGTTGAATGGAGCAGGAACGCACAATGTCAGCGATAACTTTCGAGAGGAAGTTTCGACCATGGTCAGTAAGCAGGTGTCGCGGGGCGCCATGAAGCAAGATAATGTCACGCAAGAGAAAGTCCGTGACGTCAGTGGCGCAGCTGGTAGGGAGAGCCCGAGTGGTAGCGTATCGGGTGGCGTAATCAGTCGCGAGGGCTACCCATTTGTTCCCAGAGGATGACGTGGGAAAGGGACCGAGCAGGTCTTATCCAATACGAAAGAACGGTTCCACAGGGACGGTGATCGGCTGGAGATGACCGGCAGGTAGCACCTGAGGTGTCTTCCGACGATGGCAGGGATCACAGGCAGCAACATTGCGTCGAACGGAGCGAGCGAGACCAGGCCAATAGAAGCGGCGGCGGACGCGGTCGTACGTGCGTGTTACCCCAAGATGTCCTGCAGTGGGTGCGTCATGCATCTCAAAGAGCACAGTCTGTCGTAGATGTTTTGGCACGACAAGAAGATCAGGGCCATCAGGGAGGAAGCTCCTTCGGTACAGAATGCCGCCCTGGAGGACATATCGGCGAACGCATGCGTCGGTAGGTGTAGAGCGCAGACGCTCGATGAGTACTCGCAGCGAGAGGTCTCGGTACTGCTCATCGGCGATGTTAGCGAAGGCAGACACAGAGAAAATGCCGTCGGCGGTACTACTGTCGGCGTCGTCAGGCTCGTCTACCGGGTAGCGAGACAGGCAGTCAGCGTCCTTGTGTAGTCGGCCAGATTTGTAGGTGACAGAGAACGAATATTCTTGGAGGCGTAAGGCCCAGCGACCAAGTCTTCCTGAAGGGTCTTTCAATGAGCATAACCAACAAAGCGCGTGATGGTCTGTGACAACGGAAAAGGATCGGCCATATAAGTATGGGCGGAACTTCGCAACCACCCAAACTAGGGCCAGACACTCACGCTCAGTGATGGAATAGTTGCGCTCCGTGCGTGAGAGGAGCCTGCTGGCGTAAGCGATAACACGGTCGTAGCACGGTCGTTACATAGGCCGATAACATGGTCGTAGTTTTCCGACAACCCACTTTGTGACTTCTGCGGGTGCAATGAAACAATCGCGCACCTTCTTTGTGAGTGCTCTCGTTTCAACCTGCAAAGAGCAGTCCTCTCAGCCACCCTAGACAAAATGGTCAAGCGCCCACTGTCAGAAAACAAGATCCTTGGACACTGGCCTACGCGAACATCAGCGCGATCGGCTATGAAGGCGCTGCTGCGGTATTTAAAAGACACTGGACTTTGTGACAGATTGTGACTTCACTGTGTGACTCAGGATTGTACGGTGCACTGCATCACAGTAGGAAGGCCTTTGCGGGGTGCGTGACGGTGCCCACAGAAACAGTTTGTGTGTACGTGCGTGTGTGTGTAGTTTTTTTTTAATGCTTCTCCCTCTCACCTATCGCTTCCCCTTTCCCCTCCCCCAGTACAGGGTAGCCAACCGGAGATAATCTCTGGTTAACCTCCCTGTCTTTCCTTTGCCTTTCTCTCTCTCTCTCTCTTTCTCGGTCGTAGCCACGGTGGCGTTGTGCCAGTACTGCTCCAATTCCGTGACCGCTGGCATCAGTACGGACTTCGGTAGGCACGGAAGGATCGAAATGGGCCAGAACGGGAGGCGTTGTGAGAATGGCGATTAGACGAGAGAATGAAGAGGCCTCGTTATCGCCCCACTGTAAAGGAGCGTCTTTTTTCAAAGGGTCGGTTAGTGGTCGTGCTATGGCGGCGAAATTCCTCACGAAACGGCGGAAGTACGAACAAAGGCCGATGAAGCTGCGCACATCCTTGACACACTTCGGAACAGGGAAGTGCGTAACAGCATGGATCTTGCCTGGGTCCGGTTGCACTCCGTTCGAGTCAACGAGATGTCCAAGGACGGTAAACTGGCGACGGCCGAATTGGCACTTCGATGCGTTGAGTTGCAGACCGGCTCGCCGAAAAACATCCAGGACTGCTGAGAGGCGCTCGAGGTGCGTAGCGAACGTTGGGGAAAATACGATAACGTCGTCCAAGTAGCACAAGCACGTGGACCATTTGAAACCGTGAAGAAGGGAGTCCATCATGCGTTCAAAAGTGGCAGGAGCGTTACATAGGCCGAACGGCATCACCTTGAATTGATAAAGACCGTCGGGTGTTACAAAGGCAGTCTTCTCGCGGTCGAGATCGTCCACGGCAATCTGCCAATAGCCGGAGCGAAGGTCAATAGAGGAGAAATAGCGAGAACCGTGGAGGCAGTCAAGGGCGTCATCAATCCGAGGTAGGGGATACACGTCCTTTTGGTAACCCTGTTAAGGAGCAGATAATCCACGCAAAAGTGCCATGAGCCATCCTTCTTTTTTACCAGCACAACCGGTGACGCCCAAGGACTACATGACGGTTCAATAATGTTCTTGGCAAGCATTTTGCGAACTCCTGCGTGTATAACTTGACGCTCAGGTGGTCACACTCGATACGGGCGGCGATGAATAGGAGGGGCATCGCCCATATTAATGCGATGTTTGACAGCTGTAGTTTGGGCTAAAGGACGATCGTTAAAGTCAAAAATATCGTGGTAGGAAAACAGAACGCGGTAGAGTTCACGAGCGTGCTTGGAGGGCATGTCGGGGGCAATCATTTTCCGTAAGCCAGCGATGGTACAATTTGTCGACTGCGATGGTAGAGGACTATCGGATGAAGTGTCGTCTACTGCAATGGATGCTACTGAGAGATCCTCGAATGAACAAAGCTGGGCCAAAGACATCCCACGTGGCAGCACTTGTGTCGTCAAGCCAAAGTTGACCACTGGCAGGCAGACGCAATTCGCCGTAATAGATAAAACTGTATGGGGTACTGTGATCCCGTGTGTAAGGAGGACGTCTTGCATAGGAGCCGCGATGTAGTGACCGTCGGGGACTGGTGTGGATGACACTAGGTCAACGTAGGTCAGTGCCGAAGGTGGCAAGCGAACGAAGTCGGCGGAACTGAGGCGACTGGGGTGTGGTTCAGCAGGATCCAGAACAGACAGGTCAAGGCGGAGAGTACTGGCGGAACAATCGATGAGAGCAGAATGTGCGGAGAGGAAGTCTAAGCCGAGGATGATGTCGTGGGGACAGTGGGCGATGACTGTGAATAGCACGATTGTTGAGCGATCGGCGAAGGAGACGCGGGCGGTACACATACCAATTACGGGGGCTGTTCCGCCATCGGCGACACGGACAACAGGCGTCGTGGCGGGCGTGATAATTTTCTTGAGCCGGTTACGAAGGTCAGTGCTCATTACGGACAAATGTGCCCCAGTGTCTATGAGAGCAGACACAGAAACACCGTCGACTTGCACGTCAAGAAGGTTCAGATGAGTGGGCAAAGTCAGTAGAAGATTTGGCGGCGTAGGGGGCAATGCAGCGTCACCTCGAGGCGCTGCATCGTCTAGTTTTCCGGCTGGGAGCGGCGTCCGAAGGGAGTCGGCGAATAGGAGCGACGGGGCTGGCGAGAGCGAGATTGTCGTCGTTGGGGCGAAGGCGAACGAGAATAGGGGCGGTTCGTTGCAGGAGAATCAGTGGCGGCATTATCGGAGCGTGCGGCATAGGGACGAGAAGGGCCACCTGAGGGGCGAGAGTAGGCAGTATAAGTAGACCGGATCGGGGAACTCCAGCGAGTACGACAGTGCCGAGAAATGTGCCCGATTCGATGGCAGTGGAAACAAATAGGCTTGTCGTCAGCAGTGCACCATTCAGATGGGTTGCGGAAACGTGGTGGGTAAGAAGATGCGGGACGGGGCGAAATCGAAGAAGCCGGGCGGGTATCAGGGCGATGGGCCGAGCAGATGGTGTGAAGACCCATGTTTTCAAACTCCTGGCGGACAACTGCCTGGATCAGTGAGACCGTGACTGCAGATGTGTTGGTGGGACTGGAGTCGAAGGCAGCCGGATAGGCGGCCTCGATCTCACGCCGGACGATCCTGGTAACATCGGCAGAGTTGTTGGGACGAGGAGCGTCGGCACAGGAAGATGTCGCTGGGGTGTTGGGCAGACGGGCAAACTGCTGGTCAATACGTCGGCTTTTGGCGAGTTCCAGGCTTCGGCACTCTTTTATAACAGCATCCACCGTGGCTACGTTGTTGCAAACGAGCAAGTCATCGGCAATGCCTTTGAGGATGTGGGAAACCTTGTCTGACTCAGTCATGTGGGTGTCAACTTTGCGGCACAAAGCCAAGACGTCCTGATTGTACGTGACATAGGGCTCTGTTGACGTCTGCACATGGCCGGAAAGCGCCTTCTGCGCGGCAAGTTGTTGACCGTAGGTGTTGCCGAACAAGTCTCCGAGCTTTTGCTTAACTGGTGAGCTCATGTTCGTGCGTGCGATACCAAACTCGAGGTGTGCCACCGAGGTAAAAGACGACGTTGGCGAGCATAATAGTAGGGTCCCACCGGTTATTGCGGCTGACGTGTTCATACAGGCTGATCCAGTCATCGACGCCTTCTCCATCTTGGGCCGAGAATATGCCAGGATCACGGGGAGCGGGGAGAGTGATGTAGGTCGTCGAAGTGGCAGCAGGTGTCGGAGCCGGCGGAGTCGGGTTGTCGTCGCCGGGAGCCATGAAGGAAGGCTGGACGTACCGTCCACTGCGAAGCTCCGAGACGAAGTACAGGGGACGTCCACCTCCACCAGATATGTTACGTAGGAAGACGCAGACGAAAAGCTACGTACAAATATATTTACAAGGAAAATACGCTGCGCTTGGCCAAGAGGAAACAGCCCGCGCTAGGTTCTAATCGTCGTCGTCGTCTTCACACTGCTGGCCTTTCGTGATCGCACATATTGTGCCGTAGCAATATTATTATACTAATTATTAATATTATTGTTATTGCTGTTGTTGTTGTAAGTCCCGAAGTAGCTTCTCTTTCGCCTGGTGTGTTTCGTAAATATGTCTTTAGATAACATGCTGCATTCAATGACAACAAACATAATTGGCCATCGTATGCGCATCGCCGTTCGCTGTCGAAGACTTAATTATTCGCTTCAATACACACATATATATATATATAGTTATTTAATTGGCAATACATTTAATATATATATATATATATATATATATATATATATATATATATATATATATATATATACTTCTACATTGTACATAAAACGCCATTCACGCTTTGGTTTTGGGGTTGTCATTGTTTGTTGACGTAATTTGATATACACACAGACACACACACACGCACATGTATAAACAAACAAATAAATAAATAAATAAATAAATAAATAAATAAATATATATATATATATATATATATCTATATATATATATATATATATATATATATATATATATATATATATATATATATATTGTCACGGTGTAGTGACGGTGAAGAAAGCAAGACTACGGTGGAATACAAAACTAGCTTTTATTGGGCGAACCTGTGCCCACAAAAACAGGCTACACTTATAGCACAACGATAGCGGCGAACACGGTCGGCGATCGTCGGAAATCTGATCAGCGGGTCAAGTGCGTTGGCTTTTATACAGCAGTCATCGAATGTTCCAGACTAATCGTTCGGACCCGCATGCCTTCCACAAAGTTCTACAACATTCGAGTCACGCGATGAAATCAGATAACACAAGGTTCGGCGACAACACAGCGGATAGAAGCATCGATAACTTTCCAGAAACTTCGGATACATGCAGACGCGTCCCGCGCTGTGCGATAACATTTGCTAGGCGGCGAAACTTGGTCGCCTGTTAAATATAAGTACACGTGTCAATATATATATATATATATATATATATATATATAATGAACGAGAAGAAAGGGGGTTAACTGAGGGGCCTGGTCTCTATTAATCAAAGCGTAAGAAGCCAACAAACAACGACAGCAAGGACAAAGCAGGGGAAATTATTTGTACTTACTAATTCAAATAAGGAAATAATAAATGAATGGCAGTGACAATGGATGAAAAAAAAATACAATTTGCCACAGCTGGGGAACGATCCCGCGTCGTCGCATTACCCGTGCGATGCGAAGACGTGGAATCGCTACCCATCTGCCGCAAGCTGTCTTTTTATCCAGTTTCTCTGCAATTTATCATTTCGCTTAATTCAATTAGTAAGTACAAGTAAGTTCCCCTATGTTGTCCTTGGTGTCTTTGTTGGCTTATCATTGTGTAAATATATATCACCCCAAGCAAACATTTTTATGTTCAGTGTGCACGCCTACACGTTGGAAGGAATCTTCAGTTTACCTGTCGTCGTCGAGCTGGGGGTGGTCGGCAACGTGGGCGGCAACGCGGGCGGCAACGTGGGCGGCAACGTGGGCGGCAACGGGGTCAACTTCTTAGTAATCGTCAGTGGTTTCGGCGGCTCCTTTTCGGCTGCTGTCGGCGTGCGAGAAAGAAAGCTTTCTGAGACAAAAACTAGAGCACGAAAAATGCGCCAAGCACAAGAATTCCTTCAGCCGGCCTATCTATATATGTACTGTTTGCCTAAGAAAGAAGGAGTAGCACGCATCACCCATGATGCCGAGCTCTTCTACAAACATATCTTATAACAAAGGAAATCAGAGTATGACAGCCTACAGCCAGCTGTAAAGACTGGGAGTGGCAACTGGAGTGGATTTTCAGCAGCTGTAATTTAAAGATATCCGGTGAAAATAATTTTGACGAAGCTCAGCCCTAACCCTGAAATCAGCTGTACAAACTTCTCCTTCCGAAAACCCGTTCCAAATGGCATCTGATCTTAGAGGCAATGGAAACATTTATTGTTTAGAGCCGATTTCACGCAGTTAAAAAAGATTTACAAAGAAACTACGGAGCTTATTAGAGTATTCAAGATGTTTAAAACACTTCTAACTTCGCCTTCAGGTCGCCGCAACTGCGGAGCGCGAAAAGCCTAAAATGTCTTTCGTAATTGCTATGCCAATATCACAATAATAAAACGAGCGAAAAATTATTCACATAAGAGCGCCGATGAGCCTGCACATTCGCTTGTCCAATACTCGAGCTCCTTCAACGAACAGACATTGGAAACAGTAATATCGGTCATTACTGCGCCTGTACGATGTCGGACAAAGCTTCGCTTGTTTGAATCGGACACGCGAACCATGTCCTTGCTTTTTTCTTTTAGTTCAGTTCAGGTAAGACGGTGCAGGCACGCAAGCACATGATGCTGGGCGTTAGTGCGTGAATTGTGACGGGTCTTTCGAACACTAGACATCACAGGGCGTTGTCTGAGACGGGAGCTCGGGGTGTCTCTAACATCGTGGGTGGGAAAATTTAGGGTGTAAATTGTTTAGCTTTGGAACTGCTAGCCCGCCAGGGCAGTGTCACATTAAGTTATGATAAGTCGCCCTCCTGTGGTCACTTGGCATCGGAAAAACTTCCAGCTGTATTGATCCCGAAGAAACTGCGCCAACAAACGTAAAGCTTTCATGCTCACTGTGCAAAGAAAGTGTGAGCACCTTCAGCAGCCGGAAGTGTAATATCTGTTGCCAGCTGTGATGCATGAAAAAATGTGGAAAACAACACCACGTGATGAAAGCGAACGCTGCCAAATATAGGCCCGGCGCTTTTTCATGTCACAACGTAATGTGTCGGACAGCCTTGCGCCTTGCAAGCGGACAAAAAAGGCGCGGCAGGTAATGGAGGCTACCGCACCAGCCATGCTGTAACGCGGGATATAAATACAACACTACGTACGCCTCCTGAACGATGAACTTAGTCGCTGTAGGAGGTGAAACGTGGCTAGGCGATATCCTAGCAGACAGTAGGAGGAAGCAATGGGGATAAACAGTACATGCAATGCTTATGGAAGATAACGGGCTGTTTATTAGTTACAGTATGCGTTCCGAATAAGAGAAGGAGAAAAGAGAGAGATGACAGTGGCCCCCGAGCTAAAAAGCTTTAGCATGTGGGCTCCTTTAGATTGCCACCTTGTGTTTTGATCCAGCAAACAGTCGGCATTGCGTCCCCGGCAAAAACGGCGAAGAAGACGACGAAGTGAAATTTCGCACGCCAGCTGCAGAACCGTCCCTCCTTGCCTGGCATTTTTCGTGTCTGGCTGCTGGTACTGTTGTTTACTCTTAGCTTAGCGCGTGACAATATCATCATCATCAGCCTATTTTATGTTCATTGCTGCACGAAGGCCCCTCCCGGAGATATCCAGTTAACCCTGTCCGGCGCCAACCGATTCAAACTATAGCACCCACGTATTTCCCATTTTCATCGCCCCACCTGGTTTTCTGCCGTCCTCGACTGCGCTTCCCTTCTCTTCTCACCCATTTTATAACCCAATCGGTCCACCGCATATGTAACCTACGCATTACATGCCCTGCCCCACTCTGTCTTTTCTCTTATTGTCCATTAGAATATCGGCTATACCCGTGTGTTCTCTGATCAAAACCACTCTCTTTCTGTCTATGGTAAAGGAGAGAACGTTTTTCTCGGCTACCACTGCACCAATTTTGGCGAGGTTTGTTGTACTTAAAAGAAAAAGAAAGTTAGATTCATGTTGCTGTTAGAAGCGGATTCTTGAGTTAAACCGCAAATTTGCTCTAAATGTTCTCGGAAATTGCAAATTTTCAGACAACGAACTGTCACGTTTATAACTCTGAAACTATCGCATATGAAATCACATTTAAAGCGAAAAGAATTGGTATAGTACACATCACCCTTCAATATTTTGAGAAGTAGCGTGCTGAAACTTTTGCTACTGGGCATAATTGTTAAAGGGACACTAAAGGGAAAAAATGTTTTCTTCTGCATCAGTAAATTACCTTTCTACGACATGAAAAACACCACTCTTACCCCCATAAGACGCTTAGTAAGCGAGAAAAAGTGCAAGAACTAAAGGCGGCTGGCGACGCCTCCTTTAAGTTCCACGCCTGTCACTGTGACGTCATAGATTTTGAAGGCATCTTCTAGGGCGTACTTAAGTATATAGTGGTACAGATTGACTACATTGTGTTCGAAACGAACCAAATAATAAATACGGGAAGTTTCGGGAGCCTTTACTCAGCCAACGCGGCGCAAAAGCGATAATACACTTTGGAATCCCTGACGTCCCACTGAAGTACCGGCGTCGGGGTTTCGGCGCGAAATTCAAATACTGATACTTCGACCTTCATTATCTCATCTAATAATAAAACTATTATTTGTAAATGACTGCCTGTAGAGTTCTACATCAATGCTGTAGTGTCCCTTTAAGGAGAATAATTTCACTAGCAATTGGCGCTGATTTTGCATTTATGAAATGGCCCTTAAATTGAAAGTGATCGAAAGGTGACAAGGGGAAATGTTTTATTTTTCATTGCGATTGGTCGCGAAAGTAATCCATCTCTAAAGACTGAATTGCGTGAATTTTCCGGATGCGACTGTATAAAAAAATCTCTTTTTAAAATGTACGCACCCTCTATATATCAGATACCCTGCACGAAGCTACAAGCACGTCGCTTTACGACTTTTCTAGATGCGCTAACACGCAGTATGTGTGGGATATAAATTAGAAAGTAGGGTGATAACTTTGATCCTTAAAACGTAGCAAAGCATTGCTGAGTAACCACAGTAGTCAATGATAAGCAGATGTGAACTCACGCGTCTCTTTCAAGAGATACCAAGTGAGAGCGATGGCAACCACGCCCACTGTTAGGATTGTGGCGATGCCGGCCAGGATCGTGAAGGCTGACATCCCCCTGTAAGGAATATTGCACGTGCGAAAAGCTATGTGAGTATTTCTCAAAGTTAGACGAAAAACGTAGACGTGGATATGAACCAAATCACTCCTACGGTAACAATGAAATGATGATTACGCGTTAGCCTTCACGCTTTTAAGGAATATGAATACTTTTTCTGAGAACGTGATCTCCACTTTGCAAATGGCTCTTATCTAAGTGTTCAAGTTACAGTGCCCGCTGTGAGGAGCTGCGACGTCATGAGCCGCCGATAGGTGGCCGAAGGAGAGTGTAAAACATAATTCTGGATTTTACAGATATACTTTTAGTGAACATACAGTGTTTTTAAAGATGGTGTTCAAACACGATTATACAGTTGTACATAAACATACACGATGCACGACCGTGCATGTATGTGTTAAGAATTCGCAAAATTCTTATCGTAATTCTTGGAGCGTATCAAGATGCCCAGACACTTCTGAATTGTCTTCGTACTTACGTACCGTGGTAATTTTATAAAGCGAAACGTACAAAATGGTTTCTGAAGAAAATATGTTTATCTGACAACACATTGCAAACGCTTTAGTGCGGATACATTAAATAGCCAAAAAATAAATTTTTTTCTGCCTAATTGTGCAAAACCTATCGAGAATAAGAGCAATCAACGAAAAGCAAGAAAAAAAAATCTGTGGCGGAAGCTTTTTCAGCAACAGCTTGAGTACACCTGGAAGGACACGGTTAGTCGGCTTCACCCCAAGCCATCTATCGCTTAATTTGGAATTTGTATAGGCGACTCTCGTGCTATGCGAAATGTAGCGGAATATTTCAGTTGCTTTAGGCCCCGTTCGTAACGTATCGGTCGGTCTTGTATCGGTCGGTCTCTCCTGAGCGTTCGTTCAAACGAACGCGATTCGCGTACCTGGCCCCCTGCTCGTCCAGCGCTTCTGCCTTAAAGAAAAAAACACCGCCGCCCCTCAGTTCTGGCCGAAGACGTTCAGCCAGAAACTGCGTCCTAATACCGAAACTAAGGAATGCACTTTTTTTCTGGTATGTTGGCTGTAGGCAACGCTCGTATGAAAGATGGTTTCGAATAAGCTCACTATTTATTTATTTATTTATTTTTAATAATGTAATAATAATAATAAACCGACAGGATATAATAACGCAGTTACAGACTGCGTTCTTCGATAAGCAATAAAGATAAACTGTGCGGCTAGTCTTTGAATTCGTTCCAGTTTAATTATCAAGCCCACTTCGCGCGGATCCTAGGCCATACATGCGTATTCCAGTGTGGCCCGTACAACTGTTTTGCACGCCTTGAGCTTTACCTCGGGTGTAGCATCTGTTAACTTTGGCCTTAACAGACAGAGGTTGCGTCGAGCAGAACCACAAATTTTTTTCAGTGCGTTCGTTCCAATACAAATTGTGCGTGATTGTGACTCCGTGATACTTAAGCTTACTAACATGTTGAAGTGGGCTCTTATTTATTCTGTAAGTAACAAGCAACATGAATTTTTTATTAGATGCGTTCATGTAAGCTGATTTATCGATATTAATTTTCATGTCCCACGTAACACACCAGTCATAAATTCCTTTGCAAGCATTCGTTCAACAGCACTTTATCCTTGGCATTCCTAAGCGACAGTAAATACGGCAATCACCGCAAATACACACAGTTCTATGTTCGGATGCAAGGCATCAGCAATGACATTTATATATAATAGAAACAAAATTGGTCCTAAAACCGAACCTTGTGGAACACCAGATAAAACAGGTAAAGAGGATGATCGTTCGCCCGCTATTTGAACATATTGCTTTCTATTTGTAAGGTACGCATGAATCTATTTCACGACTTGTGTATTAACTCCAAGGTAATACAATTTCTCAATAAGTTTTTGGAATACACCCATTAAAAAGCCTTCGAAAAATCTTATTCCTATAACATCAATTTGTTCCTTGTTGTTAATTGCGACCCCGAAAGCAGGAAACAACCTCAAAAAGCTGCGTCGCTGGTGGCATACGTTGGCGAAAGCCATGCTGTTTACTGTAGAATAAGTTATTTTCTATATACTCAACGAGATGTTTCCATGTTATGTGTTCTAACATTTTACACGCGGGGCATGCAATGGAAATTAGCCGATAGTTTTCCGCCAATAACGTATTGCCCGCTTTGAAAATAGGTATGATGCGTGCAAGGAGCCAATCTTCCGGAACACCTCTGATACGAAATGACATGGCAAAAATTCTAGACAAAAGATGTGATATCCATTCCCAATAACGCCTTTAAACTCATTGAGTATTTCCCCGGGGCCACAAGGTTTCTTGGTATCCAGTTTTAACAACAATGCTAAAATGCCTTCTCGAGAAATTACAGTATCATTTGTATCTCCACAGGGCAACAAACCATCGCTCGCATTTATAGGGTACCTATTACTGCCAGGTGTAAATACAGAGTTGAACATACTGTTAACAGTCTGTGCGATCAAAGCTGGTTTAGTGCAGATTTTTCCGTCTACCTTTATTTAATTAATGTTGCACGCAGAACGAGATAAGCAATTCGTGAAATTTTGAGGCGAGTTTTACAAGTAATCAACCAGTGTTGTTAAAAAAATGCCGCCTTCGCATCTTTTAATTCTTTTCTAACTTGCGTATTGAGATTGACTATTTCTGCACATCGCCTTGGCGTCCTTCTACGTGCACGATTCAGACGCCGCTTCAAATGAATAATGTTTCTAGTTACCCATAGAGTGGATTTTCTTATGTGCTTGATTTTGTTGGCCACATATTTTTGTAAACAGACGCGAACAACTGATACAAAGTATCTGCAAACCCTATTTATGTCATTATCCAACGGCATATTATCAAGAGCACGTTCTAAGTAGTCGATATCCGACGTGTCGTCAGCCCGATTAAAACTACACATATACAGAGCTTTTTTGCTAATTGCGTGTTACCTATACCTAAAATTAGTGCTACTGTTTTATGATCCGATAGGCCATCCTGTATGTCGACATTAAAATTAGCTGTTCCGTAAGTAAAAAATAGCAAATCCAGCGTAGATTGATTTTGCCTCTGTGTCCTGGTCGGCTCATGAACTGCCCGACCAAAGTTATGCTTAAGCATAATCTCGAACATTATATCAGCGCTAGGCTTTTCCACTTGCCCCACAATTCTCGCATCCCAATCAAAACCTGCTAACTTGAAATCCCATGTTGAAATAATTATTCTTCTGGCATTTCTTATGTTATTTAAATGCTGGTCCAATGCATACAAAAATTCAACACAGCTTCCGGGGCTCTAATGATAACGCCAAATATCAGAATGGCATTGCCAAGAAATAGTTTGCATCACACACTTTCATACCCGTTTATGGATGGCACGGTTTCATATCTTAGTGGTTTTATCCCTAGAAGCACCACGCCAACTTTTCGTCTTGCTCTATCTTTGCGGATTACATCGTCAGTGCGTATCGTCCTTCACATCACTCTGCAACAACGTTTATGTTATGGAAACGAGCTCTGGGTCATGAAGCAATGACAAGTATTCAAGCTGTTCTACTTTATTCACTATGCTCCATGCATTAATGTTAAGCAACCCTATTTCGGGCTGCCTTGCGCGCGCGTCGAATTTTCGGTTGCAGGTGGTCGTTCCTTGCGCAGTCTAACACTCACGTTCTGCTCAAA
Organism: Dermacentor albipictus; assembly: GCF_038994185.2. Lineage (NCBI taxonomy): Eukaryota > Metazoa > Arthropoda > Arachnida > Ixodida > Ixodidae > Dermacentor > Dermacentor albipictus. Next base: position 76,129,902 of record NC_091828.1, read on the forward strand.
GTACCACGTGCAAGCAATGCTGTTGATAAAAAGCTTATCCTGAACAAGACTGACCTTTGCGCCATCGCGTTTGTTTGTCTGAGCCGATTTCCAAAGTAGCCTTCTTATTGCGACTGTTTCCGGCGAGTAGTCGTCAAAAACACAAATTCTTGTTCCTTTGAGTTTTTTGCTGTTCTTAACGATTCATCATCATCATCATCATCATCATCATCATCATCATCATCAGCCTAGTTACGCCCACTGCAGGGCAAAGGCCTCTCCCATACTTCTCCAACTACCCCGGTCATGTACTAATTGTGGCCATGTTGTCCCTGCAAACGTCTTAATGTCATCCGCCCACCTAACTTTCTGCCGCCCCCTGCTACGCTTCCCTTCCCTTGGAATCCAGTCCGTAACCCTTAGTGACCATCCGTTATCTTCCCTCCTCATTACATGTCCGGCCCATGCCCATTTCTTTTTCTTGATGTCAACTAAGATGTCGTTTACCCGCGTTTGTTGCCTCACCCAATCAGCTCTTTTCTTATCCCTTAACGTTACACCCATCATTCTTCTTTCCATAGCTCGTTGCATCGTCCTCAATTTCAGCAGAACCCTTTTCGTAAGCCTCCAGGTTTCTGCCCCATATGTGAGTACTGGTAACACACAGCTGTTATACACTTTCCTTCTGAGGGATAGTGGCAACCTGCTGTTCATGATTTGAGAATGCCTGCCAAATGCACCCCAGCCCATTCTTATTCTTCTGGTTATTTCAGTCTCATGATCCGGATCCGTGGTCACTACCTGCCCTAAGGAGATGTATTCCGTTGCCACTTCCAGTGCTTCGCTACCTATCGTAAACTGCTGTTTTCTTCCGAGACTGTTAAACAATACTTTAGTTTTCTGCAGATTAATTTTCAGACCCACCCTCCTGCTTTGCCTCTCCAGGTCAGTGAGCATGCATTGCAGTTGGTCTCCTGAGTTACTAAGCAAGGCAATATCATCAGAGAATCGCAAGTTGCTAAGGTATTATCCATCAACATTTATCCCCAATTCTTCCCACTCCAGGCCTCTGAATACCTCCTGTAAACATGCTGTGAATAGCATTGGAGATATCGTATCTCCCTGTCTGACGCCTTTCTTTATAGGGATTTTGTTGCTTTCTTTGTGGAGGACTACGGTGGCTGTGGAGCCGCTATAGATATCTTGCAGTATTTTTACATGTGGCTCATCTACACCCTGATTCCGTAATGCCTCCATGACTGCTGAGGTTTCGACTGAATCAAACGCTTTCTCGTAATCAATGAAAGCTATATATAAGGGTTGGTTATATTCTGCACATTTCTCTATCACTTGATTGATAGTGTGAATATGGTCTATTGTTGAGTAGCCTTTACGGAATCCTGCCTGGTCCTTTGGTTGACAGAAGTCTAAGGTGTTCCTGATTCTATTTGCGATTACCTTAGTAAATACTTTGTAGGCAACGGACAGTAAGCTGATCGGTCATAATTTTTCAAGTCTTTGGCATCCCCTTTCTTATGGATTAGGATTATGTTAGCGTTCTTCCAAGATTCCGGTACGCTCGAGGTTTATTGTATTCGTACAATTTTAGGATACCAGTTCTACCACGCGATGGTTTCTTTTGACCAGGCCTATGTGGTTTTTCAACTGATGAAATCGTGACTCCAAGATTGTCGGAAAAAATATTTTTTAGAACCTGCTGCTCGATGTCTTCACGTGCTTCGTTTTCAGTCTCGGGAACACCAAATACAATAACAGTATTCCATCGTGCCCGGTCTTCCAACTCAGCCAGTCGCTGTTGTTGAGGCTGAACTGTTCGCTTAACGTCTTCAACCACTCTTTCTAGAATTTCCACCCGATCTCATTGACTCGTAATTTTAACTAGGCTCTCTTCCAAATTGGCGATTGTGTTGTCCATTTGAATTTGCTTGTCCAAAATTTCTTTCAACGTTTCTTCCAAAGTTAGGCCAGGGTTTGTTTCTGCGTGCCCGGAAAGTAAGAACTTTAGATCCAACCCACCACATGCTCAAAAGTGCAAAACACTTCACAGGGAGCGGCCGCACCAATAGACATAGGCAATTTGACCGCAGTTTTGATACATGAGGGTAATAACCAACCTTTAAGAGAAGACATGCGTGGTTATGCGCCATTGACGCGGCCATGCTGCCGTGCTGCCGCCCCAACTCAATACGGTTTCAGATGTACAATTGCACATTTGTGTATCACATCACATGGTTATTCAATACATCGGCTCAATGCTTTCGATTTCTGCCATGTTTTGAGCGGTAACCTCATTGATGGTGTCAGTGGTGGATTGACCAGTAAGGGCCGACCAAGTCCAATGTGCGTCACTGCAGATGTGAATCCGCCCTTATGGAGGAACGCAAGCGCTCTATTGCCGGAATCATAGTGCGCATGTGTGACGGGATAATTGATTGCACATTGCTTTATCGGCAATCTACGGCGTCTCAAGGTCACGTTGCGTGCTATCTGGGCGTGTGGGAAACGCTTGTGGCTCCCAAATCGAGTCCTAGGTCACTGTTGCGACGCTGTGTCAGAGAGCAGTGTCTTCTAGGTTGGCCCACGAAAATGGCCTTCTACCCACCAGCAAAACCCTGTCTCGCTCGAGAAGAATTCTTCGCGTGATTGAGGCTTATACTTATAGTAAAATAATTGCAGTATTTAATATAGCACTCATAAATTAATTTGGGAGGGAGAGTTTAAATGAACGAAACTACGTTATTTACGTGAATTTACGTGAATATTCCAATACGAAATTACCGGTTTGTTCTGAAAATATTAAATGCACCTGTTTTTCGTTGCTGCGCCTTTTTTATACGCAAGGACAATTTTGTGCATGGTAAAAGCGTTCCAGTTTGGTACTGGGTATACTACGTGACCATACTGTACTACATATTAAAACTGTGGATTAAGTGTGCGCGTGCATTTCCCGTGTTGGCCCGAGCCGAATCGAGCTTTCACAGTGAGTACGTAGCAAGGCCGACGCGTGAGCTGAGGGTCCCTTGTCAGCAGAGAAACTGTCGCCGGTGTCGGGGGCGGCAATGTTCCTCTAAGAAAACTCATCGCGAACCCCGCATCCCGATCCCCGCAGGACGCATAGGCGTTACTGAACTAATTGAATATCCCAAAGTAAAAGGAGTCCGAAAATTCTGGAAGTACGACTTGCACACAACCTCCAGACATCATAGCGTTGGAATGTAATTTCAAAATACGAGAAAACATATGTTACGCGGAAACTCAAACACAGACCCCTATTCGAGCTGCCGTTCGAGGTCTGTCTTAGAAGGAGCAGCGCGCCCCATGAAGCTCTGGTTCGTGCCCAGCGCTCGCCGCCATCGTTTCCAGGAAAACATTACGGTTACATAAGCTGCACTTGGCAGAAAGCGTGGGAAGCAATCTGGGATCTTTGAATTCTATCGCGTTTGTTTGACGGTTATTTCACGACGTGCCTAATTTATTCTTTTTTCTTTTATTTAGCGTTTTAAAAAGCCAAATGGCGTCATGAAGACGACAATACAAGATTGATATGACGACGACGTGGTGATCGTGATGGATTAGCGACGACAGCATATTGACAGTCTCATGATGAAGTTGAATCAACGACAACGGAACGATCAAGACAACTTTACGACAACACCTCGACCATGCACCAATGCACGACGAGTAGTGTAAGACGACGACAAAATTACAACGGTGGCACGACCGCAGCATGAGGACAATATAACGACGACGATGGTGCGACGACCATAGTGTGACAACTGTAGGACAACGATTGTATGGCGACGGTAGCGTGAAGGACGACGGCACGCGAGGAGTCGAATGGTGACGCTGGAATGACCGTCTTGCAACGAACACGACGGCATCCCGTCCACGACAACATAGCTCTAGTAGAGCAACGTGGTAGAAAATTTGGGCAACTGCCCTAAGAGAGGACGGACGGACGGACGGACGGACGGACGGACGGACGGACGGACGGACGGACGGACGGACGGACGGACGGACAGACAGACAGACAGACAGACAGACAGACAGACAGACAGACAGACAGACAGACAGACAGACAGACAGACAGACAGACAGACAGACAGACAGACAGACAGACAGACAGACAGACAGACAGACAGACAGAATTACAACGGTGGCACGCAGGCAGGCAGGCAGGCAGGCAGGCAGGCAGGCAGGCAGACAGACAGACAGACAGACAGACAGACAGACAGACAGACAGACAGACAGACAGACAGACAGACAGACAGACAGACAGACAGACAGACAGACAGACAGACAGACAGACAGACAGACAGACAGACAGACAGACAGACAGACAGACAGACAGACAGACAGACAGACAGACAGACAGACAGACAGACAGACAGACAGACAGACAGACAGACAGACAGACAGACAGACAGACAGACAGACAGACAGACAGACAGACAGACAGACAGACAGACAGACAGACAGACAGACAGACAGACAGACAGACAGACAGACAGACAGACAGACAGACAGACAGACAGACAGACAGACAGACAGACAGACAGACAGACAGACAGACAGACAGACAGACAGACAGACAGACAGACAGACAGACAGACAGACAGACAGACAGACAGACAGACAGACAGACAGACAGACAGACAGACAGACAGACAGACAGACAGACAGACAGACAGACAGACAGACAGACAGACAGACAGACAGACAGACAGACAGACAGACAGACAGACAGACAGACAGACAGACAGACAGACAGACAGACAGACAGACAGACAGACAGACAGACAGGCAGACAGACAGACAGACAGACAGACAGACAGACAGACAGACAGACAGACAGACAGACAGACAGACAGACAGACAGATATCCCTAGAAAAGTGCATCACATAACCGTAAAATGCTAACGCATGAAACCGAAGCGTATCCCTGCTCATCTTCGGGTCTCAGCTGTGTAAATGTGCAACAGAATTTGGTCTCACGTGGCTGGAACCAGCGCTGCGGGTACCGCTGGGGCAGCGACGGCGAGCCCGGCGGTAGAGTTCACCTGGCCAGCAGCAGCAGCAGCAGCAGCAGCAGCAGCAGCAGCAGCAGCAGGGGAATCGTTTTCATCTCCACCCTGCGTCATTAGTTATTTGGTCAGGTTAATTTAGACATGGCGAACGAAACCAACACCTTCGGCGGTTTTATTCAGCATACCTCTCCGCAGGATATACTACACAATAGGCTGCAGTGGACTGTTCATGGCTTTACTGCGTCGCGTGCGACGGCCACGGAGAAAGATACGAGCAAGAGGTGGCTCGCAGCTTTTTATTTCACATAATGTGCGCATGCATTTAATTGCGACTAACCGGCCGCGTCTAGTCATTTCTAATTGCGTGTTACTCTGTAGAAGAGGCTCAGAGCAAATAACAAAAAAAATCAGTCAGTACACGTAATAAACACGACCTCCAATTTCGAAAGCGCTAAAATGCAATTTGCCTCAAAATAGGCACACGTTCAGCGTCCATTGTCTATTGACCGCTCTAAAGAATAGTCTACTGTTTTGCACCCGGATAAGAAGTCATGCATTCGGATCCCCTATCTGTATGCAAACAACACTGTTGCTCAGCATTCTACGGTTTTACGGGATGCGGTCCCAAATTCCTGAAAATTTCAATATTTTCTTAGCTACCTGCAGCCTTCAAACTTTTGCTGAGTCCTTGCTGCATGACCGAACCAACTTCATTATGCTGCTGCAACATTTAGTCCGACACTTTAACATTGATTTACAAAAGGCTTAATCTGCAGTTTAAAAATTTAGTAGTGTCAATTATGGCGAACAAAGCTGGCTTAAATTATCGCTCATAGAGATGCATTAGGAACATTTTACTACCAAATTATAGGGTTTTGCGCGCCAAAACTACTTTCTGATTATGAAGCATGGCGTAATCGGGGACTCCGGAAATTTTGAGACCTGGGTTTCCTTAACGTGCACCTAAATCTACGTACACGGGTGCTTTCGCCCTCCCCCCCCCCCCCCATAGAAATTTGGCCGCCATGTCCGGGATTCGTTCTCCTGACCTTGTGCTTAGCAGCCCGACACCATGGCCACTAAGCAACCACGGTGGGTGAATATTTTCCACAATTTCTTCGTTGAGGTATGAACTCCACTCACTTCCTTGCGTTATTTCCATTATCTAGTTAAGCGATTACTTAAAGAACACAGAAAATCGACGTCGTTAAACTTGTACTTACGGAGCCCTGTTCATCACCTGTTGAAGAGACAAACGTCATAACAAATATCAACGCTTCTTTTCTCAACATGCGAAATTTTAAAGGAACCTTAAAAAATGGTGTCGTAAAGCTAGCTGCGAACAATCAATGCATTCCACCGGCGCTAGCATATGGGACAGAAACTTTGAGACTTACAAGGAAGCTCCAAAACAAGTTAAGGGCCGCACGAAGAGCAATGGAACGAAGAATGTTCAAAATCACGAAATATCATTGGCACACGTTGAATATATTCTCCTACGGCGGGAGTACCATTTGCGTAATCAGGGAGCAACAACATCAATACGCTTCAGTGAAGCGGCAATTATTTTCGCAGACACTGTTTAATAATTTTACTAGTATTTGGCACCTCTACCCACTATTTCGTTTGCTGCTTTGTATCTAAACTGTTTCACTCAGTAATCAAGTACTCTACACATTTGAGCCACTAGGTATGAGCCGAATGCTCTCTTGACAAGCAGACAAGTACGTGCCCGAATAGCTAAATTGCCGTTGACGGGTGTCTGGCTTAGTGGAAAACTTCCGTACCTGAGTACGTACTGTTGGGTATCTGTGCCTGAACAGACCACTTTGGCATAGCATACGTGATACTGGATTGTGACCATTCTTCGTCAATTACACAGTATATATGAATGCACTCAGGTTACACAAGGGATGTGTAGCATTAAATATGTTAATGCGATAGTGCCTCGTCTGCTATCGGCTACTTTTTTAGCGCAAAGATGTTGCACCCAGTTTACTAGGGATATTGGGAGTTGCTACGTAAAGAGTTTAAACTAGGGAGTAGTAATTATGAGATACACTGTGTGCTTGTATGATTCGGCACTGTGTTTGGCAGCGGTACTGCCACTTCGTGTGTCTGCTGATGTGGCCACAAAGTTTCGCTATTGACGGATGAGATGGGTACATGATATGGTGATACAATAGTCAAATTGATAACCAGCACTACATAGGGACGAATTACACAGGCATAATAAGAGATTGGTAATCGCACGAAGGGCTCGAAATATCTAGAAAGGATGGATGTGCCAACAATTTTTTAAATATGACATTTAAGGCGCTGTATATTGCCGAATAGCTCTGCCGTGACTGCAAAGCGCAAACTCTACATTTCGTCCTCCCTCAAAGCGCATAAAGTAGGCAAGGAGCTACATTGGTTCACGCGACCTTTGAAAGAGAAGGCTGTTAGTTATTCGACAGCACATCTCAAAATAGATGTGCTTAATTTGCGATGATTACGATGCTGCACTGGCATTTCAGAGCTCGTTCGCGTGAGGACATTACGCACATAGAACAATGAGCTGCGCGTAAGCCGTCTTTCGTGGCGGGAAAAGAAATAACTTCATCAGTTGTTACGGGGACATTTTCAAGTCACCTAACTTAAGTACCACTGAGGCGCAAAAACTCGCCATGGGAACATGATGTTTTAGGGCTGTCATTTCTACAGAAGCATGTGCCGAAGCGATCATTCTGATACGTAGGAAGTGCAATGAACATAAGAGAATATATTTTTCCGCTCATCGCAAATTTGGTTACGAAACGCCTGTCACACCTAAATTTGATTGAAGAATCCCGTGGTTGGTCTGTGGCTATGACCCCATGTTACTAATAAACAGGTCGCAGGTGCGATGCCTAGGCGTAGGTACTACATTCCGACGGAGGTATCATCGCTTCACATGGAGCACATTGGACATATTAATGAACCCCGGATGGTTCAAATTACTCCGCTTCTCTCCTCTATGATGTGACTAATTAAGTTTCTATGGTAGAGTGTATAAGCGCGACTGAACGAGGACGTAGAAAGAAAGTGAAAAACAGAGAAGCGCTGTCTGTGTGTATCTGTTTCTTTCTACGTCCTCCTTCAATCGCGCTATCATGGATTCTGACCAACTAGCCCGCCAATGTATGATAAGTTTCGTTCACATAAACGACACCAGCGGGTCTGGTCAGAGATCAAGCTGACCCAACGTGACCCCGCCGCCTTTACATGTACCTAGCACAGCCGGTCGGACGAGATAACCTACCCATGGCAGAAATGACCTCGACGTTGGCTTGGCTTGACCTGCTGGCGCTCAAGTGAAACAGGCGACAGGGATTTTGGCCCGAAATCCGACTCGGCCTCTCTGTCTATCGGATTCACGTAAACGTAGCTTAAGCTTCTGCGATGGTTTTGAACGTTCAACGATGTCGAAACATGGGTCGGTCCCTTCACACCTTCCTATGAGCTTTTTCACATTGTGTTTAAAATCCGCGTGTTCAAAGCAACAGAGCACGAAGCGATTTTTTTTTCTCTGGACAGCCTAAATTCTCAGTAGAAAATAGAAGTTATCAGCAACAGTAGACGTTATGCGCACGTTTACTGCAAGAAAGTTCCAACAATTATAGGTAATAGTTTTCGTATTAGCGCTAACGTCGATAGTGAGGCCTAAGTGAACATGATAGAGTAGAAGTGAATGCCTACCCATGGTGTATGAAGCGCAGGTGGCGTATTGAAGGCGAAGACGTCCGGTGGCTGGTCTCGACGGTGAGGACAGGGTCAGTATGCGGGATAGACACGCCGAGACCAGCAACGCCTTGTATCTTCGGGGAACGTCAAGGCGAAAAAAATCGCTTTGTCGGAGGACAGCAGGAGAACGAGTGCTCGGAGCTGACGTCGTCGTCTTCTTCTGCCGATTGTCAGCCAACGCCTACGTGTTCACGCGGTGAAGAAGAAAAACCGCAGCATTTATTGCCGTGTTTATGGTAATGACGTTGATGAGGCTTAGAAAGACGGAACCTAACCATGGTAGGGGTCCAGCAAAAATAATCCGATGCTTTGAAGGCAAATTGATTTATTGGAACGGGGAAGGTAAATTCGAAAGTTGAAAAGCCTGGGAAGAAATTTTTATCACAGAATTCGGGTGTGGGAAATGTGTAATTGTATTTAAATATATAAGGTAACGGTCCCGGAATGATTTAGACTCGAATGAATTAACAATTTAATAGCACTTATAAGAAAAAAAAAACTGGCATCAACATGCAACCATCTTGGAGCTCGAATGTTATCACACACGGCCTCAAACACGCTCTTTTGGCTAAAACATAGTGTGAAAGCACCAATAGCGAGCACAACCAAAGCACTCGAACGTAATCCCCATTCACGGAGCTGATCTTCATGTAGCCATTTTTGTACTATTCATTGGCGGCAGAATTAAAGGTAGTTACTGGTTGATTTAGGTTTGCTGCGAGAACTGCGTATTCGAGAGATTACTAGACCGCACACGCGTAAATGTAGTTTTAAAGGAAGATACCGGAATGTTTCCTTGTAATCAATATCTATAATTGCCCCAATGGGCAAAATTGATTTCTCCAGGTAAGGCCGTCATGGTGGAAGCTTCTGAAGAATATTATTTATATTCCGATGAAGTTTCTATATTGCAAATATTTTTTAGCTTGTCACCGTGATGCAAGCCGACACTCGAAGAATAGAAATTACAGGTCCATTGAGCTATTTCCCTAAATAACCGATCAGCCATTTCGTTTAAGTATACGAAATAGTGATACAGTGCTCTTAGTGACCTCACCCTGATGTTATAAATGCAACGGAACTAATGAGTGGAACAGTTTTATTACCACAGAAATTTATGAAGCGCCAAGCGAAGAACGAGCTCAGGATAATCTGTTATGATAACTGCATTGACTGCGCTTAACGGGAGCTTGCACAGCGCGAAGCTCATCGCAAAATACTCAGCTTCTAAACCAGACCCGAAATTTGGAAGCCATAAAGAAAATAAGCAACCAAGTGAAAGGCGGCAAAATACGTACCCGAGCCTTCTTTTCACACAGTAGAGCATCTGTTGCGATTGTGTTACTAATTGATAAGTGTGCAGAACGTATTCCCACAAGCGATTATTTAAGTTTTTGAACAAAAAGTGAAATTTGTATTAAAATATTGATTTCATTCTTTTATGGTATAGCACCTTGGATATAGGCATTCAAAGGTTCTAATTAGCCTGAAGAAAAGATATTTACTGCTATCCGGCCCGGGCTTTGCACTGTTCTTGCACTGTTCTTATGTGTAAGTAAGGATGCGCCAGATATGCATACATAGAAAGAATGTTGTGTGGGATTCTTGTGTGAGTATCGTACCTTGGAATTTGAAGACATTGTCAAGCTCTTCCTGCACTTTAAACAAAGACAAGCATCGAGACCATCAAAGATGACGACGATCTTTGACAAAAAAAATTGGTCAAACAATAATTAAAGCACGCTGTTCAAAGTAAACATCTTCATGGAAGAAGGCAGCTTAGGGCAGTGCAACATCAGTGAAAGGTTTGAACGAAGAAAACTTATTTCGCTGAACAAGGTACCTGAAAATGGCCGTGCAATCTCAGCTCTAGCTGATTAGCGTCATTGTATTAAACTTTGCAGGCATTATAAAAAGTAGCAGACCAGTTTTAGCGTAATATAACGCAACAGAATACCACCTTTTTACCCACATATTTTGTAACAGCAGTTTTGAATACGTTTCTTCGCACGGAATTCCGAATGTCGCCTGGACATCTCTGTATATAGGCACAGCACTTCTATGGCACTCTGTGCGTCTGCAGGCTGTTTGGCGCACTACACGTGTGTAAAAAAAATCATGAGCCATTCCATTCTGTGAAGATGGATGACCTGCGAAGATGTTTACCACACGACACAGAGGTGACAGAGAATTTTGAACAAAGGTACGAACATATTTATTGCCCTGATCGCAGGTCACCGTGACAATAGGTACACACACACATTCTCGTATCACCTTTGTAGGCATAGAAATGCTGAAGCATTTGTTCAGCTGCGCAACGAGAAATTTGTCCATCGCGTAAAACAATGAATTGCTGATACCCCCGTAAGCAAGGAAAAAAAAATTCTACCTGAGGGTCTACTCATCTTGAAATTGATGCCTATTGATAAGTAATGCTCTGAAAGTGCATATACAGGTGATGACACGCATACGCTTTTGCACAGAATGAAGAGGTATTGCATCAAGTTCGCGAACTAAGTTTTTGCACACGCAAATTTGTTTACAGACAAGAAAAATACATTTACCATAGCCATAAAGAGCTTCGCCCAAAAAACTCGAGGTTTCTGCCTAAAGGCAAAGTATTGTTAGATACACTTAAGTATTAGATCACTAGACTATCACATGAGGTAATGTTGTTAGCTTGTTGAGGCCGTACAGGTTACAGTATGGCGAATGTAATCTAACCCTGGCACCATTTAACACCCGAGTTCCCTCGAGTGAAGCTAGCTCAGTCAGCCTTGTTGAGGAACTATGAAGCATTGTTTGGGATGTCATTGCCCTTATTGAGGTTAGAACTGGCGAGGCTTATAAAGTTGACTAATTCCACGTCCTCTTCTATGGAGGACTTCCATATAAAAAGCAGTACGGAGCATGATTCCTATTCCATAAGGTAGTAAAAGTCTACGATCCAATCTCCATTCATGATGAAGTAGATCAGTATTATGAAGATGTGGAATTAGCAATGAGAAAAGCTCCGACTATGTGTACTGTAGTAACGGGCGGCTGCAATGCAAAAGTGGGGCAAAAAGGAGGCTGGCGAAAAACAATCGGCAACTACGACGGCGATTCTAGTAATACTAGAGGAGAGATGTTGGTAGAATTCGCGGAAAGGAATAAGCTGCGCATAATGAACACCTAAATGCGACAAGTATCTTCTTCACCTAATTTCATTGTCATTAAGTTACCATTCCCTTAATTCATTCAGTATTCACAATTAATTACATTACTAATTACAAGTACAACTAACTAGTAAGTACAATTACCAGTACATCTGCAGGCTTGGAGCCTGCAGATGTACGCCTGACACTGGTGAAAGATGGCGAGAGTGAGTGTGGCCATGCTAATCCAGGTACAACCAAATTAGGAAGGCCAACTAAGCTTGAAAAAAGACACTCCCTCACCAGAACAGTAGTTGGTTTCCCTGGTGCAGCATACGGCAACAACCCGCCTGATATCAAGATATGACTAATCACCCTCACTCCCCAGCAGTTGCTGAGCTGCTGACCAAGGTGGCGGGCAGACCTGTAACGCAGCAGAGGCTGCTAAAAATCTGAGGGATTGGAAAGGGCGCCTGTGGAAACTGACAGTTGCAACGTTTTACGCCAGACCCCTCTCGAGTGAGGCTAGCCTAAAAGGACTCTTTGAGGAACTATCAGACATTGGTACATCATCGGCCTTAGTGAGATTGGAAGAACTGGTGAGGCTTATATATTGCTGAAAAGTGGACATGTCCTCTGCTATAGAGTTCTCCTTGATAAGAAGCAATACGGGATAGGATTCCTGATCCATAAGGATATAGCGGGCCACATTGACGACTTCTACAGTATTACTGAGAGGGTAGCTGTAGTCGTAATCAAACTTAATAAAATGTGTAAAGACAGTTCCAGCCGACCCTGCAACATCCAGGTACGAGGATGATGAAGTACATCAGTGTTATGAAGACAGTGAATTACCGTTGAGAAAAGTGCAAACTCAGTATACTGTAGTTGTGGGCGACATCAATGCAAAAGTGGGGAAAAAGCAACCTGATGAACAAGCAATTGGTAACTACGGCGTCGATTCTAGGAACGCAGGAGGATAGATGCTGGTAGAATTTGCAGAAAGTAATAAGCTTCGAATAATGAACACCTTTATCAGGAAGCGTAGCAAAAGAAAGTGGAGCTGCAAAAGCCTCAACGGTGAAACACGAAATGAAATTGACTTAATACTTTCTGCCGATCCCAGCACAGTGCAGGATGTAGAAGTGATAGGTAGGGTAAAGTGCAGTGATCATACGTAAGTGAGGGCTAGGATTCGCCCCAATTTGAAGAGAGAAAGAATAAATTTGGTCAAGAAGAAACAGGTCAACCTAGAAGCAGTAAAAGTAAGAGCAGACAAATTAAGGCTGGTATATGCAAACCAATATGCAGACTTAGAACAGAGATATTATGATGACATAGAGCAAATGAATGAAACCGTAACTATGCTGGCTTCAGAGGCAGCAGTTAAAGCGGGAGGCATGGTACCAAGTACAACCGGTAGGCAAACTCTCTCTAGTAAGAAAGGAGCTAAAAAAATGACAAAGAATGAAAATGTCAAACTGAAGAAATAAGACAGAATTCGCGGGACTGTCAAAACTAATCAAGAAGCCGAAAATAATTGATATTCGAAATTATAACGTAAGAACAACTGAAGCCGTAAAAAAGGAGGCTGTCTGAAATCAATGAGAACGAAAGTTGGCATAGGACAAACCATTACGAATGCACTGAAAGATAAGCAGGTTAATATCATCAGCTATCTCGAAGGAATAATAAAAGCACCGGAACAATTCTATACTGACTTGCAGGGTACCCAGAAGAATCAGGAGTACTCCATTCAAAAGAAGAAAGAACAGGATAAAGAAACTATTCCCATAACTAGACATGAGGTCAGAAGGGCCTTGGAAGACATGAAACGGGGAAACGCGGCAGGAGAATATGAAATAACAGTCGATTTAATCAAAGATGGAGGAAACATAATGCTAGAAAAACTGGCGGTACTCTGTACAATGTTTCTATAGAGTGCAAGGGTCCCAGAAAACTGGCAGAATGCGAAGATTACACTAATCCAGAAAAAAGGAAGTCGTTAAATACCTGAAAAATAATACACCCATTAGCTTATTTACAGTATTATATAACATATTTACCAAAACAATCTCCAATAGAATAAAGGCAGCACTGGACTTTACTCAACCAAGGGAACAGGCTGGCTTCAGGAAGGGATACTCTACAATGGATCACATCCATGTGATTAATCAGGTTATCCAGAAATCCTCAGAGTACAATAAGCCTCTTTATATGGCTTTCATAGATTGCGAAAAACATTTGATTCAGTAGAGATACCAGATACCAGGTGTACAAACAACTTACGTAAATACAACGGAAAATATATGCAGAGATTCCACAGCTACCTTAATTGTACACAAGTAGGAAGATACCTATAAAAAAGGGGGTCAGACAAGGAGGGACAATCTCTCCAATGCTATTCCTTGCGTGCTTGGAAGAAGTATTCAAACTATTAAACTAGGAAGGTTTAGTAATAGGGACCGACGGCGAATACCTCCGCAACCTTCGGTTTGCCGATGACACCGTTCTATTAAGAAACAGGGCCGACGAGTTACAACAAATGATTGAGGACCTTAACAAGGAGAGTGTAAGAGTGGGGTTGAGGATTGATATGCGTAAGACAAAGGTACTGATGAACAACCGGTCAAGGGAACTAGAGTTCAGGATCGCAAGTCAGCCTCTAGAGTCTGTGAAGGAGTACGTTTACCAAGGTCAACAAATCGCAGGGAACCCTGATCATGAGAACGACATTCACAAAGAATAAAAATGGGTTGGATCGCACATGGCCGACACCTTGAGCTCCTGACTGGGGGCTTACCATTATCATTGAAAAGAAAAGTATACAATCATTACATTTTACTGGTGCTAACATATGTGGTAAAGACTTGGAGACTGACAAAGAAGGTGAAGAACGAGTTAAGGACCACGCAAAGATTGATGGAACGAAGAATGCTAGGTATAACTCTAAGAGACAGAAAGAGAGCGGTTTGCATCAAGGAGCAAACGGGTATACACGACATTTCATTGACATCAAGAGAAAGAAATGGCGCTGGGCAGGTGATGTAATGCGCAGATTAGATAATGGTTTGACCGTTAGGGTGACAGAATGGGCGCCAAGAGAGAAGAAGTGCAGTAGAAGACGGCAGAAGATTAGGTGGTGCGACGAAATTAGGAAATTTGTAGGTGGTAGTTGGGGTCGGTTGGCACAGGGCAAGGGTAATTGGAGATAGCAGGGAGAACCCTTCGTCCTGCAGTAGACATAAAATAGACTTATGCTGCTGCTGCTGCTGATGATGATGATGCATTTCCCATATGTTGTCTTTGGTGTATGTTTGTTGGCTGCTGATGATGACTACTAAAAATCGGGCACTTCGATTAGCGCCATTTCTACTCGTTCGCATATTCTCGGTGATTAACGCTGCTACGTTTGAGACGCCTAAACGACGTCTTCATTGATAGAAAGGAACAATGCAAATAAAATGTTTAATTGCATTCATGACTTCTTATCTTTTATGGTTCCACGTAAGTACTTAGCCTGGCGGAGCAAAGTTTACTTTCCTTTGATACTGACTTATGCTTCTACAGGTCAGGCATGGACTGCTTATCAAAGGAAAACTATTTGGTTCATGGACCTAGGTCTGCACTTTGGTGACCACCATGTTAGAGTTACCAACGCTGTGCTACCAAGCCAGTGATATCCCATCATTCTTCGCATTTTGAACTGGTCAAGCCAGTGATAGTAATTATTTATTCTCCAGACGCTATGCGCGAATGTTGGACCAATGTGATCGATAACGTGTGCAAACTGGGCGTCCGCTTGTCTTGGTCCGGTACCCAAACAAGGCGTTCGTTTCCTTAGCGGGTGACGTCTTAGAATTGTCGCAATCTCGACGTAATTTGCTAGCGGAGCGGTGTAACAATTCCAAAAGGAAAGAAATTGCCGCAGAAACCATCTTATTATGATTGTCGGCGGGAATGCCATAGCATTGAATCAATATAACGACACAAATATTGCCGCCGTCAAAACGAGGTATGTAGTATGCATGTGCTGCCACCGGACGCCACCTCCATGCTTCTCTAAGAACACTCGGCGACATCTAGCGCCGCCACAGCGAAGCCTGCGCGTGGCCAGCGAAATGCATGGCGCCCGAGATTCGCGCCATGTAGCACCGGGTTCCTCTATGCACTTCTTTGTGGACTCGCTGCGCCATCTAGCGGCACTGCCGCGAAGTCCCGGCGGGGCTTCCGAGATGAGAAGCATGGTGTGCCAGCCCCGGTGAACGCAGAGAATGTTTCGAGCTTTATGCACTCTCAATGGCTCATACTAAGTAATGGAACTTGCCGAAAGGTTCATTGAAGAGTGGCGCGAATGTAATGCGTACATGGTGCAGCTCGCTAAAGCTAAACATTTCTTGAGACTGCTGTGTTTCGCGTATGAGAACAAAGTTAATGTGCCTGCTAGAGTTTCAGGGTATTCTGAAACTCTTCTCGAGTTGTGTTGGTGTCTTCAACTGCAAATATTATACGTGTGCTGGAATTCTTGAAACTGCATCCAGTGAACACTTACCAATTTACGCATTCATCACGTCAAACACAACTGAACGAAAAAGATTTGGCTCAAGTTATTACAGCAAGATCACTACCGACAAAATCAAGCCTTTTAAAAAGGTAGTTGCTGAAGCTCATTAGAGGCAAATTCACGAAATCACTGACGCTTCACTTCCGTGTGAAATATTTATTGTAAAACAGACAGTCTATAAGTTTGATTGTCCACCTGTATTGAAAAAGATGGACAAAAAAGCGAGAAACCATGGGTCACTTTTAGCCTCCCCTTTAAAAAGAATGAAACATACAGATGAACTACTCAACACCTTTATCAAAACAAAACCGATGGCGCACGTGATTCAATTTGAGCAGATAAGGAATAAGGTATTATTTTATATAAATCGGGAACGCATAAACTACTGGGAAAATAAGTTTACAAGCATTATGAATGATCAGAAAGCAGTTTGGAGTACTGTGAACGATGTTTTGGCAAGAGTGAATGCAAGTACTATTTCTGAAGTTTTAACAGAGGCTTAATTTCCCTCCAGGAACATTGGTCGCTGATATGTTCAACGACTATTTTCTAAGGTCGGAGGCATTTTCTGAGATCAGTATCGATAATCTCTATATATTGTACATCAGAAGTCGTATTAAGAAATGCATTTTTATGGCTCGCACAGATGAATCGGAGGCGAATTTAGTCATGATGTGCGCACGGAATAGTTGTTCTGCTAGTGATGGTGGTATAAAAGCAGGCCATTATAAGCAGTTTCACAGTGTATTAGCCTACCATTTTCACACACATGCAACTTTATTTTCATCACTGAAATATTTCCCGATAAGCTCATTATAGCCAGAGTGTCAGTGATCTACAAGGGTGGAGTCTAAAAGGACGTAGACACCAAATGCCAATTTCTGTGTTGCCCATATATTCCAAAATTATAGATCTTGCCCCGCAAAAAGTAATTTGAAACTGCTTGAAATAAACGTTGCAAACGCAACTTTCATTCGGCGCTCCTCTGTCGATGAAATCGAAGAAATGCAATTTATTTATTATTTATTTATTTATTCATTTATTTTATATTGAACAATCTTGTAATAAAGCACCATTTCGGATTGCAGAAAAGTCAATGTACCGAGAAGAGTTTGCTAATATAAAGCCAAATTAATTGATAACATCGGTAGAAAATTCAAAGAACTGGAATTTTTCTCGATGTTCAGAAAGCCTTTGATGCCATCAAGCGCGAAATTCTCTTGGAGATGGTAAACGAATAAGGAATATAAGAAAACAAATAAGGAATAAGGAATAATATGTGTTTGCCTCAAGTTAATGAGTAGTTATGTCACATATTGAGATCACAGCACTAGCATGCAGCACATGATATCAAAAACGGGTAAAATAATGTACGGTGTCCCACAGGGATCTAAAAAAGCCCCGTTTTTTTCTTGTTGTATATAAATGATACGGTATGTATACCACTAACACCAAACATCATTACATAAGCTGATGGCGCCAGCCTGTTTTTGTGGTAATAATTCAAGTAATGTAGAAAAACAAGATAATAAATTGTTTGATCATTGTCAGTATATGGCTAAAACAAATTTGAGTTAAACACAAATAAGACACGATATGTTGTTTTTGACAAAGAAGAAAGCGTGTAGTCCGCGAAATTCAAGTTATATTTCGACGGGTTTTCATTGAACGAGCTGCATATCAAAGTTCGGTTTTAACTTCCATGAAACATCTAAACTGGACATTCTAAGTCAACAAGCTTCGTATAGATACGGCACGCTTTGTAAGTGTAATGAAACAAATCAGGAGTTTATTGCCGCTTTAGGTAGCAAAGCAGCACTAATATGTGTTATGCTTGTCAGGAATCTATTTGTTATTTGGGGAACAGCCGCTCAAATAAAGTGCTCATGCATTCCAAAAGATAATCGTAGGAATAAATGAAGGCGTTCCACACCGAACGCATTCCGCCCAAATCCTTCACAAGCACCACAGTTTAACGTTTGAAAATATTTTTACAAAAATTGGGGACAAATATTTACGACCAAATTACCTCAAACAAGGATGTATTACGCGAAACCTACTTTTGGAAACACATACCGATAGATTCAGATTCACTACCAGTACACTGTGACAATCAGGTCAAATCACGGCAGTCAAAAACTTGCACACCTGGTTCATAAGCTAATGAGTACTCATCATGTTCATCATGAGCAGCATGACAGAAGAATGCCGCTCAATAGCGCTTTTTGGCAGGTGATCCACGTTTATCTACTTATGCTTCAGTGGTGAAGTTTGGTTATTGTGGGAAAATGAAGTTTGGTTTTTGGGGATTTTGTCTTTCCAGATGGATGTTATTTCCACAGGTGCGATGCGCGAAGGCACGCTCAAGTGCTGCAATGTTATGCATTGATTTAACTTTATAGCCTGCTTTTTGATTGTTGCACATTTGAAATGTGTATGACCTCATAGCTCGAATCAAGCGTTTCTAGTTTTATTTTTTTACGAGCTGTTCGTAAAATTATGTTTGTAAGTTTTTTATTCATAATTGTAAAAGTACGTACTTTTATTACCATTTTAATAAATATGTGGTAGCCTATGGTGATAATAAAATTTCAATAATAATGTATTAAATAAAATTTGACCGTAACATAACAATATACATTACTAAGCAAAACGCCCACTGAAACATTCCTCGTAATGCTTGTTCCTTTTTTTATTTTTCCTGGATTGCCCTTGCTTTATTTTCTTTTGGGTTTCCTCTTGCTTACAATTCTGAGAGCTTCGTACTGTCATTTTCACCAATTTTATGGCAATGTCTTTTAGCGCATTCTCGCATTTCTTCTTTACCTATTCAACAACGGAAATTCAATTCATTTCACATGTGCGAAAAGAAAAATACACAAGGCGGTGATCGCAACGAAATGACTGGCGTATTCTATCACACAATAGAGTTTTACACAAGGACTCTCTTATTGACTAAGGTAACGGCATGAAAGGAACGTATTCTGAAAAAAAACGAAAAAAACGTACAGTAAACATGTCGCTGAAATAGCATAGGGTAGTTAGATTATATAAGGAAGAGGTATATACACGCAAAAACAATGTGCAGTTTTCGCCAATAATCGTAGTCGACGATCAGGCATCAGTTCATTTCCCAAGGCCACGCTTCACAGCCACTGTAAACACATGCTAGGATACACTTTCGCAGTCCTTCTTGTTGGTGTATTTCTCCATGAAGCCGTTCAGCTTGCGGAGCAGCTTCAGCCTCTTGTATTGGCCCGTGTATTTGGTCTCATTGCACGGGTCTGATGACGCGTCGGCGTCAATGTCGTACACGGCGATGCCGAAGTGTAATTGTTTTGCTCTTTCCTTGTAGGCACACATCTGCGACAGGATGTAGAGTGCACAGACCTTGAAGCACATCATAGGGAAAGTGTAAGTCACTTCCTCGTTAGGCAAGCATCCAGGGCCTTTCTGGAAAAGGTAATTGACATTCTGCCTAAGCAGCCACGCTGTTGATAGCAGATCGCGTAATGTGTCCTCCTCTTATTTCCATTTAGAGATTTAGATGCGAGCTCACGCGAACAGCTCTTTACGGCAGGCTTGTTTGATAGTCATTGCTCTGATAATCAATGATAATCAATGTGTTTCATCGTTCACGCTCTTTTGCATTTCCGTCTACCTAAATACTCTGAAGAAATGGCTACGTTCTCGCGATCATGTGGTAAGCGCTGTTATAAAGAATAGAAGTATTTTAGGGCATCCGGTATTCCGGCAAGCGCTGACGGATTGCCGGTTGAGCGGGGGCGCAAACGTCAGCTTCCAGACTGGTCGCGCCAGCTGGCGTTCAAAGCTCAACCACACAAACAGAGATGTAATTACTACATTCTGCTTTGCTGCTCGTGTAAATTTTGGAGAGGGGCGTAATCATACTCACAATTACGCCGCTGCCGAAAATTTGCACCAGGAGGAAGCAGGATATACTGGATTACTGCAATTTTTGCTCTGTGCTTGTCTGGTTGAACTTTACACCACCAGGCGGCTGCACCGCTCCGGCCGCTCACGTTCACGCCTTCACATCTCCGGCAATCCACCCAAACCGCTCCCGTTTGCCGGAATCGCGGACACGCTAAATGTCTCTATTTGGTGGTCTTATCATCCAAGTTCAAGATAAAACGTTTGTTGCAAGGAAAATCTATATTTTCTTATTCGTAAAGCATCTGTTCTCTTAGTATTAAGACATACGACTGCGATATTTGCAGTAAACAGTTTCTTTTTTGCAGTTTCTTTTACCACCCTCACGGGAAAGCGTTCTTGTTCGCAATGATATTCGTGTCAAGATGTCAGATTAGGTACATCTGATATCTTTGTTGCAATATATTAAATAAATTATCTCACAGATTAAGGTTTTGGTCGCATGTCGGTACAAGGAATTTTCCCATAACGGCATGGTACAACAATGGCTTCCCAACTTGTATGGCAAAAAACTGTGGGAAGAACCTATCGTAGACGACTGTCGAAGTCGGCGACAGCATTTTTCGCGTGAGCCTTCCTTCTTTTTCCGCTCCATTCCAGTCATTCACGGCAAACCGATACTCGTAATTTCATTAGGCAAGTCAAGTATAAGTAATCGATATCCAGGGTTTTACGTGGCAAAACAGTAATCTCGTCACGTTGCCATTGTTGGGGATTACGCAATGATTTTGAGCATCTTGAGTTCTTTAAAGAGAAGGAGGAGATTTTAATGAAGAGAGAGGAGGAGAGGCCGGCTTGGACAGCGTGCTTCTAGCCTACTACTCCTCACCGGGTTGAGGGAAAGTGCAAGTGACAGATAAGGGAGACAATATACACAGACAATATACACTTTGTCCAATACGTGGATGCGCGCTATGCAGACCCACTGCATGCAGGAATAATCGTGCCCCGTAAAAACATTCCCGCGCAAGCACATTTCGCACGCTCTCCACATCCCGTGACAAACACAATCGTCTAAGACTCTCTGGCATAGAAAGTTAATAAGTGATTTTATGGAGCGTTGGACATGGGTTCTTCAATCAAGGTGCACCAAACACAGGGCGCCCGACAGCTTTTGCATTGCGCCCCTATAGTAACGCAGCGTGGTTGGCAACGTAACGCCATTGCCAGTAAGCAGCCCGGTGGGTGGTTAGATAAGCACCTTTCGGTATGCGCGCACTATCGTATACTACATTAAAGAAATTTCGATTCAGTAGGCGTGGCTTTCCCCGAGTTATGGAACTCGATAACAGTGTTCACACGATGAAATCAGAAATCCCTCTACCAAGTGCGTGACATCGGTTGACGCACACAGTGCGCTTGGCGACGGACGTTTTTACTCAGGTTTGCCAGGGCGTCGCTCGCATGCGTGAGTTGACAGACGGATATATAGGGAATCTCGCTTCTCGGAGTCTGCCTTTTCCATATAGGCGATACTGTCACGGAGGAGGAGGCGCGTTGCTCCGTATGTCTCTAGGTGACCTGCACTACGCGGCCGCAGGTTAATACTCCTAAATAAGATACTCTTTCCTGATGCTTCGTGTCGTGGCGGTCACAGCACTGCACTCCTTAATTTATAAGTCCGTGGTCCAAATCGCATGCTAGACAGTTTTCTTTCGTTCTCAGATTTTTTTTTCAAATGTTCACTATTATAATATTTTCCCGTTTGACTTCCCCAGTAGTTGTTTTCCATGTATACTTCCCCACCAGACTTGACAAGGTGATTTCCTGCCAAAGGGAGCAAAGCACGGAAAGGGGTAGGTGTGGAGGCGAGGTTAGGTAAATACTGCTTTAGCGGCCGCCAACCAGTAAATAATGACACATGGTTGCTGCGATTTTCGGCCATTTAAATTGCGCTTGTTGTGTTCTTGCTCATGACTGGATAGCGCCAGCCCAGGACGTGTCCATGCGGCACAACAACGTGGCACTGCAAGGCAGAGCGCCTAACACGCACTGCGAAGCGGCAGAGTGGACGCCACTTGCGCCACAATGGCACGGGCCAACCACTGACGACAAAAAAACGTTCGCTCGCCATTGCAGACACCGTAACTATCTCTGTGATCCAGTTTGGAAGTGTAAGCGGCACAAGAAAGCGATGCGCACTGTCCTCCGTAGTACCTAGACTAGCCCACATAAGAAGCATGAGTCCCGTGTGAAAAGCCCCCGAATTTCTCACTCGCAGGTCGCGATGAGCACGACGCTCGGCCTTATATGAAAAAGATGTTCTCGTTGCCGATCAGACACGAAACTGACGCGTTTCGCTGGCGTTAAGATGAGCGCGGTATGCCATCTGCAACGCAATACACTCTGCTTTGGCAAGGATAGAAAAAAATAAAACAAAAGAAAATCTGTGAGCTCATTTACTCTCTTTGGCGAATATGCCCATACGACACGCCACTTAACACTGGACAACAAAAATTCACCGACGATTACCGTACGCCTTAATGCAAAATTTGAGCGCTACTGTATACGTGTTTTCATTTCGCAACCTAATGGCTGGCGCGAACAATCCATCTCGCTCAGGACGTTGCAAACGGAGCCAGGTGTAGCGTGACTGCTTCGCTAATCTGGAGATCACGAGAGCCAGCGCGTGGGTCACTCGTGGGCGCGATTCACAGCAGCCGCCGCCGCCGACCAACTTCCTCACCGACACGCGCTAAGCTGGCGCCATCTCGTAGCCTTCGTCACCGCACTACGCTTTTCTTCTGCCGCTTTCGGCATACCCTCCTCCGCTCTCCGTTTCATCGTTCCACTGCGTCCTCCTCTCCACTTCTCCCCTTGCGTCTTTCATTTCCCGCAGCGCTGCTCGTTCGCTCGCTCATCATTCGCTGCCCTACTGCGATCGCTTACGCCGAGGCTTGCCGCGGGAACGGGCGCCGAAGAGCTGCTGCTCCTGAAACAAAGACTCTTGTGAGGTTTGACTCACCTTAGCCCTCAGTGCCTCTTCCGTGTCAAACGTAAAGACCCGAGTACTGTCGTTGAAAAACGCTGACTCATAGTTTTTATTATAGAAGTATTTGCCTCTAAGTTTGTGAACGCAGACCTTTGTTGCAGGGAAGAAAGAAACGAAATGCCAGCATAAGACTTAAGGTGACGAAGATCTTTGGCGGACGAACGAAATTGGTTCAGTCACGTCTACATGCAGGCGCTCGTTTACTCGGTTTAGATTAACTGTAGGAGCATATGATTCATTTTTGCTCTAATGAGTCCTCCAGTGTGATAAGGAGTGTGCGTTTACATAGAATAAAGAACGTATGGCGATGAAGACAGGTGCGTAGCTCACAATTTCTTGTTGAACTCAAACAATATTTAGACAACTCCGGGTACGCCGGCCGCAGATCCGGGTACGCCGGCCGCGGAGCACCGGTTTGTGGTTGCCTCCGTATGAACAGCTATTCAAAAGCAAGTTTCACACTGCGTGCACGCTGACCACCTCCTGACGCTCACGGAGAAGCTCTTGAAGAAACCGCAGCTTTGTCGAGAGATGCGTCAACTCGTATATTGCATTCCTCGAGGATGGCGTACTACTGGGGTACTATTTGGCGCAGAGGTGAACATGTTAGCAATGAAAGAGCAGGCACGCAAGCCCCCGATCTTTGAGACCCTCAGCATTTCCTAACTCCACAGCAGAGCGCCTGCTCGTAGTCATCGAGACAATCAAACATCCGGTCGAGGCGCGCCGCCGCATGGTCGATGCCACAGCCAGCCAGGCACCTCAATAATGCTTCGGAAAACTTTGATTGCCACAGTAAGTGGGACCTGCGTAATTCTTGGTGAAGTCTTGTCTACCAACTATGCAAATGCATTTTTTTCTGTTGTAGGGTTTGGCGTGGTTAGAGAAAACTGAAATTGCGTCAAAGTGGAATAATGTCAACTATTTTGTGGAACAGGAGTTTCTTGCACATTTAGATAAACTTCCTTGCAATGCTTTTTCGAGGGTAATCTCGCGCGGCATTCACTAAGTGACGGTGGGCGCAGAGCCGCCATTGTATGCAGTAGTGCCGTTATGAGAATGCTAGCACGTGTTTTTTGCAAGGCGTTCTCTAAAATGTGTGTTGACCTAAATCACGGTCATGGTTGCACAGGTACAGCTTACTTGCAGCAAAATGTGCGAAAGGAAAATTTGGCTACTACTTGTTGCAAATTTTTACAAGTTCGCTCGCATATAATGGATGCGCGAGTGTAAGTGAAATGCGAAAACGGATGACTCAAACTGTCACACAGCGAGAACAGGGCCCCTGTGGTCGGTCTTCCAAGTTTAGGTGCGTGCCGGTACAGCAAAATTTTATAAACTTCCATATCCTAAACAAGTACCCATGGTCAATGAAAAAATGTTTGGGCATAATAAGAATAATATTTGCTGCAGTACCACTCTGATGCTGAATTTCGACGTTAATGCGATTAGCAGAGAAGCAATGTAGCGACGCACAGTATTGCCATCGCAGAGCCGTGTCATTAGTAGGCGTGTATGCAGCTCCTCTGTCGCGTTTCGCTCTGGAGAGAACACACCACCTGGCGCCGCCGCCACGAAGTCCGCGCGAGGCGCTTGTGCAAGCACACATTCAGACAAGATCACTTGATTATATATGATGTGGGTGCAATTGTGCCCAGCACCGGAGAAACGTTAAATGCTTTTTTTATGCGAAGCATATTATTAGAGCTCAACCCAGCTCCTCAGGCGCGGCCGTGTCGCCTTCAATACCACGTGACACCATGACGTCACGACAGAGGAGAAACAGGGCTCCAACTCGCGCCGTCGCTCGCGGCGTCGCGGCGGTATATAAGCAGCTGCGCTTGCCTCTGCTAGACACTCACGAGGTGAGATGCCTCCTGGAGTCAGAGCTGCTCGTTGGAATGAGAAGCGAAGGTTGCGGCGTGCTACAGAGACTGTTTCTAGGTGGCTTTGCTACGGCGCAGCGACTACGCGCCCCGCATCGGACGCGGTGAGCGTCGAGCAACGCAGCGTTCGGCGCGATAACGAAATGTGCGCCTGAGCAAGCGCCGCACGCCTGAGCCGACGCCGACGACACCGGCTTTTCTGCGACACGAGCACCTTAACGCTGTCGCGTTAAAATAAAGGCTAGTATGTTTCGCATCCTGGGCTTAACCTTAGCTAAGCCACAGCCAGTTTTTTTTTCCATTCCAAAGTGGTACATACTGGGTGGCTCAGACCCAGTGTTTCATACCCAGTGACCCAACTCGGTGTCAGAGAGATTCATTGGTGCACAGCTGCTAACGACGACCAACCTTGACATTACTAGCAGCCCAACATCCGGTGCGCACCACAAAGCTTCGCAATTTATAATGCTGAGCATTATATGGCCAGTCACTTGAAAAATTGCTTGTTAATCCAGAAAAACCTTTACGCAATACAGCGTGAGCATTGTTAGTTTAAACCCATTGTATGCGTGGTTGTTGGCTGTCATCCAGAGTACTGTGACGAACGACCCATTTATCTGCGAGAATAGGCGCGCCAGAATACATTCTTCTACTAGTTCGTCCGCTTTTCCCTTTCCCCGTAAGCCATACGTAAAAATTAGGATTGCAAGCAGTACGCGTGAACAGGGATGGCAACCATTAAGGGACGTCCTAGTAAACCTACTATTAATGAGGCTGGAAGGGGACCAAAGCAAACCGTGTTAGATGTGTTGTCTGCCTTTCACGCTCTAGTGCGCGCGGGTATAAAGATATAAAAGTTATTTAACTTTTTTTGCCTATCTTTGACGCCAGAGGACGCACGCTTACAAAAAATATGACTTGTTTGTTCTGGAATAATGTAGTTATGAGTGCAGCGTGTGTCGTGTTTCCTTGAACTCTCTCCGCCTCGTCCTGTCTAGTGCAGTGCCTCTCCCACACGATATTATGATTACCCAACCACTTACCGAACTTTCCACATTACTATCATTCTCTGTCCAAGAGAAAAATAAAGACTGAATTGAATTGAAAGACTATCCAAAGGGTAGGTAGCCAAAAGGAGAGGATGCGGCACCCTTGCAGTAGTGACGCGTGCACGCACAGCCGCACCCTTTCGCTGCCTAGGACGTAATTAGCTCGTTGGTGATGCCGCGAGTTAAAAAGTAACGAAAAAGCTAGACTATGAAAGTTTGGCCATCCCCATTGCCTAAAGTAAGGTCTAGAACACCATATGATTTATGTATGCCGTCGTCCGCAATCCACTACTCATGAATATCATCTGCCTCTGCGCGAGCCCGCTTCCGACTGGCGCTGCGACGAGGCTGTAGTACTTAAAAACTGCGCATGTGCGAGATCCTCAAGGTTCGGTAGAACCGCTGCAGCTTTATATATATGTACAATTAAAGAGAAGAAAGGACACAGAGGGACATATATATATGTTTGCCTTCTAATG
Organism: Dermacentor albipictus; assembly: GCF_038994185.2. Lineage (NCBI taxonomy): Eukaryota > Metazoa > Arthropoda > Arachnida > Ixodida > Ixodidae > Dermacentor > Dermacentor albipictus. The sequence goes on from NC_091828.1 coordinate 76,156,755, forward strand.
GTGTGACTAATAAAAATCGGGTCCCTCTCTGTCCTAAAGAACCTTGAGGATCTCGCGCATGCGCACTTTTAAGGTACGACTGCCGCGTCGTACCTAAAATTATATATATTGTAAGCACTATTAACGTACTTCGTCGTTTTCATTTGTACATAGCCATCATCGTCTTCCCTGTTCTTCTACTTCTTCGCCTGTGAGCTGGGGCGTTGCCTTTTTTGGAATAAACAGCGCTGGACAACTTGATCGGTCTCGGTATTATAAAGTGATGGAGGTACGTCAAGACCCCGACGTCCTCTCGCGTTTCCGTCCTCCCTGGAGCTCCGTTCCGGTCGCCGCCTGCACCCAGCTACCCCTACAACAATGGACACTTCCAACCCCGGCGCTTCCGGTGCCTCTATATAACCCTACCACACAGACGACCCCACCTGCGGCGCCCTCTTGGACTGTGGCAAGCCCCCAGCGCGATCCCCCTGTCTTTGCGGGACTCCGCGGTGATGACGTCAACGATTGGATCCACCACTACGACCACGTGAGTTCTTGCAACAAGTGGAACGACACCCAGAAATTGAGGCACGTCGCCTTCTACTTGACCGGTGTTGCAAAGACGTGGTATTTCAACCACGAATCCGACATCGCGGATTGGTCCACGTTTGCCTCCAAGCTGCGGCAAATCTTCGCTTCCTGGTCTGGCTGTGCAGAAGTCGCCAAACAGAAGCTGGGAATGCGCTGCCAACTTCCCCAAGAGTCTTACACCTCATACATAGAGGATGTCTTGGCCCTGTGCCGCCGTGCGAATCCTAGCATGACGGAAGCGGAACGCGTTCGCCACATCCTAAAAGGCATTGGGCCTGTCGCGTTCAATGCCTTAATCGTGCAAAATCCGGCTTCTGTCCAAGACATCACTTCAACGTGTCAACCCCTCGACGAGCTGCAGTCTATTCGTCTTCCACATGACAGCAGCGATCCTCAGGTTCCCCATTCGCCAGATCTACGTGCTCTTATCCGTACCATCATCCGCGAAGAGCTTCATCTACAAGACCTAAGGCGTCCACCTGGTGCCTGTGCCCCAACCCGCACCATCGACTTGCGCGAGATCGTAAAGCAGGAGTTGACAGTGATGAGTACACCCACGACGCATCTTGCTCCGGTAGCGCGCTCCACACCTACCTACGCGGATGTTGTTTCGCTGCCCACCCCTACCGTGACCTCCGTGCCTACTGGCGTTTCCTATGACCATTTGGCTTCGATGGGAACCAGAGCACTTGCTGCGCCATCGTACCCTCAGTGGCGTCCACCTCGTCCGGTTCGTTTTTATTGTGGTATACGCGGCCATATATCTCGCTTCTGCCACCATCGCCAGCAGGATGAAAGACGAGGCTATGCTGAGCATGAAAGAGACCGCACTCGCCGATCAGACGACTACTATCCAGGATCGTACTCGTTCCCTCAACAGCGTTCTCCGTCTCCTCCAGCTGCTCCCAATCTGCCTCATAGTTCACGCTCGGCCAGACGTCGTTGTAATGTGGGATGAGGACCTAAATCTCACTTGCCCCTCGTCACTGCCATGCCAACATCCTATCATATAGCTCATCATCCCTTTCAAATAGTTCAGCCGCTGTTCTTCTCATAGAAAGGATGTGCTGCAGTACCCAACAGTGCCTCCCATTCGACTTTTCTTTGCCGTGATGGTAATTTGGGTAAAGAAGGATGAGTCCGATAGCAGATACTGATGAGTCTGATGGCAGAGTCTAGGCAGGAAAGGAAAGAACACGTCACACGTGGTTTTGTCTGCGTGCTCTGGGGCATTCAGTGTTCACGGTTCGGGATAGGGTTGTCGAAGAGTGAAGGAGGGCATTGGAGAGCTGGACACAAAGTCCTGTCTCCAGGGCCCATTCTTGCCTAGTGCCTGCCCACCCTCGCGCGCGCTCGACGGAAAAATTAGGTCAGACTGGCCGCCGAACTTTCCAGAAAGAAGTATAAAAAGATGACTCAGAAGCGACGGAGGGCACGCAACTTCACCCGCGCTAGGAGTCGCTCTCTCCCCTTCGTTCTCACGCTCGGCATCGACGAAGCGAAAAAAAAAATCGAGAACCTCCCAGAATGGACGATTGCTCCTACTCAGCAGGAAGACGAGATCGGAATGGCAGAAGGAGTGAGTTTGTATGGAGAAGGATGGAATTTGTACAAGGAACTCTATGCGTGTGTGAACGCCTGTTTGGCGCTAGTAGCAAAGAGACGCGGCGCGCGTCTAAAAAAAGAAATTGATCGCGGGCTGCGATTCAGCCCCAAGCCGCCGGTTACGCTTGAATAAGCCCGCCCGCTGAGGAGTTCCCGGGCGACGCACCACTCTCGGCCAGCCACGGCCCATCCCGGCAGCTTGCACCAGTCATCAGGACGGCCACCGTTGGACAGCTGCGGTCACGTCAGACTGACGAAGTGCCCGGTCAAAAATTGGCATCCATTCATGCGAAAATGCTCGGTCGGAAGCATCAAAGTGGTGCGTCTAAACGAAAGGCGAAGTTGGAAAGAGAAGAGCTTGAAAAGAACCTGCCAAAATGACAAAGTACCTACTGAATGCAGCTTCCACGGAGCAGTGTGATCGCTCTACCCAGAGTCCATGTCAAACTCCCAATAGTACCAATTGTGCTTCTGTGGCGGACTTGCCAACTCCAACACCACGGTTTCTTGGCAAGAAGCAAGGTTTGACTCATCTTGGTTGTCTGGACCCTGTGAAAACGGTGCCAACCTCGGTAATCCATATTTCTCAGCAACCGACGCTAACCGAGCCCTGTCCTGTTTCTGAGTCCGCAACGTCTATGCTACACGGCAGGGCCCCTGCCACAGAGCTCCAAGTGTCCGGTCCGCCACACCCGATTTCTGCTACTGCTGATCAACACGTGCCAAACCTCCCCGATGAGCCTCCTTCTACTGACGAGATCCTGGAAACAACACTCCAAGAACCGATTCACTTGTCTCCTGTTAGTTTGGCTTCAAATAATCATGTTCCCACCCACAAAGTGTGTCTCGAGAGGACGAATGGGACGACTTCTCGTTGCGGCAACAGAATATAGACACCCCCGCAGCCAGAGGGACGTTGCGAGATCCTCCGAGGTGACCCTACTAAGTCGCCGGACGTTATTTCTGACAGCTTTTGGAGTGTATTTTTCAAGGCAATTCAGGGACTGTATGCGTTCTTTGCTGCCTCACCTAAGCAATGGAGGTATCTTTTGTACAGCATGGGCGGAACTAGCCAGCAGCTTGTTTTGAAAGGTCTACCAGGTGATCAAGACACGCTGAATCATGTAAGGCCATTCTGAAAATTTTCAGTGTAGTATTGTGTTGCCTTGAAGATATATCAAAGAACGAGGAATGAAGCGCACTCTTTCCAAGGAAATGACGAAACTAGAGAATGCATTCGTGGCTATATTCTGGAGGTAAATCTTGGAGCGCTTTGAAAAAATGAGCGTAGCACTTCAGAAACCAGCCCTAGACATTTCAACTGCTGTAGACCTGCTGAACTCTCTGAAGGCTTTGTTAATTCTTTGCCACCTCTCTTTGATACCTTTGTCATGATACCAGTGTCATATTAGGGAAAGGTCGACACTTACAGAGTCCGGTGATGCGTCCGTGGTTTTGTTGAAATTCGTGCACTTCTTGAATAATTCCCTGTTTTGGTCTGGGGGCCTTTCTGACGTAAACCAGCGACCTTTTAACGTCACCGACACCGATACCGGAACATTCTGGGACGCATTCAGAAGTTTTTGCAGGAACTTCGACGAGTCCTCCTTTACGGCCATGGAAAGAGAGACACGAAGGGTATGTATTCCGCATGAACACACATGTGCTTACATTTGCAGAAAATTTACCGGGAACATTGAACGTACGTGTCCTGACCTCACGTTTTATTGCAGAATTTCTTTATTCTCACATTCCTGCTTTTTTATTCTATATATGTATGCCTTCCCGTAGCTAGAAAAGACGCCCCGCCATGCGGTGGTGTGTTCAGCAAATACATCGATGGTTGGACCACTATTATTTAGCCGTTGCTGTTGACAGGGGTAACCCTTTGGCAAACTATATAAAACTGCAACGAAATTAGTGATTTCATACTTACCAAAGTGCCGTAGTAGGTCTGGTTGTAGTGACTGTTGTAATTATGTATAGTAGGTGGCACGATATAACAGTTCGTCAAATCAAAGCTGAGTTTATCGTCGTATGGTGGCAAGGCGTAGTTTGCGAACGATGTGTGGCTGATGATAATAAAATTAGTCCAGTACGGGGGCGTTCTGTAATGTATCAGTCAGAATTCTGGATTTTAGTAGACTGAATGGCTTTAAGCAACACTACCAATAAGTGACTAGGCCATGTGGTAAGCTAGGTGAAGGTATAGTGAGAATAGTGTATCTGTCCTCACTAAACAAAAAGAACTGGGACTCCTTGCCTTTAGCATAGTCAAGCATTAAGCTTAACGCGTTACTTGAATTTTTTTATGGTTACTATTGATAACTGTATGCTACTCTGTCTAATACAATTCTTTATATTTTTGCACGCTCCCCTATGTTGTGCGTTTGGCCTTGAGGATGAAATGAATGAAATAATAAATGTAATGACAACACTTCTAAATATTACGTTCACATATTCGTAGGTAGAGCAAAATATGTACAATCTAAAGAATTAAACAGCTGTTCACTGGTGAGGTGGTTGGAATTACTGAAATAGCGCTGGCAGGGCCCTTAACATGAATTTGCTACCTGTTATTTTGCTGCATCATATGAAGGTTAAAATTGTCGAAATTCTGCAAAAGAGTGTGGCAGGCATCTGAGACATAAAATTATTTAACGATGCGACTTCTATCTGGAAAACATTTTTGGTTTCAGTATCTACGAGGTGTATGGGCCAAAAAGTCATGACAAGGTGGTTTTCGTTTCGCCATTCATGCTTTGGCTGCGGCTGCATTCTTGCAGCGCAGTCAGATGAAACAGGCGCATTATGATCGTTTAATTTGAACTTCTTTCTTTGTATGAGCAGCATCGTCCTACGTAGGCCTATGGCTGCACAACGTAAGCATACGTTACTCTCTTCTATGGCTCACGAATATGTCGCATATCTGAGTCCAGGACGTCGAGGCGGAGTTTAGTTTCAGATTAGAATTCTGCCAACTGACTTCCAATCTTCACAATTGCTAAGTGTGTGTGATCTCCAACCTTGACAATTGCTAATTGTCTTGCTACAAAATGTGGATTACACGTATAAGGTTGTCTAAACGTACCTGCCATTAGTAGTCTATGAAAACCTAAAACACAAGCGGGCTTATGGAAACAGGTTCCACTGTAACTACAGTGTAAATATTTCATGTGGGGTTACTTAACTGTAAATAACGCTGTCATAAGCAAATAGCCTTGTGATTGAGGAAACACCATTATGGAGGTCATTGAAGTAAATGTGAAAGATTGAGAACCCTAATATCTAACCTTGCGGTACACCAGAAGTCGCTAAGTGCAATGAAGTGTCCGATAACTCATATTCATTGGTTGATGCATAATGCCTTGAAGAAACAAGAATTTAAATTTTAGACTTATTTTGCCAACCTTTGAGATAGTTGTTTACGAATGTGAACACACTCACTCACTCACTCACTCACTCACTCACTCACTCACTCACTCACTCACTCACTCACTCACTCACTCACTCACTCACTCACTCACTCACTCACTCACTCACTCACTCACTCACTCACTCACTCACTCACTCACTCACTCACTCACTCACTCAATCACTCACCCACCCACCCACCCACCCACTCACTCACTCACTCACTCACTCACTCACTCACTCACTCACTCACTCACTCACTCACTCACTCACTCACTCACTCACTCACTCACTCACTCACTCACACACACACACACACAAACTCACACACACACACACACGCACGCACGCACACACGCACACACACACACACACACACACACACACACACACACACAAATAATCTCAAGAATCAAGTGTTCGACGCGGTAACTCAGAATGAAAAACGACATCCCGTTTCTGTCAGCTTCTTATTATAAAAAGTCTAAAGCGTACTTTCTTGATGCATTATACACAGCTCTTCAATCTATGAGTAAAGCTTTTGCTATGTTCTGGGAAAGACTGTACATATTCAACGTAACCTGTAAATACATGCATCAGATTTGTCCGCTCTAGGTGCTCTAGAAATTCAATTGACAGAGATGTAGTATGTGTTTTCGGTGGACAGGTTTGTACATCTTTGGACAATTTTTCACTGGAGACCAATACAGTGGGCTCAGTTTTTTTTAACCTTACGTACATTTTTCCGAAGCTCCTGCGAAAATAACAGACTCTAAATAAAATTCTCCTTCTAGACTTGATAGAATGTAACTTTCCCTACAAACCACACAAATCTTGAAAGAACGCCAACGACATTTAGAGGAATTACGTATCTAAAGGGAAATTCTCTACCGAGGCAGACATCTGTAAAAAAGAAAAAGGAATTCCTTAACGAAAGAAATTATTCACAATAGTAAGCTTCATATGTATAAATGTTACGGAACAATTGTATATGAAAAGATTGAGGGAATCGTTACGGAAATAAATTTCAAGTATCTTAAATTGTAAAACGGCTACGTAAGCCGAAATACCTGATATCAATTTATTCGCTCAATTTACCCGAAAACGCACGCGGCCCGACGAAGCACGGCTCTCTGCCTAACATTTTCCTAGTTTGTAGCGCGAAGTGACACACACACTAGACTAGAAGAAGGCAGGACGAGCGCTAAGAAGAATATGTTGCCGTATACCAACTCACCACACTTTCTATCCTTTTGCATTATCGCCCTGTCTAACCCGTGCCTGACGCAATAGAGTGGCGTAAAATGAAGCTAGTGTTGCACTCACCTCTTCGCACGAGCTCATTCTGATTGGTGGCTGTGCGCAACTTCTTAGCGGAAGCATAGACACTTCAGCGGCAGAAGTGAGACAGACCGCTTTATCGAACAACCGAAGCTTTTTATTAAGCCACCGCGTCACAGTGATTTTGGACCGCTAAATGCGCTTGGTGGCGCTGCGTGCGTAATTATGTACACTTAATGAAGAATTTCAACCCAGCTATTTTGGCCTGCATAAACATTTTAAAATGTAGAAATGTAAAAATTGGAAACTAGACAATTATGACAATTGTTTTCAAGATTTCGTTCTGAACATGGGCAGGGACGTTTATAATTAAAATGTAAAGCTATTATGCAATACTTACTTGTTTTTTTTTGCAGTTGACATCAGTATCAGTAGATAATTCACATTTCGGTATGTAAATTGAGCAATGATTGTAGGCTTTTATTTTCAGAAAGTGATGAGCGTAATGAAATGGACCCTGCATTCTAAGTGGGAAAACAGAGTTACACCCGAGCTTAAGTTTCTTCTTAACCTGGGTCTTAGTAAAAATGAATGCCTGATGCCGCCTGTTCTCACCTCTTGTAGTCTTCAAGCACTTGCCTAACCATGCTTGGTATGTCCGTACTTGTGACACCCAGCACCAACCCGAAATCGTCTTGCACTCCCCTAAGGTTCTTCAGTTGCTCTCTTAAGAGCTATCAAAAAAGAAAAGAAACCAGAACGAAGGAAGTAAATCGGAGTTGCATAGGTTAGCTTACGCTTCAAATACAAGATGCCTTTTAAAAATCAGTGAAAGCTGGACAAGTACGCAAGAATTCATGGCCGAAATGAAACAACAGCTGAAGAGGCTCTTCACATAGTTCTGTTGCCAGTAGCTGTCGTTACAAAAGTAATTTTTTGCCCCCAAGAACACCGCAGAAATCATTGTTTAGCCTCGCACCACCTGATAACACAATTTTTACACAAGAATCATCTGAGAATCACAGTAGTTTGCATTGACACCACTGTCGCTGCAAGCTACAGCTGAATAGCATGACGGTCTAATCACACCACTGGGAGGAGGAAAGTGGTGTGATGGCGACATTGCATTATGATCGAGGCTATGTTCCTCATAGCCTCATATGGTCCAACTTCTGTAGACTATGTGGTGCATTGCAAATGTGGGATCAACACGTCGGCTCAGGTTAATAATGATATATGCAAAATATATGGCAATAATCAGCTTCTGATACGTTCCATAGAAACACCGCTGTATTCGTAAATAATTACCGCATTTCAATGCAGGCACGGATATGCAAGCATTTGAATCTGCTGCTTATACCAGTATTTGTACCTGAATATATGGCGGGTGCACTGACGGACTGATTGCGTAATATTCAAATGTGAGTATAAGCGAAAAGGTAAAAGGTATATTAAATGGGAGTGACCATAGCTGATAACTTATAAAAATATTTGGAATCTGTTTTAAAAGAGTCTGTCAAGTGCCGTTTTCTGATATCGGGTGCAATCTTTTCATAACGTGAGGTTGTCATGACCGGGTTACTTAAAAACTGAAAAACTGTGTGGAGCGGGACGTAATGGGGAATACACTTATGTGGTATTGAACTCATCAGTTACTTGAATCTTTAGTTCATATTTTTAACCCCTCAACTGCCTGTGGTGAAATTTCCGTTGACTTGCTTAAAGTTAGAGTAGGCCCTATATCTAATTACGGCTGCCAGTTATTTCTCTAAAACTACAGGTCTATGAATATTACTAGTTCGTGCAGCAAATTACAAGAATATGCTGTTGCCTATTAAATAATTTTGTCTTATCGGACGGCATCGCCATGTCACCAACAAGGTTTGCATGAAGGCCTTGTCAACGATTAAGCAGCCCGTGACTAATGTGAAGGATTTATCGCGCAGGTTCGACGAGTCGAAACACATTGATGTTCTTCCTCTGAGACCTTTATGAGGCATTTGATAAAGTCCCTCATACAAAATACTGCACAAAATACCACGTACATTGTAACGCAGGTTCATTATTGGATGTATAAGTGTTTATCACACTAACAGAACATCGTTGATGTCATAAAAAAACGGTGTGTCAAATGTGGTTTTTGTCAGTGTTGGTCTTCAAAGGAAAGTGTGCTGGGTCCGTTATTATTTCACATTTATATTAACGACTTCGTCGAAGTTGCATCCACTCATGTGATGATTACATTATTCACTGAGAATTTGTGTGGCATTTGAAGAAATAGCGTTTGCATCCTACGAAAATGGGCTACGTATTCATACGATGAAATTGTACTACAGACTTCAGTTTTTAGAGTCAATGTTTGATGTAGAGATTGTGATATGGTGGTGGGGGGATTACAAGAAAACCGTCCTGTCATACATTCTTTCGCATTTCCCTACAACCTTCATGATTGTCCAGTTGAACAAGTGGACCACTTTCAATACTAATTTGTCACATTTGCCGGTATTCTATCTTGGACAACACGCGTCTCAGATATTACTATTAGAGCGCATTGGAAGCTGTTGTTCTTAAAAAGACAGTTAAGCAAACCATCCTCGCTGCACAGAAAGACTGCCTACACTGGCTTTGTTTAACCTAGGAGAAAGTACGTGACAGTCAATCGAGACCCTTTTGCCAAAAAGATAGTGCGCGCGTGGAGCAGCTGCAATTAAGGGTTATGATGCTCATATTGAACAAACATCGACGGGGAGATTCTCATAACCTTTCCGACGCAAGGACGTGATGTTCCATTGTTCGAAACCTGAAGGAACTTGATCCGTTTAGTACTACGCGCAAGCGGCCTCTGTGCTGGCTCCGGCTTGTCTACAAATTTGTTCAATTAGCAACATGGGAAAAGAAAACGCTGAAAGTTGATGAGTAAAATCGTTAAGACCCCTTCATTCTTTTTCAAGTTCCTCTCGGAACAGAGTCTGACGCGCACATGCCTGAAATTGCGCTGCTGAAATGTTTGCATTTAGTCAATAACGAAAAAAAAAGGTTGATGAAGAACCTACCCCGCTTACTATTCAAGAATACATTGAGCATGCATTGGGAAGTGGTTATTTGTGGCACTATATTTCAATCTGTTATGGGCGGTGCTACCACATATCACCATGCCTTATCCGTGCACGGATGCCAACCGGCATTTCTAGCGCAACTTCTTTAAGCCACGCCGTCGCAACCTCATGCAACACCTGGCACCGCATTTGATCGCCGACTCTGCGACCAGACGCGCTTTCCCTTGAAAGCCATCTGGTTTGGGTGCACAATCTACGTGGGCCGAAGATTCGTAGCTTTTCGTGCGCTGTGTTTTTACCGCTCAGTTTGCGTTGAAGCGATAGACAGCACGAACGTCACTGCGCTCGATGCTGCTGCCACGATTCCTCGCGCCAGCGTTTTGACAGTGAGTATCCGTGGTGATCGACTAGGAAGTGTTTGTGTGTGCCGGTGCGCGCTGACGCCATGCTAGGTAATTTAGAAACTAAGCGAATGTTTACACTGGGGCGTTGTCCTCCGGCGGCTTCAAAGCCCTGTCTTGAATATGCTCTGCGAAGCGGACAGTGTAGGCGTCTAGGCGCACCAAGGGCCTATATATAGCGACGTGTTTGCCATAGCATCCATAGGCTTGCGCCCGCGCTCCTAAAGTTAAACGTCACTTTAAATGTTGCACACCAACTTATCTATAGGAAGATAATATGTGCGTAAACATTGAGTTATACACATGCCCCTAGAAAAGTGAAATAAATTAATAACTATAATAGAGGAAACTTTCAGCTAATCAATCATGAACTCACTCACTTTTATGAACATTTCGAAAAGTCCTACGCAACCCGTTCTGTAAATGCTAATTGGGAGCTCTATAAAAACACGTTGCTAAGCTTAAAAAACAAATATGTCCCTACAATAATTATTAAGTCCGACTCAAATAACCCATGGTTTAACAAACACTTGAAATCACTACTTAACCGGAAAAAACGCCTCTACAGAACCGCCAAAAGTAGAAATAGTCCAGAAGCATGGGAGCGACACCGCCTCTGTGAGACTGAATATATTAAAGCAATAAATGAGGACAAGGACAAATTCTTCTCTGTTGACCTAATTACAATGCTTCGCTCAAACCCAAACAAATTCTGGCGCGTCATCTCCACGAAACAACAAACTAACGAAATAAATCTCGTTGACTCAGATGACGAATTAATAAGCCCTACTAATTCCGCAGCAGCCCTAAATGAGTTCTTCACGTCGGTATTTCACGTTCCTAATCCCTGCACTATGGAACCTTTACCTAGCTTCTCGGCAAAAACAATGCCTGAAGTGCAACTAAACCCAGATGGCATATCTAATCTAATTCGCTCTCTTAAAATATCATCCTCAGCTGGCTGCGACGACATAAACAGCAAATTACTTAAAAGTACTATAACTCTTTCTACAAAATTTTTGTACCTTATATTTAAACAATCTTTAAACACAGGAAACGTTCCCGACGATTGGAAAAAAGCGAAGGTAATTCCCATTTTTAAAGCAGGAAGGCGCGATAACCCTACTAATTACCGTCCGATCTCTCTAACCAGTGTCCCATCTAAGCTCCTTGAGCACATTATAGCATCTAACCTAATGGATTACCTAGAATCAATCAATTTTTTTTACCCTTTACAACACGGTTTTCGTAAATGTTTGTCTTGCGAAACTCAACTTGCCGAATTTACCCACGACCTACTACTACACATGGACGATCACCTTCAAATAGATGCAATTTTTCTAGATTTTTCTAAGGCCTTTGACCGCGTGTCTCACAACCATCTCCTTGCAAAGTTATCCTCTCTCGGTATCCGCCCCGAGATTATCAAATGGATTGAAAATTTTTTAACAGGACGCGTTCAGTTTACATATGCTAACAATTTTCAGTCAACCCTTACCAGTGTAACTTCCGGGGTTCCCCAAGGCGCAGGTTTATCTCCTCTATTGTTTTTGATTTACATAAATGACCTTCCCACTAACATATCAACGAAGCTGCGGCTTTTCGCAGACGATTGCGTTCTTTATAACCCCCTTCATACATCTAACGACACAATCGCCCTACAACACGACCTTGATACTATCGCTTCTTGGTGCGAAAAATGGCACATGCCTCTTAACCTCACTAAATGCAAGGTAATATCTTTCACGCGCAAACACACCACCGTACACCACACTTATCGCATTAACTCTGTTCCTATTGATCACACGTTACTTACAAATATCTAGGAGTTCATATGACGCCATCACTTTCATGGGTGAAACATATCCAAACAAGCTTCACGCACACTAGGGTATTTGGGGTATACCCTAGTGGGTATACCCCAAAGCACCCTAGGGTTCGCACCCTAGGGTATACCCTAGTGTGCGAAGCTTCACGCACACTAGGGTATTTACGACGTAACCTAAAATCTGCATCGTCTGAAATAAAACAACTAGCATATTTAACGTATGTGCGACCCAAACTTGAGTACGCATCATCTATCTGGCATCCCTCACAAGCTTATCTCGCCGATGACTTAGAAGCCATACAAAACCGCGCTGCTCGCTTCATTACGTCACAATATTCTAGACATATCAGCGTAACCACCTTAAAACAAACTTTGTCTCTGCCATTGCTTGCTTCACGGCGCGTAACTTCTCGTCTTTGCCTTCTTCACACTTTCTTTTACTTCACCCATTCAGGACACGCCCTCTTAAAACGCCCGTTTAGAACATCATCCCGTTTATCTCATAGTCGCCCCTTGGCGGCGATAAAGTGCCGGACGACGGCGATGAGCAGCTCATTCTTCCCCCATGCCATAACACTTTGGAACGCACTCCCGGATCACATTGTTTCGTGCAGTGATCGCAAAATATTCCGTGAAAAACTAAACGATTTTGATAATGCCAACATAACCACATGAATACCACATCTATTTATTTATCACCTTGTTGTTATTGTGTATATGTTCCACCTTCTTCTTTTTTGAAATTTTCTTTTTATATACCTATTACAACTAATGTGCACTTTATTATGTAACTTTCTTATGAAGCTGTTTTACTTTGATGCACGCCCCCCCTTATGTAATGCCTTCGGGCCCTTAAGGTTGAATAAATGAAATGAAATTGACAATATCTTGAGCGTTCGCTAAAGAGGTCGAAAGCGAAAGTCTGCGTGCTTGCGAGACATTCATTCAATTTACATTCTCATTCGCATGCGTTGTTACTTCTTATTGCTTGCTTTCTCCCACCAAAGGTCGTGGGTTCGAGTGCCTTAACTGAGGTTACCTTGACTGTACTTTAACTTTGCCATATCTAACGATTGGAGGGTGCGAATCTCTTCAAAGGTGGTGAGTTCGAGCACCTTAGTTAGATGTATGACGATTAACTGTGCCTTAATTAACTTCTTATCAACAAAGCTTACACCCGAGGGCTCGACTCCCACCGAAAGTCGTGGTTTCCATTGGCTGATTTATTTTCGTCTCTTTATGAGATGGTGTGTGGCGTCGAAGCCAGCTGTAGAAGGCAACGACGAACGCGCGAAGAGTGGCACGACCGCGAATCTGCGACCGCGTGATTTTTTTGTGCCTTTCTTGCCGACGACGCGTTCTCGCTGAGAGACTTTGAAGTCCGATTGAACGATGAGACGTATAAGGCCTTCGCCTTAACAAAAACGACCCCTGATTAGCACCCATGTTTCCACGAACTGATACCTGTAAGTCCAGTTTTTTGTCCCCAAGACTGCGATAGAGTAGAATGCCTTGCCGTGGAAGATGTATGCTTCTAATGACATTGCAGAAGCGCTTGAAGATTACGTGAAGTAGTAAAGGCAAGGCGCAGAAGACCAGGACTCCAGAAGAAGAACACAAACGACTGGACCGGCGCCTCTGTGTTCTTCTCGAGTCCTGGTCTTCTGCGCCTTGCCTTTATAACTTCAAGCATGAACCAACTAGCCCAAGCAAGAGTTTTACTTGAAGATTACGTCTTCATTCTTTAACGGTATAATGAATTGTACTGTTTTTGCGCTGTTAAGTATTTTTTTGTTTGGTCTTTTTGGCATTACAGAAGAACGTTCGACCTATTATTCGATGTTTTATAGTGCATTGAAGTGTTTTCACGTTGTAATTCATGTAACGCTTTATTTTTTTGGACCTTTCTGGAAAACGTTCGAATTGTTTGCGATGATTTATAGTGTATTCTACTCTACTTAAAATGTTCTCGTATATTTCTTTTTTTCCTCTCCTTCTTAACTTTAACTATTGGTTCACAGTATGTATAAACAAAAAGTAATAAAATAAATCAAGCACTCTTTGTACTCGAAGCATGGGGCATTTAAAGCAAGGCGTCAAATTTTTCTCTGCTATATCCCCTTCTAATATTTTCGCAGCCATTACTGAAACCGCTTATACAGGCAATAAGCAATCTGAGCAGCGCGTGCGTGGCTGTCGCATTGAGTTCTCCTTCAGGCAATCATTGCAGTTAGCTGCATTTTGCATGTTCAATACTGCTACAACAATCGGTTACCAGCTGCGTTAGATGAGCGCCTATGCAGTTAACTTGAAAGCCCAAGGTGACGCTTTCGATTACGGCCGTGGTGACCCGATTCCTTCAAGGGCGGTGGGCGAGAACGCTCGTGTACCGCGCAGTTTGTGAATTTAAAAGCAGCTCAGGTGGCGAAATTTGCTCTAGAGTTTCCCACTACGGCAAGCCTTGTAGTCCGATCGTAATTCTTGCTCGTAAAACTGCGGAACGTTACATTTAAGAGCAGTCAACAAATTCTTTACCTCGTAACCACCCCGGACTTCTGAACTAAAATGCATGTCAAACGCTGAAATGCTCATCAAAAAAATTATCAACTCAGTGAACCGAGTTGAGTGGAATTTATTGAAATGGGGAGAGTATGCTCAGTCCTACTTTCTCTAGCAGGTTCTTTCTGTCTAAGGGCAAGGAACATTTTACGAAAATTCCTGTGCTTCGCTAGCTTAAAAAGAAAGACATACTGCAGGGCAAAACTTAAGATACGCAAGTCTACACCAAAGTGGAGGTCGCGGTTCGGTAAAGTACATCTGCTAGAGAATGTAAAGCATGCAAATTGGAAATATAAGTTGACAGGCTACGTGGAAAGTACATTTCAGAGTGGAATGTTCTTTTTCTCCTTAGGTGTTTTAGTAGGCGTAGTTTACACCATTGTGATACTGTTTCATGTTACATAATCCATAAGGTTCATTCTATCAAGCTTTATTACTTTTGAATTTCACAATGAAAAAGAAGCTTGCATAAATAAAATTAGTTCCCGAACTGGTTTGATCAATTAAACTCTCTCAGACTCAGTGTGGTGTTTTTCGACAAAAAGAATTTATCCCTCGACAGGAATTTAGATAGAAGATCCGCTGGTAATGTTTCTGCTTAAGTTTGAGCAATAAAAAGAAGGAAAACTAACGAGACTTACCAGCAGTTGGGTCCATAGTTCTGATGCCAGCGCCGGGTCGCTAAATGAGCGGATGTTGTTTTGAAGCGATGCATAGTGGGAACATTTGTAAGTGTTCCACATATCCTCGGTAATTACTCTCCTCTTATCTTCATTGTCGAATATCGATAACATGTTACTGGCACTAAATGAAAAGTGACAAAATTCAGATCTATAAATGTGGCGCGATACGTGCAAACTTGCAAATAAATCTGAAAGAGCGATAATTTATCCGAAGTTCTTTTTCATAGAATAAACGAAATTGATAAATATTAACCTGTGGCAGATAGCACACTTTTAATCATTCCACCAGACTGACGTAATGGTTTTGCATAAACCCGCAAGGTGGAGGTAAGTGATTCATAAAGAGAAAACGAGACATCCACCTAATCATAGATATAGCTACTAACAAAAACCATAACGATTCCTCGAGAGAAATGCCTCGAATTTGATGACCAATTCGTCCTAGCCCGGCACCCAAACCTTGCGCGCCGCTGTTCCGGGGCAGCCGCTCTGCCATCTGAGGTAAACAGCCGGCAAGCAGATGGCAGGTTGAAGTCGCACTTCAAGCGTTTGACGTAATAACTTTGCGAAAACCCGCAAGGTGCAAAAAAGTAATTAACAAAGGGAAAATGAGTAGTAATTGCTACGATTGGGTAGATGTTTCATTTTCCGTGTATTAATTTCCACTAGATTGCTGGAATAAGTGGGTATTGCTTGCTAAATACATCGAAGTTCATAGTGTACGAGATAACGGCCCTTCGTTCCTCACTGCCTGGCTATCTTTCAACCGCGTCGTGCGCTGCCGTCCGATCAGATAAATCCGACCGCCTCCATCTTCTTAAGAGATGACCGTCAAGGAGGCCCTCGACAACGCCATACTACTTGCTATTTGGAAACATTGGTTGCGCTTTTTAGACAATCACAAGGAAGGAGGACAGGACAGGCGCAGGCGCCTGTCCTGTCCTTCTTCCTTGTGATTGCCTAAAAAGCGCAACCAATGTTTCCAATTACAATGAACCAACTTGCCCAACAACGCATTCTGCCTTACTACTTGCTGAAGCAAAGTTTGACGCCCCCATGTTACTCACAGCTATCGCGTCGAACGTTGCTGTCGGAGCAGTACTGCAGAATTTCATCGATAGTGTTTGACAGCCGGTCGCTTTTTTTTACGGAAGACCCCGCCACTTGAGAGCCTTTACTGCGTCTCGGTTCCCAATCTGCTGCAGGCCTAATTGCGGGAAGCATTTGCGCCTCTTGCACGAGGGGAAATAATTTACTACCCTTATGTACAAGACGCTCACGCACGCTCCTGCAACTACCACGTCCATCCACACTTCCCGTAAGACGCACCAACACACCTGCACTTCAGAATCCACAAGTGAAATCTGACGACACCTCAGTGGGATGGACAAACCCATTGTGACATCCTTTCCTAGTAAAATGTCAGCGTGACTGTTGACTGGCGTCCACCGGGGGATTTAGAATTCACGGCTACGCAACCATGAGCGAACAACTGACACACTGACTCCAGCACAATTTAATGGAATTCAAGGACGAAAGTGTTCCCAGCTGCGCAGCTACCTTGGTTTGTGACACCTCTACCGATTGCGTCCCCCTTATCTCTCAGCATCGTTTCGTTGCCACCTCTTTGACATTGCACTCCTTGCACCATGGTGTCCATGCAACTGCGCTACTCGTAATACGTGATGCCTATGACCGCACGACTGCTCACGTCGGTTGCTGGACACGCTGTTTCCAGCGACAGCAAGCCCAGGTCTAACGACACACAATGACTGTCATCGGTACTTTCAGGCCTTCTGATTGCCGCTTCAGCGAACCTACACCTTCGTCTGGTTGACCCATTGCCTCCATCCATGAACGTCTGGTTCTTCAACTGGTCGTGGTTCTTTGTTCTTGAACCAGTAACGCTCAGGATGCATTATCGGTCCATGCGTTTGCCTGAAGTTCTACCACTCAATGACATCACGTCGGAACCAATCACCCCTGGACACGGCACGGTGCCGCTCAATCGCTTCCGAGTTCGCACAAATATTACCTCGAATCGCAGTTGATAGTAAGTTCATCTCCGCGCTCATCCACACTTTGACCATAGAGTAACATGGCAAACGACATCAGTGGGCATTTGAACCGTTTCGCGGCCGAGGTATGGAGATTCGCCGCTTTCGCTAGGTAGCAGAGCACACCAAGTTGCCGCCGCTGGGGCCATGGCTAACAGCTGGACAGGCGGCACGAATCCACATGGCCAAGCCCAGTCAGGTGCTGTCGCAGAGCTCGCGGCGTCGTTATTCTCTCAAATGCTCCCGAGAATCGTTGTTGGATTCTTCTGCCAGCGTGTAACACTACTACTTCGTCGCCGTTTCATAGTAAGGCCGCCGGAAGTTCTTTTGCATGTTAAAGACTTGTCTTCGTATTTCGTCATGCCATGGGGCATTGACGAGTGAAGGACATGGTGGCCTTAAAGCCGTGAACAGTTGCTGCCCATTAGCAACGTTGAATTTCGTTTTGCATTCTTTTTTTATCATGGGCAGCAATGAGGGATGACGCCAGTGAAAAGAGCGACGCGGCAGCATTCCAGCTGCAGGTACGTTTGAAACACTTACAAGTTATAAATTAAATTGGTTTGTTGACAAATGCGGCCTACGAACAGATGCCATTCGGTGCAGAGAACCTATTCAAGAAGGTTATGGACAGCGACTTGGTCGCCATTTTTGCAGAAGCAATGTGACTATTACAAGAGTTGTCCACGTGGGATATTTGAAGTATAGCAATATTGTGCACGATCTGAACCTATGTAAAAGGCTAGATGCGTTCAAGCGTTGTTGGCTGTTTTGCATAGGGTTGAAGATACGTGTTTTCGTGTTTTGATTGTGCATGGAGACCTTACCACAGAAAGTTACTTGTTTCTTAGCATTTGTAACAATGCTTTCTCGTCTTTTGATCAGAAAAATATGCATTATAGGAAGGAATGCAGGATTTCTTTAAAAAGCTTTGACGGCTCAAGCATTGCTTACACGAAGGAACGCAGCATGTACATATTATAGCTCTGAAGACTCCAGTTTTGCTTACCTTCCGCCTTTCATTCTACGTATGGGAGGAATCTCCACTATTCCTTCCTCAATATACACTCTGCAGTCAAAGGACATCATGCATATTCAATGATAAATTTCCAAGTGTCAGATGGCGATTGCCATGCTTCGAAGACAGCCTGTTAAGACCCCCAACACAGTCGAAGTGCTTAACTGACTGAGATGCCAATACCTTGCAGCTGTTTAGGGAGGGACTCACTGGAATACATATTCGAGATTAGCATGTTAGTGCCTGCCCAGTTATTTTGGTAGCCATTTTGTTTTGGCACGCAACCATTGGCACAACTTTGCTAGCTTAATTCACCCTCCTTCGTAGAAGTACAAGGAAAACCGTCATATCTGCTACTTCCTAAACAATCTCAGTTTGAATAAATTATTTGCTGGCTTGCCTGTGCATGTTTTTTTTTCATTCTCTGGATAGTTGGAACATGTTTTGTGTGTGTAGTTATGCTTGTGTAACGTTTACCGCCATTACGACATTAATTTCCGACTATTCTACATTACTTGCATTTCACTGTTTTTTCCAGTTTTCATGCGTCTGCCACTGTTCTCACGATGTTCCTGCGAAAAGTTGTTGTCTATGTTTCTGTGTTCTTGGCTGTCCAGCAGGATGATTGATATTGGAGGAGCATTGGACATTTATTTACGACAGTCCTTTTTCGTGTGAGTTAGAAGTAGTACAATGCCACAAATGGTAAAGTTCTACTTCCTCAGCCAGAAGTTGCATGATACTTGCTCTCTAAATTACGACTTCAAACATAACAAATATGAATTCAAATACGACTAACATAAAGTGAAACACCTTTGTGCACTCGTTGTCGCAACAAATAAGTAGCCACACAAGCGCCTGCATCCAATCCCTCGATTTATCTCGCGTTATTGGTCACTGGTCACAAGAAAGGAATAATAAATGAAATGAAAGTGAAATCTTGGCCTCAGAGATACGGCGACGTGCGGCAACAATCTGGGAGGCTGTTGCGTTTCGCCGATTCCGCAAGGTGCACTCAGAGCCAATGTCGGCCGCAGGCACCTACGGGTGTGTCCACTCTTTACGTTTATAATGTCACAGACGTTGATACTGTCACCTAGTAGTGACAATGAAGAAAACAGTCGAGATGCTGTGAACGACAAAACTAACTTTTTTTATTGGGCGAACCTATGCCCACAAAAAGAAATCATACTCAAAGCACAACGATAGTGGCGAACACAGTAGGCGATCGCCGAAATCAGACCTGCGGGGCAAGTGCGTTGGCTTTTCTATATAAGTTATCAAAGATTCCAGAATATTCGCTCGGGCCTGCGTGTTTTCCAGAAAGTTCTATGGAATTTGCGTGGCGCATACAATCACATTACACAAGGTTTAATGACAACAGACAGCGGATAGAACCCTCGATAACATTCAAGAAAGTTACGATGCATGTAGGCGCGCCCTGCGCTGATCGTTAGCATATTTTAGAAGGTCAAACGCGGTCCCCCAATAACGACAAATGAGCACACGTGTTAATGCAATGGAGGGAGCACCTACAGTTCATCCCGCTCAGATCTAGCAGCGTGCCTGACGAGTGCTGCCGTTCAGCGAATCTTGTTTTCCGCACCATTCTAAATCTACCTGGCTACTGAGTTCTCTGACCTGTGGGTTGCCCCATCAGTCGATGTAGGAGGCCTCAAGGGTGCCATACGCGTCGTTTATACAGCTCTGTAGAACATACACAACAGCCATTTATCAAAGGTGCTTTATTGTACGAATGTTCCTGTGGTACAAAATGCGATCAGGCCACCACTGCCGGCGCCCTTTGAAGGACCCTTCAGAGCCGCAAACCGTTGTCCCAAGCGCTTTACCTTCCTACGCAAAGGTCTCAAAGACAGCGTCTCCCTTGGTAGAATTAAGCCGACCTTCCTTGATACTGACGTCAATCCGAGAGTCGAAAACGGGTCCGTGACAATTGGGCGCAAGTTTTGCCACAACGCAGCAGTCACCAGCCCAGCGCCTTTAGGGATTCATCGTGCACTTGGCCATTTCCTCGCAGGATGGAACAAGGTTGGGGGAGAGGGGGGCTACGCAGAGCCGGAACTGCAATTTTGACGATGAAGTTTAAGTTGAGCCTCCGCATGCTCAATCCAGCTGGAACGCGGCAGATCCTCTGGGCATCTCCATAACAGCGCCAACAGCGAATAGCGGGTGGTTTCGTCCATTCCAAAAGGGATTCAATACGTGTGTGAGCCAAAGCGATAGATACATCGTACCGGAAAGTGTTTACTAATTGAGATTTTAACCGATTACTAACCCCATATATAGCAAATTGCCAATTGTATCCAATGAGTTTCATAGGTATATGCACTTGGAATGAATTCTGAGCTTAACACCGCTTTCGAAATATGAGCCTTCAGACATGCAGCGCTGTTGCTGTGCCTACGTTGTTTAGCAAAACGACCTTTTATACATTCAAGCAGACAAATAACCGGAGCATCAATAAATCTCGTTGTATACTTTGGGAATGAGCACATTGATACTGGTGCTATCCTGCGAATTACAAGAGGATAGGCCTTGGAAGCTCGCCGGCTACCATTCATGAATTGCAAGATGGACAGTAAAGACAGTTAGAAATTTATGTAATGGTATTACAGTGGCCCAAGTGCAATAATAAAAATAGTCGAGTTCAGGGATCTCAATATCATATATCATATATATATATATATGTATATATATATATATATATATATATATATATATATAGATCTTTTATTGATGGTTTTAAGTCACTCAGGCCTAGTTCCTTCCTCTGCTGCCGGGTCGGACACAGCTCCAGCCACTATCGCTACCACTAGTACTCTTCTCCGAGAGCATATTGAGTTGAGACGTGTACTTGTTTATCGTGTGGCCGAGCTTCATCGCCGAACAACTGCTATCGCTCAGCGCAGGGCGCACATGAATGTATCGGAAGTTTCAGCAGTGTTGTTAATTGTTCTTCTATACACTGTCTGTTGTCCTTGACCCCTTGTGTAAACTGATTTCATGTATGCGCGACGCTAATAGTGTAGAACTTTCCGGGAAACACGCGAGCACCAGCAATTACCCTGGAACCTACGATTGCTGATGTATGAAAGCCTACGCTTATTATCCGCTGATCCGATTTCGACGAGCACCGACTGGCTTCGCCGCTGCCGCTTTGCATTTAGTGTATCTTGGTTTTGTGGGCACAGGTCACCCAATGAGATCTTCACCCAACTACAGTCTTCGACGACGATACGTGGAACACTAGCCTGGCGACCGTGTTTAAGTTTGGACGCCTATAGGCCGACGAGGACTTAGCAAGAAGCTTTCGCACCGCTATTTCGAACGCTACCATTTAACCCGACGCATTGGCGCACTGCAATGTGAGGTTGTGCCAGATGGCATTGCGCAATCATATCGCCACCGCTAACGACCTGAAATACACCATGTTGTGCGAATTAAACCAGCACTAACGAACTTTGGTACTTCGCATAAGTGAACTTTGGTCTTTGGATGCGTTTCTTTGTTGTTTTGTTAATTTTTCTTGAATAATTGTGCTTTTCTTTTTCGCTCTCCTTTTATGTTTGTAGAATAGGAACGATGCGCTCTAAGAGGGGGGCATTGCCAGGTGCACTTTTTCATCAGGCGACGGCGTTTCACCCTATAACAAATGTTATCGCTGAGTGCAAGGCGTCCCTACATGTATCGAAGTTTCTGGAACATTATCAATTGTTATAGCCGCTGTCTGTTGTCACCGAACCCTTGGTAATCTGATTTAATGTATGCGGGCACGAAGAATGGCGTAGAACTTTCTGGAAGACCCGCGAGCACCAGCGATTACTTTGGAACCTTCAATAACTTATAACTGAATAACTGAATGAGCAGCTGCGCTCGATCATCTGGTCATATTTGGACGATCGCCGACCGCGTTCGCCACTTTCGCTGTGGATTGAGTGCACTTTTCTTTTGCGGGCACAAGTTCGGCAAATAAAAAGTTAGTTTCGTAATTTTGTCGCTTTCTTCACCTTCACTACACTCTTAGGCAAAGTTACACCCTTTGGCTTGCCCCTTCTGCCACACAACAATAATCGTTATCTGCCTTGATGCGTTTCCTTTCTTTAACGCTGCGAGCCCGGAACATTCCAGTAACGAACGGTACGCGCGTTATCAGAAGGGGCACTACAAAGGGTGTAAACTGTTTTATGCTGATAACGCACGTGCCGGTCGTTACTGGAAAGTTCCGGGCTCGCAGCGTTAAAGAAAGGAAACGCATCAAGGCAGATAACGATTATTGTTGTGTGGCAGAAGGGGCAAGCCAAAGGGTTTAACTTTGCCTAAGAGTGTACTACGTGATGGTATGGTAACGAACGCTCCAAACGTGAACGTCATCCACTTTGTCTTTGCTTTGTGCCACCCAATGCCAACCTTGCTACTCAGAGGAAAAGCCTCAGCCATTCGCCTTCGCGCCGACACCGTACGTCCCGTTCACCTGCATATCGACGACCTCCGTCGCCACCCTACTGCAGTCGCTTCCCGGAAGATTAAAGAATGGAGTTCGTGTTCCTGAAGGTGAAGCTGAACTGACCACCTGAATTTCAAAACCTCTGTTGACCCATGGTCCCACACGCAACCTAATCGCAGTTATTTTTGTTATTTCTGTTCGAGCTCTTGTTGATGCTGGAGCTCAAGATTCAATAACGCGCTATGATCTGCATAGCCCTCTCTGTAAAGGTCTAACACTTGCTAACTGCCTGTTGTGCCAGTAACCAATGGAAGCATGACAGCCGTGACTGGAATGTGCAGTGTCTGTCTTATCATGGGTCTCCCAACATCAGTTTGCTTCTTTGTTCTCCCCCAGTGTCTTTATGAAGTGATCATAGGAATTGACTTCATGGCAGTAAATTTTGTGCTTATCTTCTCTACTGCTGGTATTCTCTACCTTGAACAATACCCGCTGGCCTGCCGATGCTGCCGCATATCAGTTTCTCCTTCGTAGTGTCAAATTTGTTCGTCTGGAAACTACTACTCTGGCCTACTTCAGCGCGTACCCTTTCCTGCCCCTTCTTGACGACCAATACGTAGCATCATTGATTCATGATGTCGTCATTAGCAGTCGCATAGCGCTTCCAAGAGCCTTCGTCAGTGTCACCGGCTATCGTGCCTGGCTTCCCCTTTAGAACTTTGGGTCCACTGTGCAAGTACTTAGTCAAGGTCCCTCGCTCGCCATACTGTCCTGACTGGAAGACGGTATCATTTCGGCTTTAAATGCTGATTGCAGGTGCGATGCTGTTGAAACTTCTGTGCCAACCATCTCGTGTTCAGGACAATTTGCGAAAATATCTTCCGATCTAGGCCATACCTATGTTCCCGCTCTAACAAGTCTACAGGTTTTTACCACGATTTATTTGCTTTTAGATATCATCCGTTGGTCGTCCTTGTGTTTCCACCTATGTTATATACACTAGCGATGCCTCTCTTATTCACCGACGGCCTAAGCGCATGCCAGCATTTAAACGGCAAGTCATATAAACAAAGGTGCAAGAACGATCTCCAAAGACATCATTGAGCCCTGCGGTCACTGGGCATCACCCGTCGTCCTGGTTTGAAAGAAGGACAATACTTTGAGGTGTTGTGCTGGTTGACGCAACCTGAACAAGATTAGGAAAAATGATGTGTACACTCTTCCAGGTATCGATGACGCGTGAACTGATTACATTTTTGGAGTTGTTTCTATTCGATCGATTTACGTTATGGTTACTCGCAAATTGCAGTCGATGAAAAGGATTGCCAGAAAACCGTGTTTGTTTCTCAAGATGAAGTGTACCACTTGAAGTCAACGCCTTTAAGACTGTTTTACGCTCCTGCAACAACCGAATGCATGATGGACACCCTTCGACACGGAATCATGTGCCACACATTCCTATGCTATCTTGACGACGTGATTGTCTTTTCAGCTACATTTGACAGGCCTCTCCAACGACTTTCAGTGATTCTATATATTTTCCAACGCACTGGCCAGCAGCTTAGTTATGTTATATCCGCAGTAGCCATAATAAAAGGGGTTCGGAACACGGAACGGAGCTTATTTAAGAGGACCTTGCGCGCAGCGCCGTCCGAAGTCATCTCCAGTTACTCTCTTTCGCGCCTGCTCTTTATGTCTCTCCAGGTGCCGGCGACGAGCGCAGAGTCTGGAGACGGGGAGAAGGTGCGTCATTGGTGCGAGAGGAATTAGGGTAGCTTGTTAACATAAAAAGTCCTCCCCCTTAGTTCTACTTTTGTCTGTGGTCTGGAGGGCTTCGCTGTCATGTCTACTTTCGTTGAGGGTACGCATTGTTGTCTGGATCGCAACTGTGGCTGGTTTTCTCCGCCGGATCCGATGGCTGTGTCGGAAATGTCGGTTCAGGGGCGTCATCTTCTTTGATGATAGCCATATTGAAAAACGCCTGAGGAGGGCTGTCTTTGACGGTGTCAGACGGTGGGGAATGTTGCTGCTAAGCGGCGTAGCTGATTGAGGTATAGGCGGGTAACCGTCCCGTTGACGTCGACCATCCAAGAACTCAGGTCGATGCGCTTATACAGGATAGCGGAGACCCACGCGTGCTCTTGTTGAAACTGGTGGGCAAGCACTTGTTCATTCTCGAGTTTCCTGCAGCGCAGAGCGTCTTGGATTCCTGGAGCGACCTTTGAAAGAGGTTGCGGCAGAAGAGCCGAGATGTGCGTTCGAAGCTCGCGGGAGAACATTATCTGCGCGGGGCTCTGGCCCTTGGTATTCTGCACGGCTGTGTGCTGCTTCAACAGAAAGCGTGCAGTGCGCCGCTGTAGTAGCCCTGTAGGGTGTCTCTCGAGAGCGCGTTTTCCCTCTGCAACGTAGCGCTCAGCCTGTCCGTTTGTGGCTGGGTGGTACGAAGCAGGTGTTACCACAGTGATCTCGTTGTCACTGCATAATTTATTTCTGTCGACACGAATGCGGTTCCGTTGTCTGACACCACTTTCTAGGGCGGCCCAAACGTTGCAAACACTGAACGTAGGGCTTCGACGAAATATATCGATTTTGAATTCTTGTTGCGGCCAACTTGAACTAAGTTACTGTAGGCGGCCACAACCAACCGAAATGTGGACCCGTTAAGTGGGCATGCGAAATCGAGGTGCAGGGTGTGCCAAGGTGTGTTCGGTCTGTGAAAATCCGGAACTGGGGCTCGTGGCAGAGCGCGTTGAATGCTCAGGCAAGCTGTGCACTGTGCCGCCAGCGCCTTGATATCCTTGTCTATTCCCGGTCGTCACATGTAGCTGCAGGCGCACTCCTCCATTTCGACCATGCCTCTGTGTCCGGCGTGGATGAGAGCCGTGGGTTGTTGACGAATTGGGCTTGGAGTGAGAACTCGTGATCCTAGCGTGATAACGCTACGATGGCAGCTGAACTCCGTAGCTCTCTGGCGAATAGCGTTGAAGTTGTCTACTTTGAGTTTTTGAACCCTGCCTTCCTGTAGATCTCTGTACAGCGTGGACAACGTCGGGTCATGTTGTGTGGCCGATGAGAGCATGTTGGCTGTTAGCGGAGGCCTTGGTAGCGCTTCGAACATCAACACACAAGTAACTTGAGGCTGGTCCTCCATTGTTTTGCTGAGGGGTAGACGAATCTGCGCGTCGCTGTTTTGGGTCTTGCTTCCGGGGAGGTACACGCGATCGTAGTCATGCGCCGACATCTTAATGCACCATCTGACCATACGGGAAGACAGCGTCTGCGGAGTCTGCTTCTGCAGCCGCAGGATGCCCAAAAGTGGTCGGTGATCGGTCAGAATGGCCACGTTAGAATGGCGTCTGGCAACGATATGTTGATGAAAATGGGTGGCATCATAGACGATGGCCAGTCCTTCACGATCGAGCTGAGAATAATTGCGTTCTGCAGGTGATAGCGTGCGGGAAGTGAAGGCAATCGCTGCTTCTCTACCTCGATCATCTCTTTGTGAGAGAACTGCACACACCCGTAGGGTGACGTCTTCCAAGCTGATAGTTAAGGCAACGTCTCATCGTAGTGCCTGTGCACTGCACTGTCACGGAACAGATCTTTCAAGGCTTTAAATCCTTTCTTATGGCGTGGCGACCAATTCGAGGGAACTTCATGTTTCAGCAGGCTGTAAAGGTCGTTGGCCACTGTTGATTGTTGTTATATGAACCGTTCATAGAACGTTAGGCGCCCAAGGGAAAGTTGTAGCTCCTGCTTGTTAGCTGGAGCTTTTTCATCCGCTATGTCCCGAACCTTGTTTCTGGTGGAGTGAATGCCCTTAGGATCGATCAGGTGACCAAAAAATTCACGTTGGGCCCCGCGAAGCAATCGTTATTTATTCTCACGAGGAGGTTAGCGCTAGCACGCCTTTCCAAAACATTTTCTAAGCGAGCTGCATGTTTTTCACTGGTTCTTGATTACTGATCACTGATGACTACATAGTTAAAGTAGCCGCACACGCGAGGAGTAAAGTTTTTCTTCCTCCACGTGGTTCTTCTGTCTTGGTGTTTTAGTTCGTTCTCGGCTTTCCTAAGCCACTGCACTGTTCTCAGCTTCGGTATTCCGGGACTAAAGATGCTGGATGTCAATAATCTAAACTGAATTTATTTGAAGGCACGCATTAGCGGTTACACTCAGTATACATTAAACAATGAAAACGGGTTCACATTTACCAATGTGGCTAAGCAAGGCCTCGAAGCAGGCCGTCGCTGTCTCGCGGTCCATCGTCTCTGAAGCCTCAGGTCACACTACCCGCTCAGCCGCGCACATTCTTACCCCCAGCCGCGGGACCATGACCGGGCTGCGAAACTCGAACCGGTGGTGGCCGCCGCTCGAACCCCCTCGCGGCGCCTCTGCCCGAGGCAAATACTCCCCAAAGACTCCGTTCTCCAGATGCCGCTACAGTGGCTCGCTGCACGATTTATAGCGCTCGCGAAAACCAGTGCGCGAGAACCCCTGCCACTCCCTTTTTCGCCGAACAGCGTCCAACCCACGCCTTCCCAAAGTAGGCGCTCTCTGGAAGCGGCCTGGGTACAAGCCAACCACACAACATTGCAATGGGACAGATACACAAACACAGAGTGGACCCCAGAGAAGTCGAGCAAGCACGCACTTCAACCAAACAAAAAGAATGCACACATGAGCTCAACCAAGGCGAACATTCACAACGACCTCACACCCCGCACCCAAGACCGTTATTACAATCGTACTGTTTGTAATGCACGATTAACTTTAGGCGTCGTCATGAATGATGCATACACACAAGTGGAAACAATACCACAAAAGGGAAACAATAACTTAGAAGTGAGCATTTGACTACATGAAAGCACTCTTGGGAGCATGAAAGATTTCAGTATGAAAGATAAACGACGACATTGAATACGGCATATATGCGCACCGCTACCTTAACAACAGAAACACACCGTAATGACATAATATTAAGCACTGCTAAGTATGTACATTCCATGTCAACGCACATATAGTCTCTCCGGGTGACTCCCGGGCTTAGCGCCAAGAGACCACTGGGTGAAGTACTCTTGCATTTCGTCCCCTGCCCACCTTTCCTCAGACTCCCAATCGGCTCTCATCAGACGCGATAACGCATCGGCATTCGCGTGCTTCGTGCCCTTTCTGTGGCTGACGGTGACATTGTACCGTTGTAGTGCCAGCGCCCAGCGGACAAGCTTCGCGCCCCCGGAGTGCGTAGTAGTTACGTAGGTTAGGGGGTTGTGATCAGACACGATATTTCTCCGGGCGTCGTATACCCGCGTGTCGAATTCACGAAGGGCCCAGGTTACAGCAAACGCCTCCCTTTCTATGGTTGCCCATCTCAGCTGAGGAAGGAAGGGAAAAGTGGAGAAGGAAGGCAGGGAGAATAACCAGTTTAGCTTAACCGGTTTGCTACCCTACACATGGGAGCGGGTTGGGGGATGAAAGATGGGGAGAAGAGATAGAGAGCACATAACACGGCACGCACATATGCATATGTGCGTGTCAACTCGCATATGCCCGGTCCGCCTCCACGCCCCAGGGAATCTGATTCGGCACTTTTCTTCCTTTCTGTTCAGTTAGTCGTTTAGCAATTTACGCGCAATCTCTTACATAAATTCTGTGATACACACAGAGACCCAAAACGCTCCTGAGTTCACGCTTTGTTCGTGGTCTCTGTAGCTCCTTGTTGGCCCAAACTTTTTCCGGGTCTGGACCATGTTGCCCTGAGCCTACGATATGTCCCCGGTATTTTATATGATGCGCCCCGACCTGGAATTTCTTCAGACTGGCTGTCAAGCTTGCCTCGCGCATTGCGATTAGAACATGTTCGAGGTGTTCATCCCATGGTGATTCATGGGCAAGGGCAGAACCTCCTTCTTTCTCTCACCAGGCAGAACTAGCTGCTAGAGACCTTGGCGGCAATTTTCTCATTGTGAAAAAGCAGACCATCGCGACTGCTTGCTTTACCTTGTTTCCATGCACTGACCAGGCTCACATCTGCTCTCTGTGCCTCCCGAAAGGCCTGATTTTGCTCTGTTCTCCTCGAGTGGAAGCTCGCCTCTCTCTGCACCACTGAGCCAACTTTGGCAGCTTGATCTACATCTGCGCTCGAAGCAGGGTCGCCTAAGCTCTTCTCCTCTCCCCAAATATCGGAGGTGAGGTCCAAAGCAGTTTCGATCACTCGCCCGCTTTCTATACCTGTACGTGCTTCTTTAATCATGTGCCATGCCTCTGCCGAGAGCAGGCAGCCAGCTTTGTTCGTCGCTAATTCCTCAGTAAACGCGCAGATTACAGGTACTTCCCTAGATAGGTGAACACTCCCGCCCGCATCCAGACCTAGCACAACGCGCGCCAACTTCGCCACGATTTTTGCGCCGAAAGCTTCCACCAGCGTCACATTTCCCATCTCATGTCTCACGCTATCGGGCACGGCGCTTCCTCTGAGCACCGTAATCTCTGCACCGGTATCAACCAGTGCCCTAACTGAAGCAACGCCGCACCTTAAGCTGACATACTCTACAGCAGGTACTTCGCGTTCTCTTTCATTTCTGGTTGATGTGCCCCAGCAGGCGGGCCCAAGCTCACTGCTTTCGAGTGACACCGACTGCTGACAACCGGGCACCGCATCCGATTAGCGGTCTTTGCCAACCCGGTTCACGGTTTTTCCCCGAATCGCTGCCCTGTTGAGGCGATTTCACGCGAAGTGCGGTCCATATCATACAAAACACGTGGCCTGCGTTTTCTTCAGAGTGGCTCCCTTGTTCACCGACGGCACACAAGGTGCATCAACCCTCGCGTCATTCGTTGTGCTCGCTGTGCGCCCGTATTCTCCCATCGTTTTCGACGTTGTCATCTGCCTCCGCGATGAACCATTACCGTCGATGTCTTCATATGCTTCAACGAACATTGCAATTTCGTGTGGCGTTGCCCACCCGTTACCCTCTTCACTCTTAACGTGCTTCCACGCTTCCTGGCTCAATGTTTGTTTAATTTCGTCAGCAACTTGAGGCGCAAGCAGACCTTTGAACGTCTTTACGTCCCGCACCGCCATGTAGAAGGCATAATAACTCTCGAGCCTAGACGCAAAATGCTGCCAAGTCTCGTTTCGCATCGGTGTTGCAAACCAGAACTGTCTGAGATAATCGCCCGGCGACAGCCTCAGCTCGGACAAAATGGTCTTCTTTACTTTAGCGTAGCTGTTCAGTTCGTCAGTCGACAGCTTCAAAAAAATGTGCCGAGTCCTCCCTGCCATCAGCGGCAGTACCAGGTGACTTTTGATGCTCTCGGGCGCTCCGTACGACTGAAAGACGCCCTCAATGCCCTCCAACCAGACCTGGAACCTCTGGATCCATTGGGATAGGAGTTAAAAGGCTTCTTAGCATTTTGGGAAAACGCCTTAGGGTCCCCTCGCGGGATTCTGGATGCCTGTTCACTGCTCAACTCGCAACTGAAGCGTCCAACGCTCCAATTCCATTGAAGCTATTTGTGTCTCATTTTGAAATTCGAGTTCTTGCCGGCACGCCCCTGTGGCCGACCCCACCCCAGCACTGGGCCTCGTAGCTTCCCCGTCACTACTCATGATCAACACCCACTAGTCCCAATTACAGCTAGTGGTCTCTTTGAACCATGCAGGGAAAGTCACCCACCTTGTTTCTAGTCCCTGGAGACCGATGAAATGGGTCGCTTTTCCCGGTCGTCACCACCACGCAGCTCTCCGCGGGTTTTCTCTAGTCCATCAGAGGGTGACGCAGTGCGGCCACTAGTCCATCAGTAGGCTGCACTGTGCGATGCGCACTCACAAGTCCATTAGTGAGCGCTCCCCGTGCATCAGTCTGTCGACGCACTATTCGGGCTCGGTGCGTTGGCCCGTTGACGCTTACGTTCGCTACTCGCGTTCACGTGAGCAGCTCGACTTTCCGCTTCCTCGTTTGACCAGGCACAGTGGTGAAGTCATCGCAGTTCTGTGACGTCGTCCCAGTTCTCTCACTTTCGTGAGTTCTGAATGGTTACCGCCTCAAACATTTTTCCATGTCGGCCTGCACCTCTCGGGTCCTTGCCCCACCTCGTATTCGGGCAATAAGTGCGTGGCCGTCGCGACAGACTATGCCACTGGCTATACCATTACACGTGCCCTTCCTATCAGCTGTACAGGTGATTTCACTGAATTTATTCTTCATGAAATCATTCTCCACTATAGGTGCTCCTTGACTTGTCACTCACTGTGGACGCTGCTTCCTGTATAGGTATTCGAGGATTCTCCGCCCAAGCTCTACGTCTCCCAAGTTGACCATGGTTTACAACCCACACACAAACATACTTTCTGAGCGCATCAACCGCACACTAATGGGCATATTCTCTATGTACATATCTAATACTCACTGGAATTGAGACATTACATGGCCATTTCTGACGTTTGCGTAGAACTCATAGCTCCATCACGCCACTGGCCTGCTATCTGCTCCTGCTGCCTCTCGAATCTCTGTTCCACGAACTTCTACGCTCATGGCGCCATTGTTCGCATCGGCCGCGGTACCTGACGTTGCCCGTGAGCACCATCTGGAGTGTCAGACTGCTGAAACACGGCTCTCTGACAGCCGACAATGTGATGTTCCTTTCATGCCTGAGTAAGTTGTCTTGCTTTGGATACTTTGTCGTCGCTTCAGCCTGTGCGAAAAAACTGCTTCCACGTGTTACGTTGGGCCTTACCGGTTTCTTCGCCAAGTGACCGAAGTATCATATAAGATATCACCGTTCACACCACAGTCACCTTCTTTTCCAGTGACCGATATCATGCATGTTTCTCGACTTAAGCCTTATCACTCCAAAACAACCTATAGCACACCGAAACGGTGCTGCAGCCACTAGGGGTTAGTGTTACGTTGTGGATTGTGCCGAGTGCTCAAGTGAACAGATGCTTGTATTGGTATCAGTCCTAACTAAACGCCCAGGTGTACGCATATCCATATATATATATATATATATATATATATATATATATATATACATATATATATATATATATGCGTGTGTGTGTGTGCGTGTGTGTGTGTGTGTAAAGGAGATGAATAGGAAGAAGAGGCCTAATTTAACAGATAAGAACGCCAAAGAAATCATAGGCGAAAGTATTTTTTTGTATTTAAGTGTAGAAACAATAAGATAAAGGGATCCGAATGAATATAGATAAAACGCCATTTGCCACCGGTGTGAACCAAACCGTCAACCTCCGCGTTACACGTACATTGCACGAAAAATTTTACTAAGGCACTGCGGTTCCAGATACGGACGACTTGGCGCAAATGATACCTATCGACATAATGGGATACTTAAATAGTGTGAGCGTAATACATAGGATGAAATATTCCTAATTTAAGATCGCGGTTCCGTAGTGAGGTGCGGCACCATTCTGCTGCAGAGAAATTGAAGACATTAAAGCTTTCCAGCAGCATCGCCACATGCACCCACGTGCACGGAAATGGCAAGTAACGGCCACAAATAAGGCGTTCAACTGAACACCACGCAGAACAGGACCTGTATGCGGAGATCACCAGATGTTTTGCTGTGAAAGTAGCGCACATGTATTCAGTATGCAACGGAGGTAGGCGTAGCCTTGTTGTTTCACATGAAAACCCCACTCTTGTCAGCGAGTAAACTATCGCGGCTGCTTTAAAGCGACATGTAATTCAAAGCGATATATGTAATGTGTATTGTAACTTCAAAGTACAACACACATTATACATCATTTATCTGGTCTGTCTATGGGAAACAGTATGAAAGTGGCTGATGGACCGAACAATGCAACAGCGGCAAAAGGGACTCGCAAAGAGAGATGACGCGATCGAATGACGCCATTGCCAGGAAGCCGTACAGAGCTATGGACGTCAGTAAAACGACGAACTGTGCTCGGGAAACAGCCAAGCGCACTTACATGCAGCACATAAAGAGCCTTCACTATATCCGATAAAAGATCGTTGCAATTTCGGACAATCTCTAGCAATCTGACTTATGCAAATCGGGCAGTCGGGAGGACACTGACAAATTCATGGTTTCATTCTCTTTGAACAAAGCGGAGTGGAAAGAACCTCTTCGTAATTGGGTGTTGTTTTACAAATTTCTTGCGAGCAGTCTTAGTGAAGAAAAGTTTTAGCGATAAGCTGCAGTTTACTATAGGTTGGATCTTTGAAACTGGGCTCAGTCGTTGTGTCTTGGGCGCAGAAGCAAGCAAGCTTGAGATGCCCGAAAACTTACTGAGAGTCCAAAGCCAGGCCGAACCTTGTTGTCTTGTTGGCGGTTCTTGCTGTTTTAAGAACTTCGAGAAACTCAGGGAGAGCTCCTGTGAGGGTCCACCGTATACCTCTGCTGCAGTTCAGGTCTCTGCACACAGAGTCTAGGTATATCTGGTCACAAAGGCCGTCGCTAGGGAGTGGTGACTTCTTTGAGAATTTTTCAATGTTGTACGTGCAGATCATCGGCGGCCCCCGTACGCCTGGTGCAAGTGAACGAAATACAAAAAGAAATAAACTGTAAGTGGATAGAAAAAGAGCGCGATTTCAAAGCTGTTCATTAAAGACCCGCAGGCAAGCTGGCACCGAGAACAAAAACAAGACGAGACAAGAGCGCAAGTCTACGGTTGGTTGAAATATTGAAAGGCGTGATCGCTGTTATTGTTTTTGAATGCGTGACGAGTATCATGCAAGTGACCCACATCTTTCTTTTCAATTATTAACTAGCATGTTATTTCTAAATAAATATTTGAATTGTTAGAGCGCCGATTGAATGGTTGTCTTTCTGTTGTGAGTTTGTGCGCTGCTCACGTAACTAAAAGAAAAATCTGAGCGAACCCTGATAACTTCTTAAAATCAAGTTTATCATTATCACTGTCGTATTACCGATATAATGTGATTATTAACACATATTGCGTTATTGTAAAAGAGATTCTCCCATGGTAAATATAAAAAACTTAACCACCACAAATGCAACAATGTAGTACATCGGTGTAACAGCAAAAAAAAAATTGCAGTTGGTACAAAAAAATATTTTCACTCAATAGCATGAGAATGATGATTAGTACTGGAGAAAATTTCGCCAAACTTCCGCATGTCTCGAATTTCACAAATGTCTAACTTTTTTCTACATATTCTTCTCCAGGCGTATATCTAACTAGATAAATCGTGAGATTCTCCAGCCTAAACGTACGATAACATGCAGAAAACGGAGCGAGAAGAATATACAAATGAAACCTCGCGCCTTTCTTTGATGCTTAAAAAGAAGCAGGTTTCAGAGAAAGATGATTATGTTTCAGAAAAGCTCACCCAATTCATGAAAGCTTCCCCACAGTGTTTTTGGCGTCACCCTTCACCCTCGTACGAAAAAATGAGGTTCAATGACACGGATGGTTGTTTCATGAGCGACCAATCAGAAATCGCCAACAGATGCAATGCTTATTTTCATTCTGTGTTCACCCTTCCTAGTTCTTTGCCTCCGAATTTCAGTACAGGAAGGTGCGCACTGCGATTTGCCATGCTGGATGTTGTTTTGCCTGAACAGGATATATTTTCTCTCCCACTTAATTTAAACACAAAAGTCGCGTGTGCCTGATTGTATTCCTAACGAGTTTCTGATGCGATACGCCGAATGGGTCTCTGAATATTTGCCTGTCATATTTAAGGCTTCTTTGGAGCAATATTGCTTGGCAGCTTATTGGTTATAGGCTAAAATAGTCCAATTACAACAATCTCGAAGCAAGCACATTCCTGATGACCATTGACTTATTTTTATAACTTGCACCTGTTTGAAGAAACTTGCACATGTTTTAGCAAAGGGCTTATCCAAACACCTTGAGGACACCAAGTAGCTAATTCCCAATCAACATGGTTTGAGACGGTAGTTAAATGCTGTTACCCAACTTCTAGAAACACTGCATGATTTTTCTAAGGCAATCGATGACAGAGATCAAGTGGATATGCAATTTGCTTGGACATGTCCGAAACATTTGTCTCTGTTCCGCAAGAAGAACTTGTTAATAAGCTGCTTGACACAGGTGTTAACAGAAATACTGTGTTGGGGATAAAACCACACCTCACCAACAGAACTCAGTTCGTGGAAGCAAATGACTCAATATTTGACGTCCTGGGGGTACCCTCTGGCGTCCCTCAGGAGTCTGTGCCAGGTTACATATTAATTTTATGCTGCATCAATGACATTGCAGTTTCCATCTTGCCTCATGTTACAGTCCACCTGTTCGCGGATGATTGTTTAATTTATTAGGTTATCTTAAAACAAGACCAGTTCATATTCAACTCTGGATTGAACACTATTTATTCACTGGTGCACAGTAAACAAAATGAAAATTGATTATGCAAAAATATCATATACTGCAAGCAGAGACAAAACGAAACAAAATGTACGTTGTTTATTACGAAATGAACAGGCAGTTTTTCACACGAGTCAATTATTTCAAATATTTAGGCGTCACTACACCATAATATCTAAATTGCACACACATATCAATAACATATG
The DNA here is from genome assembly GCF_038994185.2 of Dermacentor albipictus. Taxonomy (NCBI): domain Eukaryota; kingdom Metazoa; phylum Arthropoda; class Arachnida; order Ixodida; family Ixodidae; genus Dermacentor; species Dermacentor albipictus. The sequence continues at coordinate 76,192,241 of NC_091828.1, forward strand.
CTCTAACACCGAAATTACCTATCTCGCACTGGTACATCCAACACTGAAATATGATAGCGTCGTATGGGATCCGCTTCATGCAAACCAAGTTGGTAAGATTGGAAAAGTTAAGAGAAGGGCGGCTACGTTCATTTTAACTAGATGTAAATTTACAAATTCAGTGACTGACATGCTCCGTGAGCTAAACTTACCTTCACTTTCAAGCCTAAGAAAGGTCTCCAGGCTAAAATTTCTTTATCTGTTGCGCAATAACCACTTCAACCTAAAGTCAAGCCCCTACTTGAAGCAGCGTTCCTAGCGAGGTGTGCGAACTTCTCACAAAAATCAGATTACACCCATGAGGGTCCGAATTAACTTCTTTATGTACTGTTTCTTTACAAGAACAATAGAGGAATAAAATTACCTGCCTCAGGACCTCTTACAAGCCGACAACCTGCTAAATTTAGAGCATTGTTTGTACCGTTACTTAACCGAACCGAAATTCTTGTCATCCTTTGGTCTTTCTTGTAATGACTTTCCCAGAAGTTCCGATTTTGAGTGTTCTGAAACCCTTGACTCTCGGTCGATAAAGATGTTGTATTTGCGGCCTGTACCCACATGGCTGCTCGGCAATCGCGTTATCGTGGTTGTTGGTTTCCAGTTTATTGAAGTAGGCTTGTATAAATGTTGTACTTGTGGCTGTGTGCACATGCTGGGTTATTCGCATTCACCCACTAAAGGCTTTACGGCTATCAGTAATGATAAATATTAAATGAATGAAATGAAATTTTCTAATTTGGACTTATCCTGGTGAGGAAACCTTTGGATGTCACGTCGCCTGGTTGTGTGACAAATAACTCCACTTATTTATTAACGATATACAAATAAGTAAGCCCGCCGCGGTCACTTAGTGGCTATGGCGTTGCTCTGCTAAGCACGACGTGGCAGGATCTAATCCTGGCCTAGCTGCTACATTAGCATATCGCCGGCGCGCAAGGAGGAAGCGCAGAAACATGCACGCTTGCAGCCTAGGAGGGACAAGCATGCGCGCAGGCGTCGGTCTCGACACCAGGGGTGCGCGGCTAGAAGGGAAGGAGTAGGGGCGTTTCGCTCCTTTCGCACCGCGCTTAGAACGACAGAAAGCTGAGCTAGTTGGTAAGGATTCATTATGCAAAATAGAAGTGAGGCTACACTATATTGCCACACTGTATATATTGCCAAACTATATGGCACACTATATATTGCCACACTATATTGCCACACTATATGGCCACACTATATTGCTCCGCGCTGGCGCGCCCCACAATATACTGTGGCGGAGTGTACATGCCGCGTGACGGTTTTTTTTCGTCGCTTAAGTAACTACCGCGAAATGCACAATGAAACCAGACAACCCGGGTCATGAGCTTCCGTATTGCGGCGCTCTCAACCGAGCTTCGAGCGAAATACCCGTGCGCGTGCATTGGCGGCGAAGTGAGTGCCCGCGGGTTTAAAAGGCATCGGCGTCATGCGTCACACTACGTCACTGCGCGCGGAGAGGAGGCACTGACGTCCCTGATAAGATTTAGGCTTACCACGCGAGTGGTTCTTACGCTCGAAGCATGGCCGAGAGGGCTGTAATACGATAGCGCATGATCACCGTCGCTTGGTTAATGTCATATTTCTCGGTCATTCTTTAGACGCCGAAATAACACCTAGCCTGCCTCAAAAAGTGAATCGGTCTTTTCTGAACCTCCTGTATTCGTAATGAATGAAATGCACTTGGCCCTAAAGTAAATATTAAAAAAAATGAATTGTTCTTAGTTCATCAACTAATTGCGCGGAACATAACAAATGTTCAGGAGCGGCATGGGACGGCAAACCATATGTCGTTTGTTGTACCGTGCTACAGTTAACCACTTCTTTTAAACCGTTCATTCAAGTTACGTGAAACAGCGCGTATACCCCGAGAAGAAGGGGAACCGAGGGGCCCCGATTTTCGTGAATCACGATCACATGAAAACAACAGACGATGACTCAAAGGAAACCTTAGGGTGAATTACATGTTCTATTGTAATACAAATATAGGAATCACAAAAAGAGGGCAATGAAAGTCCCTTTATTTATTATTTCTACATTCCGATGAAAATGTCATTCACGCTATCGTTTTCGGGGGTGTCATTGTTGATTTAATTTGATATGTATGTATACATATATAATGAACGAGAAGAAAGGGGGTTACCAAGGGGCCCGGTTCTTATTAATTTAGAGCATGAGAAGCCAACAAATAAGGACACCAAGTGCAACACAGAGGAAATTACCTGTGCTTACTAATTCAAATGAAGAAATAATGAATTAATGGCAGTGAAAGTGGATGAAAATTATAATTTGCCGCAGCTGGGGAGCGATACCGCGTCTTCGCCTTACGCTGGTGAATCGAAGACGTGGGATCGTTGCCCATCGGCGGCAAGCTGTATTTCCGTCCAATTTCACTGCCATTTATCATTTCGTTTAACGCATTTAGTAAGTACAAGTAAGTTTCCCTATGCTGTCCTTGGTGTATACATATATATATGTAACCACAAGCGAACATGTCTATGTTCACCTGGCGACGGTGTGGGTTTGGTGATCGTCTTCTTAGTTGTCAGCAGTGGGTTCCGCGGCTCCTTTTCGGCTGCTGTCGGCGTGCGAGAAAGAAAGCTTTCTGAGACACAAACTTGGGCACCAAAAATGTGCCAAGCACAAGAATTCCTTGAGCCGGCCTATTTTTATATGTACTGTTTGCCTAAGAAAGGAGTAGCACGTATCACCCATGATGACGAGCTCTCCTAGAAACATATAACAAAGGAATTCCGAGCATGAAAACTTTATACAGCACACTATAACGAACGCGAGTGGTAATTGGCTTGGATTTCTCGCGCCGTTTTAAAACGCCGTACAACGTGAATATCTCACCAAAGAATCTGACATTTAAAAATGCCCGGGACAAATGAATTCGGCAGCGCTCAGCCCTAAGCCTCAAGTGAGCTGTACAAACTTTCTCTTTCTAAAAGCCCGTTCCAAATGGCGTTCGATGTTGCAGGTAAAATAGGCTATGGAATCATTTAATGATTCTAGCCGATTTCGCGCAGTCAGAGAAGCTTTACAAAGAAACTACAGAGTTGATTAGAGGATTCCAGATGTTTAAAACACTTATGACTTCGCTTTCAGGTCGCCGTAACTGCGCAGCGCGAGAAGCCTAAAATGTGTTTCCCAATTGCTACGTCAATTTCACAGCAATAAACTAAACGAAAAACTATACATACAAGATCGCCGATGAGCCAACACGTTCGCTTTTCCTGTATAGCCGAGCGCCTTGAACGAACGGATAAGGGAAACATTAATATCGGTCATTACTGCACCGATTCTAGGTCGGACACGGCTTCGTTAGTTTGAATGGGGCACGCGAACCATGTTTTTGTTTTTGTTATCTTTTAGTTCAGTTCAGGTAAGACGTTGGGCGCGCGGCAGCACATGATGCTAGGCGTTAGCGCGTGCATTATCACCGATTTTTCGAACATTAGAACTCACAGGGCGTTGTCTGAGAGTGGAAGTTGAAATGTCTCTAAAATTTTGGGCGTGAATATTTCGGGTAGATTGTTTATTTTTGGAACTTGAAGCCCGCCGGTGTAGTGTCCCGTCTAGTTATCACAGATCGCCCTCCCGTGGTCACTTTCGATGGGAAATGCTTCCAGTTGTATTAATCTCTATGGAACTGCGTCAGCAAACGTGTGTCTTTCATGGTCAGTGCGTAAGTGTCGGCCTTTAGCAACCGAAAGTGTAATGCTTGTTGCCACCTGTGCGATAAGAAAAAAAAAACTGGGAAGTAGTACTACGTAATGAAATCGAACGCTACCAAAGTAGGCCCCGCACTCTATCATGTAATAATTTAGTGCATCGGGCAGCCTTGCCCCTTTCAAGCACACAAAGAAGGCGTGGCAGATAATTGCGGCTTCCGCACCAGCCACGTAGCGTGGTAGATAAATGCAAAGCTACGTGCCTCTAGTGAACGATGCAAAGAAGTCCCTATTTGAGGTGAAACGTGGTCAGGTCATATTATAGCGGGCAGAAGGATGACGAAATGGGTTTAGGCAGCACCAGTATTGCGTGTGGAAGATAACAGGCTGTCTACTATAGTTACAGAATGCATTCGAAATAAGAGAAAGGGGAGAGAAGATAGCAGCCCTCAAGCAAAATAGCTTCAGCTCTTGGGTTCCTTTATATACACAGTTGGTAAAGGAAAGACCCCTTTTCTCGGTTGCCAGTGCACCAAATTTGGTGGTGTTTATTCTATTTAAAGGAAAAAAGTTGGAAGCTTGGGGGTGTTGGAAGGGGATTCTTGATTTAGGCTGTCGAATTTTTTATAAAGATTGTCGGAAATGGCAAAATTTAGAAAAGGAACTACTAAGGTTACAACTCTAACTCAGCAATGAAAACTGATATCACCATGCTTTAAGTTGTACTTGAAAGCACATTTAATGTGAATACAATTGATGTACATTCCGTACTTACGCGAGTATAATTTTTGCGAAGTCATCGTAGACATTGTAACGAACTCACATAAGCGGCAAAATTATACAGCCAACTTGTGCGCTTCAGATGCTCTACTGGATGCAATCTACAGAATTGCGATATCTGGTTTTTTGCGCAGAGGGAAAAATTTGCAAGCCTTTGGCTTCCGTCTTTTTTAAACTTTCACCTTTTAAAAATTTGTAAGAGCTTTCACTGACGCAATCAAAACTTCCCTTGATACCGCTTGACACAGTCAGTAGAGTTTAACGTTCTCGCAGAATAAAAAAAAAAAGCTTTGATTAAAATAGACCCAGAGGTTAACTCAGGAAAGAGTTTCGATGTTTTTCATGCATTTGAATAGGCGGCATTGGTGCTCGCTCGGGGTTAAAGCTTCCGCTTAAACGCTGTCGCTTTAACTCAACCTCAAGGCTCGGTTCTCACGTCCAAGCACATGTTTGTGGCGCATAGCAGCATGCATTTATTGGTACAGTTTCTATGCAGTAAGGCAACTTTCATAAAACCAGTCTCTCATAATATCTCAATTTCAAACTTTTTGTTACGGATTGCAAGGCAAGGATTGCATAGATAGCCCCGAAAAATGCCTGAAGTTTTCTATAAGTGCTAAAGCAATAATAACATCGCAATTATTCACATTAGGAGGAATTTTGTGCTTGAACACAAGCCCGGCCGCTAGGTGAGTCATATCTGCTTATTTCTTATTTGATTTGTAGCACATTTTTAGAACAGGTATGCTAACACTGGTTATGGTCTCGGCATATTTGTTAAGGTTAAGAATTCAAGTAGCAATTGGCCCTGATTTTGCAATTATGAAATGGTCCTCGAATTGGAAATGTTCGAAAGGTAACGGGGTGAATTTTTTATTTCTCCGGAAAATGAAGTTTGTCGCAAAGGTAATCTATCTCAAAAGGCCGAATGGCGGTATACTACGTCGATGCTATTCTATAAAAAAGTTACTCCTTCTTAATATGTACGCACCCTGTAAATATAAAGTATCATCCATGAAGCTACAAGCACGTTGCTTTCGGACGTTTCGAGAAGCGCTATTATGCAGTATGCGTTTAAAAGAAATTAGAACGCATAGTGAACACAGGGATCCTTAAAAAGTAATAACGCATCGCTGAGTAACCACAGTAGTCATTGATAAGCAGATGCGAACTCACGCGTCTCTTTCAAGAGATACCAAGTGAGAGCGATGGCGGCCACGCCCACTGTTAGGATTGCGGCGATGCCGGCCAGGATCGTGAAGGCTGACGTCTCCCTGCAAGGAATATTGAACGTGCGGAAAGCAATATAAGTATTTGTCAAAATTAGACGAGAGAGAGAGAGAGAGAGAAACTTTATTTGTTTTTTTCAAGCATTTAGCGTCTCGAGGTCTGCGTCGTCTTCTTGGGCACCGGCAACTTGGAGCCTCTTCCGGCAAGACGAAAAAAAAAATACAGGTGCATATGAGCGAAAGAACTCCTACGGTAAAAACGAAATGGTGTTTAAGCCTCACCCTTCACGCATTTAAGCATTATGAATACTTTTCCTGAGAACGTGATCTAAACTTCGTGAATGGCGCTTATCTAATCGTTCAAGATACAGCGCCCGCTTAGAGGAGCGGCGTTGTAAGAGTCGCCGACAGGTCGCCGAAGGACAGTCGCCGAAGGACAGAGAAAAAACGTGATTTTGGATTTTACAGATTTACTTTTAGTGAACATACAATGTTTTTAAATGCGGTGTTCAAGTACGATTTTACAATTGTACGTAAACATTTCTGAAATCACACCATAGCATTTACGGTTCCATCACGCGGCATCAAATTTGTCCCTTGCTAGCTGCCAGACATTCTTATTGTTATTCTTGCAGCGAATAAAAATGCCTAGACACTTCTGAGTTGACATGGTACTCACGAACCGTGGTAATTTTATGAAGCGAAACAGAAATAATGTTCATCTTGCCATGCATTTTTTCTCTGGTCTGTTGCCTGTAGGCAAAGCTCGTCTGAAAAATAATGATTTCCCACAAGTTCAAGATTTTATGTTTTCAAAGCTACAATCACACATTTGTATATCACATGACATGATTATTCAATTCATCTGCTCAATGTTTGCGGTTTCTACCACGTTTTTACCAGTGACATCACTGAAGGTTTTAGTGGTGGATTAACCGGTAAGGCTGGAGCGAGTCCAATGCGCGTCATTGCTGTCGGGAATCAGCCCTTATAGAAGAACGGAAGCGTTCTACTGCGGCAATCAGAGAACCCAGGTGCGACGACATAGTTGATTGTGCATAGTTTTATCGGCAATCTACGTGGTCTGAAGGTCAGATTCCGTGCTATCAGGGCGTGCGGTAACTGCCTGTCGCTCCCTAACGGAGTCTTAGGGCACTGTTTGAGACGCTGTGTCAGAGAGCAGTGCCTTCGAGATCGGCCCCACGAAAATGGCCAGTTACCCGCCAGCAAAACCCAGTCTCACTCGACAGGAATTCTTCGAAATATAAAGGTTAACCATTATAATAAAACATAGCAGTATTTCATTAGGCCCTCAAAATGATATGCGAGGAAGACTTTCAAGGAACGAAAGTGTTCTCTGATAAAGTTAAGGGCTCTCCTCTTCCCCGTTTCGTGTTGATGCACTTGAATACTTCTATAGGCATTACCGCTTCGTTCCGAAAATATGAATGCACGCATTTTTCCTTGCTCCACGCTTTTTTATATTATGGGCAACGACAATTTGGTACCTGGTAAAAGATTTCCAGTTTTGTACTGGGCGCCTTGTGAGCCACGTGAGCGCCATGTGCATAAGAAACCTATGGATTAAGCGTGCGCGTGCCTCTCCTATGTTGGCACGTGTCGAATCGGGCTTTCACTGCAAGTGCGCCGCAATAATAACGGGTTAGCGTTAAGGGTTTCTTGTCGCAGAAAACCGGCGTCAGTGGCGGTAACGACGTCCCTACGAAAAAAATCATCCCGAACCCCGCATCCCAATCTACGCAGGCCCTCCACGTGATGCATAGTGGTTACGGAACTAATTGCATTCCTCAAAGTAAAAAGTGTCAGAAACTTCGCGCAGTACAAATTACGCACAACCTCCAGCCATGATGGCGTTGGATTGTAAATTGAATATACGAGAAAACATAATTATGTTACGCGAAAACTCAAACACAGACCCCTTTTTCAGCTGCCGTTCGAGGTCTGTCTTAGTAGGAGCGGCGCGCCCCATGAAGCCCACCTTCATGCACAACGTTAGGCGTGGGCGTTTCTAGGAAAACATTACGGTTACATAACCTGCAGTTGGCGGTAAGCGTGGGAACCAGTCAGGGATCTTTGAATGCTATCTCGTAACACTCTTAAAGGCGAAGCTTAGGGGTACTCCAAATTTTGTTCTTCAACCTAAAGGGACAATAAAGGCAAATATTAAGTCAAGCTAAAGTGACAGATTAGTGCTCGAGAATATCTAAGGCCTGCATATGATCGCTGACAGAGCGTTAATAATTCCGAAATTGAGGTTAATGCGGGACATGATTAGAGGCATTCCTGGCACATTCAAGTACTTGCCCTATGACAAAAGCACTCCTCAGTTAAGTTCTGTCGCTAGTACTGAAACACTCGTTGCAAAAAACTTTCTTGTGTTATAATACAAGACGAAATAAAACTCTACTTGTCCATTTCTATCTCATTTTAAGGAAAAGGAACTGCAAACACGCAAAGAACACAAAAGAACGCACGCAAAGTGCGTCGCACGGCCAGTCGCGCGGCCATTTTGCGTACATTTGGGACTTTCTTTCACGCTCGGAAACTCTTTTATGTATCACGTACTGAGCGACAGAAAGCTGTATCGGGAATTTTTCATGTTGTTATACAATTTTATTATGCCCACTTTTCACCTAATTACAATATTTGAGAAGTTGATTAAATAATTAAGAATAATTATTTAATTAGACGGAATGGAGAAGCCCGTTAGAGTATCTCCAGGCGTCGACTAACAACATTACGCTTGTTCACTGCAGCTACTTGGCATTTGCACATTCTTAAACCCTGACTAAAGTTGGTTGGGACACCTTGTACAACGACTAATTGGCACTGTGGAAGCGAGTTAGGTATAGGGCGCGTACTGCGACGGGATTCTTCTTTCGCGCTTCCCCAGGAACACTCAGCGACATTTAGCTCGTTCAGTGCCTAGCCTGCGCGAGACCTCCAGAATGGATGGCGCGCCGGTGCATGCCAACACTGAGAAACGCGTCGTGCGACAACGAGACTCCGCTTTATAGCTTCGTTCCCGACATGCTGCGCCATCTAGTGGCACTCCCGAGACATGCGCGCATGGCCTCCGAGACCAGAAGCGCGGCACGCAGAAACGGGCGAACGCTGAGAATTGTTCCTCCTCTCGTCGCACACTCAGTGGCACGTAACCAGTGAGCCCAGTCGACGAAACGTTAACTTAAAGGGAAACTGAAGATTCTCTCGAATTCAATAAGACGCTCATTGACGGATGCGGGAACCTTATAAGCCACGCAGGTGAATTTTTTTTTTTGGGGGGGGCGATTTTTTACTTAGGAGCGACGTAATCGTCGGTTAACATTGCTCTGTCGCTCCGCCCCCCGTCGAGCGCCGCGCGCTGCTGCTGACGATGCGAGAGGGGCCCGGGAACCGCGGCGTAGTGACGTCAGCACTGTTGTTCCGTTCCTTCGCAGCCTCCGCGACCGTGCCTGACCGTGCAAGTTTCTGCGTGCGTGCCGTCATAAACTGCTTCACTCGACCTCGCATTCCTTTGTTTCTGTCTATGCAGAGTGGTAGTTGACGCGCGCAGCATCAATCGAGGTGGTGGGCCCGTCGTGCTGCCGTTCAGTGCAGTCTGCGGTTGCACGAACACCAGCGGCCGCGACGATGTTCCGATGCTTCATTACTTCCCGCAAGAAGGTTTCAGCTAAGTGGGAGGCTGCTGCGAACTGAAATTTCTAGCGCTCAAGAACAACAGTGCTGTGCTCTAACCACTTTCCTGACGACGATTACTACCTGAGTTTATCAGTGATGCGTGAATTAGTGAGAGTACGACTTGCTGCTAGCAGGCTTTCTAAACGCAGCGCGAAAAGGTCGAAGCAAGGAACACATGAAGACGGGTGCGGGCGCAGGGATCGTAACTGGGACCTTATGAATACACGAACTCGTCCAAACCTTGATTTTGATTTACTGCTAGATCCTTCGTGTTAGCAAGCTGAACGGAAGGTGCATATTTACTTCCCAGCCTTGACGCAGGTTTACCTTGACGCAATTTTCTATTCGCACGTGTGTTGTGGAACAGCCTACATGCAGCTACAATAACCCAGTGCAAGTGTAAAATTTGCATGTGTTTGAAAGCCAGCGCATGCCAGGACGCTGCGCTCCCTCTTCTCTCGCGCACAGAGAGAAACCGGCCATCCCATGTAGCCCACGGAATTCACCGCCTTTACGGCTCCAGTTACGAGTACATATCGTCGGGATGGAGCGCTGATGAAGGTCACTACACGTGTTGCAATAGCCGGAAAACTATTCCCGCATGTAAACCGTCTGTGTAGATTGCCGACCGCTTTGGGGCAGCGCACAAATGGCGACGATCGCATCCCCGCTTACGTTCCACGAGGAGGCATGTAGGACCATAACAGTGCAGTTGTTTGCCCGGAAACGAACTTATTAGATCGCTGAATGCAGCTTTGCAAATAACATACTCAGCAAAGAACATTTCTAACACGATAAAATCCTCTTTCATTCCCGTCGAAATCACTGCTTGCTACCAGCATCTTTTGCTTCTTCGACAGGCCGGCTCCTGGCAATCGGCTCCTACATGTAGAGAGCAACGCAGAACTTCTCAGAAAAACGCAAGTTATCGAAATTTACCACTACCGTATCAGTAAAACAACAGCGCCAAACCACCTTGCACCGTGCTTCATGTGTAGCGGCAGCGGTCGGTCCAGATGAACACCATTTTTGACGTCACGAGGCACCCGACTAATCACAGGCGCAAACGAGGCGGGCGAGTTTCCCCGAGTCTGCTGCTACACGTTTCGTTGAAATAAGGTCTGTTGCGCTTTCTTTCGCTCAATTTCGATGCGATATTCGAATTCAGAGGCTTAAAACCCATTATGTACAGCTCTTCACTCATTTTTTCTGGAAAACCCTTCAGCTTCCCTTTAAGGGCGGCACATTATCCAGTGCATTAACGGTGCAGCTGGCTAAAAGATTGGCTTAAAAGACATTGATTGAAAAGTGGAACATAGCCAGTGCATTTTGTCACGCAGCCTGGAAATGCGTCGGGTTGTTTCCTTTGAGGAACCCTTGTGACGTGGGCTGGATTCCGTTCAGCACCAAAGAGAATCGAGATATTTTTTTTCATTATTGTAGTTACATACCTGGTTACCCAAGTTCGCATAAAAGACATTCATTAAAGAGCGCCAGGCACCTACTGGCACATATTTGGGGCAACAAGTTGGCATCAAAGAGCTTTGCTGGAGACCAGCACCGACTGAGTGGCGCATGCCCGGTGCTCCTAGTCGGCGCAAAAGACTTTCTTCATACAGCTGCACCTACTTAGTCAAGGGTCTACAGCGAGCCATGTCGGCGTGTAAAAGGTCTGTTGAAAATTGGCACGTATGCGCACATTGCCACATTCTCAGTGACCCCAGTTGGTGTGATGGTCGTTTTCATTGGTGTTACCTCAGCACAGCAGCCCGATGGGCTACCCATCCCACGACGACCTATCCAGTGAATCCGGTAGGCGGAAAACGGATGGATAGATAGATAGTTTGATAAATAGATAGATAGATAGATAGATAGATAGATAGATAGATAGATAGATAGATAGATAGATAGATAGATAGATAGATAGATAGATAGATAGATAGATAGATAGATAGATAGATAGATAGATAGATAGATAGATAGATAGATAATCGCTAGAAAGGTGCGTGAAATACCCCTAAAATGCTAACGCATGAAACAGAAATGTATCCCTGCTAGTCTGCGGGTCTCAGCTTTGTAAATCTGCAGCAGAAATTGGTCTCACGTGGCTGGAACCAGCTCTTCGGGTGCCGCTGGGGCAGCGTCGGCGAGCGCTGCGGTAGAGTTTGCCTGGCCAGCAGGAGCGACAGGGGAATCGCTTTCATCGCCACCCTGCGTCATTAGGTTTTTGGTCAGGTTAAGTTAGGTATGCTGTACGAAAGCAAGGCCTGCGTGTGTTTTATACAGCATACCTTTCGGCAGGGCACACTACACAGCAAGCTTATTGGGATTTCTCATGGCCTCACTGCGTCGCGTAAAACGGCCATGGTCAAAGATACGAGCAAGAGGTGGCTCGCAGAACTTCATTTTACATAAAAGACGCATGCATTCGATTGCGACTAACCGGCCACATGTAATCATCTCTAAATGTCTGGTAGTCTGTGTAATAAGGGCAGAGCAAAAAAAAAAAATCAGTCAATACACCTAATACTCACGAACCCCGAAATAAAAAGCTCTAAAACGTAATTTGCATCGAAATAGGCACACGTTCAGCGTCAACAATCTATTGACCGCTCTAAATAAATGAGTAACGCTTTTGTAACCTGAATAAGAAGTCACACATTGGGATCTCCAGTCTGTATGCAAACAACATTGTTGCACAACACTGTACAGTTTTACTAGATGCGATCCCATATTCCTGGAAACAACTTTGTTATGCTGCTGCTCCTATTTTGTGATTTTAACATATTGATTCATAAAGTGATTCATCTAGATTTCATACATTAATCAATATAAATTCTGGCTAACAATGTGGCCTGAAGTACGCTCTGGCGCACATGTAAAACATTTTCCACAAATTCTTTGTTGAGGTAGCAACTGCACTCACTTTAACGAATGTTACTGTCGGCGAAATCTTCCTTGAGTTATTTTCGTTCTCTAGTTAAGTGATTAGTTAAAGAATAGAGAAAAGAATTCTCGTCGTAAAACTTATACTTACGGATGTTTGCTCATCGCCTGTTGAGGAGAGAAATATTATGACAATTTAGGCGCTTATCAACACTTTTCTCAAAACCATTCGAAATTATGAAGGGAATATGAAAAATGCACAGTAAAGTTAGCTGTGCAAAATGCTTCATTGCGGAGAGAAGTGTAAGCACGGAAGTGTTCCCCCATAAAGGAGCGCTAGCCGTCCAGGCAAGGTATGATACGGTTATGACACTAGGCACAGCGTGAGAAATACGGAGGCAATAGCACACGCAAACAGCGCAGTCTACGTCTATTCCTGCCCGGATTGTATTCATCGTGGTTTACCTGCAATGATGGACCATCAAGCCCAACTTTCTGCACTTCTGGAAGTAATGTGGTTAATTGCGTGAGCACGACGTGATTTTCGACGTCGGCATGATCAGCTAAATTTGTTCAAAATATCAAGTGTTCGAATGCTCCGAAAGGACCATTCTAAAGTACACTTGAAAGATTGAGATGTGGTAAAAGATACGGATCGTCAGTATTTAGGTTAGCACAGAATAATTCTACTTTATACAACATGGCGTTGCCTGCTCGCTTTAGAAAGAGTCATTCCGTAGCGCATAGTGCTTTCCTTTCATTGCAAACCTTGAATCAGTCCCCACAAACGAACAACAACATCATTAAAAACATGCGCTTTGTTATGAAACAACATCATTAAAAACATGCGCTTTATTATGAAGAGGGCCTTCTCTACATCACAGCCTAACAAGAATCATTCCGTTATTATATTGAGTATTGGCGCTTTGGAGACGGGAAATATCCGGTCAAGCAGGCGGCATTTTTGTTAAGCGTTTGTCAGAGCGCATAAAACAAACCATTGCACTGGACAAACTGCCATTGGTATTTCTTAGTGAAGTTCCATTCAGCTTGGAGAAGTGCCCGTTTCACTTCAGTGGTGTAAGAAAAACTTTTCGAAAACCCGAAATTTCCCATGCTTATGGGGTCTACATTCTACTACGTTGTTAGTACCATTTGCGTTTCCTGCGAGCAAAAATTTCCATACGCTTCAGTCAAGTGGCAATTGTTTTGGCAGACACACTTTAGTGATTTCCCCATTATTTGGGATCTTTGCCCACTTTTCGGTTTGTTGTTTTGTATCTAACCTATTTCCCTCAGTGATCAGGTACTCTACTTTGATGGGCCACTAGGTTAAGTACTGACTGCTCTCTTGGCGACCAGATGAGTATGTGCCCGGATAGGTGAATTGCCGTTGGCGGCTGTCTGGCTTAGCGGACAACTTCGCTGAATGAGTACATGCTATTGGGTATTTGTGCCTGAACAGACCACTTTGGCGCCACATACGTGATACTGGATTGTGAACATTCTTGGTTAAATTACACAGTATATATGGATGCGCCAAGGTTACACAAGGGATATGCAGCATCGAATGTACTAATGCGATAGTGTCTCGTCTGCAAGCGGGTACTAACTCAGTGCAACGATATTGTAGCCATTATACTAAGGATATTCAGAGTTGCTATGTAAGGTGCTTCAACCAGGAAGTTGTAATTATGACATATAATGTATGGTTGCATCATTCGGCACTGTGTTTCGCATTGATATTGCCACTTCGTGTGTCTGCTGATGTGACCACAATGTTGCGCGATTTACGGATAAAATGGGTATATGACATAGTCATACAATTGTCATAATACTAATAAAAAAAAACATATGGACCCATTAGAAATCCATAACAAAATATTGGTAATCGCACTAAAGTTTCGAAAGATCTCGAAAATGAGGATGCGCCAACAATTTTTTTAAATATAATATTAATAGCACTGTATATAGTCGAATAGCTCTGCCGTAACTGCAATGTTCAAACACTGCATTTCGTCCTCCCTCAAAGTGCATGATGTAGGCAAAGAGCCACAGTGCTTCAGGCGACCTTTGAAAAGTAGGCTGTGAATTACTCGACAGCACATCTCAAAGTAGGTGTGTTTAATTTGCGATTATGAGGCTGCTGCACTGTCACTTAAGCGGCTCGTTCACATGAGATTAAGCGCCGAGAACAATTAGCTCCACGCAAGCGGTCTTTCAGGGCGGAAAAAAAATTATTTTATAATTTTTACGAGGACGTTTCAAGTCGCCTAACTTAAGTACTTCTGAGGCACAAAAGCTCGCCATGTGAACATGATGTTCTAGGGGTGTCATTTCTACAGAAGCACATACCGAAGCGATCATTCTGATATGTAGCCATAACAATTATTATAAGAAAATATAATTTTCCTATCGTCAGAAAGTTGGTTACGAAACGCCTGTCGCGCCTAAATTTGATTGAATAATCCAGTGGTTGGTCTGTGGCTATGACGCAGTGCTGCTAATAATGAGGTCGCAGGTGCGATGCCTGGGCGTAGGTGCTACATTCCCACCGAGGCAGCATCGCTGGATATGGTGCACAGTGGACACGTTAAAGAAGCCCGGATGGTTGAAATTACTCCCTTCTCTCCTCTACGATGCGACTGATAAGCTTCCATGGTAGAGTGTATAAGCGGGACTGAACGAGGACGTAGAAAGAAACAGATAAACAGAGAATAAGCGCTGTCTGTGTGTATCTGTTTCTTTCTTCGTCCTCGTTCAGTCGCGCTTATGCACTCTATCGTGAATTATAACCAGCTAGCCCGCCAACGTGTGATAAGTTTCGTTATCGTAAAGTCGACACTAGCGGGTCGAGTCAGAGACCGAGGTGACCCAGCGTCACCCCGCCGCCTTTATATGCACTTAGCAAAGCCCGTCGGACGAGCTGACCCGCCTGCGGCATAAATCACCTCTACGTTGGCTTGGCTTGACCTCCTGGCGCTTAAGTGAAACCGACCACCGGATTCTGCCCCGAAATTCTACTCGGGCTCTCTCTCTATCGGATTCACGTAAACGTAGCTAAACTCGTGCGTTGGTTTTGAGCGTTCAATGCTGTCGATGAATCGCCGCTAACGAAACATGCATCGGTACCTTCGGACGTTCAGATGACTCTTTAGGTTGTATTTAAAATCCGTACGTTCAAAAAACAGCAGGACGTGAAGTAATTTTTTTTTTGCACTGCCTAAATTCTGAGTAGAAAATAGACGTTATCAGTAAGAGTAGACGCTACGCGTACATTTCCTGCATGAAAGTTGCAAGAATTAGAGTTATATAGTTTTCGTATTAGCGAAAACGTTTATAGGGAGGCCTAGGCAATGATAAAGTAGAAGAGAATGCCTACTCATGGTTTCGAGAGCACAGGTGGCGGATGAAAGGCGAGGACGTCCAGTGACTGGTCAGGTCGCTGAGGACTGGGTCACTATGCCGGATAGAGACGGTGAGACCTGCAACGCCTTGTACCTTGGGGGAACGTCTGGGCTCAAAAGTCGCTTTGTCGGAGCGCAGCAGCAGAACGACCGCTCGCGGCTAACGTCGTCTTCTTCTTCTGGCGATTATCAGCCAATGCCCACGTGATCACGCGGTGAAAAAGAAAACCGCAGCATTTATGGTCGTGTTTATGGTAATGACGTTCATTAGGCTAACAAAAATCGCACGTAACCATAGTAAGGGATCAGTCGAAAATTGGGTGGTTTGAACGCAACTTTGTTTATTGGAACGAAAAATAAATCCAAAAGTTGAAACGTCTGGGAAGAAATTGTTGTTTATTAGAGTACTCGAGAGTGATAATTGTGTAATTGCATTAAAATATGTAATGTAAGGTTACCGGAATAACTTAGACTTGAACTAATTAACAATTATAATAGCGCTTATACGAAGAAAACTGGCATCAACGCGGCAACCATTTTGTAACTCTAATGTAATCACACACAGCGTCCAACACGTTCTTTTGGGTAAAACATAGTAGGGAAGCTCCAATAGGGAGCTTAACCAAAGCACTCAATTGTAATCCCTATTTACGAAGCAAATCTCCTATAGGCTTTTTTTTACTATTACCTGGCGGCTGAATTAAAGATAGTTACTGGTAGATTTAGGTTTCCTGAAAGAACCGTAGTCGCGAGATTGTCAGACTACACGCGCGCAAATGTAGATTTTGTCGGAGATACCACAGCGTTTTCTTGTAATCAATACCTCTTATTTTCAAGATGGATACCGTTGACTTCTCCAGGGAAGGCAGAGGTCTTGCAAGCTTCTGAAGATTGTTATTTATATTCCGATGAAGTTACTACATTGCAAATATTCATTTGCTTCTCACCGTGATGTGAACCGACACTCGAAAACTAGGAATTACAGGTCCATTCAGACATGGTCTCCCTAAATAACCAATCAGCCATCTCATTTGAGTATAGCAAACAGTGAACCAGTACTCTTAGTGACCTGATCCTGATGATATAGGTGCGACGGAAGATTTGTATTACCACTGAATTTTATGAGGCGACAAGCAAAGCACGATCTCGAGATAATGTGTTATAATAACAGCAGTGACTGCGTTTAATGTGAGCTGGCACAGCGCGTGACTCATCTAAAAAATCTCAGCTTCTGAAGCTGGCCTGACATTTGGATGTCATAAATAAAATAACCAACCAAGCGAAATGGGCAAAAGACGTTCCCGAGCCTTCTCATAACACAGTGAAGGATCTGTAGGTTTTGTGTTACTAATTCGCAAGTGCGCAAGTTAATCCTGCAAGCGACTCTTTAAATTTATCTACAAAATGTGAAATTTCATTCAAAATTTTCGTTTGATAGTTTTAGGGAAGAGCGTAAAATCTTCTAATTAGTCTGTAGAAAATATATTTATTGCTATCCGGCCTCGGCTTTGCATGTGTCTTTCTGGTATGCAGCGCAGACTTCACGACAGCGGGTTTTCTTGTTACAGCTATGTTGTTCTTTACGTAAGTTTTATGTGCAAGGAAGAGTTCTTTTGTGTAATAAGGGTGCGCCAGATATGTATACACAGAAAGAATGTTGCGTGGGATTCTTGTGTGAGTATCGCACCTCGAAATTGGAAGCCATTGTACTGCTTTTGCTGCATTCTATACAAAAAGAAGCATTGAGAGCATCAACGATGAAGACGACGTTTGTCAAAAAAAAACAAAAAAAACATCTTGGTCAAACAATAATTAAAGCATGCTGTTCAGTGTAAACATCTGCATGGAAGATGGCAGGTTACCGCAGTGCAACATCAGTGAAAGCTTTGAACGAAGAAAAGTTATTTCACTGAACAAGGTGCCTGAGCATGGGCATGCAATCTCAGCTCTAGTTGATACGTGTCATTGTATTAAGCTGTGCAGGCTATATAAAACTTAGTGGGCCAGTTTTCAGGTAATATAACTCAATAGAATGCCACCTGTTTAAACATATATTTTGTGACAACAGTTTTGAATATGTTTCTTCGCACGGAATTCTGAAAATGGTATGGAGATCTCTCTATTTAGACACAGCACTTCTACAGCACTTAGTGTGTCTGCAGGCTGTTTGGCGCGCTATCTGCTAGAAATAAAAGAGAAATCATGAGCCATTCTATTCTGTGAAGATGGATGACCAGCGAATATGTTTAAGCACAAGACACTGAGGTCACACTGAATTATGAAAAAAAGGTACGAACACATTTATTGCCCTGATCACCGGTCACCGTGAAGACAGGCACGCACACAGATTCTCTCACCACCTCCGTAGACATAGAAATGCTGGAGCATTTCAACGCCCACGCAACGAGAAATTTGTCTATCACGTAAAACAAACCATGAATTACTGATATCCCCGTAAGCAAGGAAAAATTCTACCTGACAGTCTAGTGAGCTTGAAAATCGCGCCTATTATAACTAATCTGCTGGAACTGCATAAACAAGTGATGACAGGCATAGGCTTTTGCATATCATGATGAGAATTTGCATCTAGTTAGGGAGCTGAGTTTTTGCACACGCAGATTTGTCGCCAGACAAAAAATGCATGCAACCGTAGCCATAAAGAGCTTCGCTTTAAAAAGTCGCAGTTTCTGCCAGAGGCAAAGAATTGATAGAGACGTAAGTACTAGACCACTACACCATTACATGACGTATGGTTGCTAGTTCTTTTGATGCCGTACATGCTACAGTATGGCCAATGGAAACTGACCCTGGAAACATTCAACACCAGAACTCTCTCGAGTGAATCTAGTTCAGTAGTGCTCTTTGAAGAACTATCAGGCATTGTTTGCGATATCATTGGCCTTAGTGAGGTTAGAATAACTGGTGAGGCTTACACGGCTGACTATTTCCACGTCCTCTTGTATAGAGGACTTCCAGATAAGAAGCAGTGCGGAGAAGGATTCCTCATCCATAAGGACGTAGCGGGCAATATTGACAATTCTCAAGCAATAATGAGAGGCTAGCAGTAGTCGTAATAAAATCTAATAAGAGGAGTAGATTAAAGGTACTACGAGTCTGGGCTCCAATCTGCAGTCATGATGATGATGAAGTAGACCAGTTTTATGAAGATGTGGAATTAGCGATCAGAAAAGCGCAATTTCTGTGTACTGTAGTTATGGGTGGCTGCAATGCAAAAGTTGGGAAAAAAGATGGCCGGTGAACCAGCAATCGGCAACTACGGCGTCGATTAGAGGAACACTAGAGGAGAGATGTTGGCAGAATTCGCGGCAAGGAATAAGCTGCAAATAATGAATGCCTACCTACGACAAGTAACTTCTTCATCTAATTTCATTGCCAATGAGTTATCATTCCTTTGTTTAGTTAGTAAGCACAAGTGATTGCATTAGTAATTATGAGTACAAGAAATTGCTAAGTACAGGTACAAGTACCTCTGCAGGCTTGGAGTGATGCTTGACACCGGCGAAAGATGCCGAGAGCGAGTGGGGCAATACTAATCAAAGTACAACCAAATTATCATGGCCCTCTATGCTTGAAAAAGGGCACTCTCTCAGCAGAACAGGATTTGGCCTCCGTGGTGCACTATTCGGCCACAACTTTCCTGATATTATCAAGAATTAACCAATGGGCCTCAGTCGCCAGCAGCTGCGGAGCACCTGACCAAGACGGCGGTCAGACATGCAACACTGCAGACGGGGCTATGAATCTCAAGGTTGGGAAAGGCCAGGCCATCAATGAAAACTGAGCCTTACAACGTTTAACACCAGAACCCTCTCGAGTGAGGCAAGCTTTTAGGACTTTTTGAGGAACTATCAGACATAGTTTTGAACATCACCGGCCTTAGTGACATTAAAACTGATGAGGCTTATGCATTGCTGAATAACGAACGTGCCATCTGCTATAGAGGTCTTCTAGATAAGACGCAATACGGGGTAAGATTCCTAATTCATAAGGACATAGCGGGCTACAATGACGGATTTTACAGCTATAATGAGAGCGTAGCTGTAGTCGTAATCAAGCTTAATAAGAGGTACAGATTAAAGGTTGTTCAAGCCTACGCTCCAACATTCATTCATGAGGATGATGATGTACATCAGTTTGATGAAGATGTTTAATTAGCAATGAGAAAAGTGCAAACTCAGTTTATGGTATTTATGGACGACTTCAATCCAAAAGTGCTGAAAAAGCAGGCTGGTGAACTAGCAATTGGCAATTACGGCGTCGATTCTAGGAACACTAGAGGCGAGATGCTCGTAGAATTTGCAGAAAGTAATAAGCTTCGAATAATGCACACCTTTATCAGGAAGCGTATCAACAGAAAGTGGACCTGCAAAAGCCCTATTCGGGAAACAAGAAATTAAATACACTTAATACTTTCTGCCCATCCGAGCATAGTGCTGAATGTCGGAGTGATACCTTGGGTAAAGTGCAGTGATGATAGGATTGTGAGCGCTAGGATTCACCTCAATTTGAAGAGAGAAAGAATGAAATTCGTCAAGAAGATACAGGTCAACCTAGAGGCAGTAAGGGTCAAAGTATAGAAATTCAGGCTGGTACTTACAAACAAATATACAGCTTTACAACTGAGAGATGATGACAGAGAGCTAATGAATGAACCGGTAACCAGGCTGGCTTCAGAGGCACCAATTGAAGCGGGAGGCATGGCACTAAGGCAACCAGTATGAAAACCAGTAAGAAAAGACAAAAAATTAAAGTGTTCAACTCAAGAGATAAGATAGAATTCGGGAGAACTGTCAAAACTGATCAACAAAACAAAAATAGGTGATATTAGGAATTATAACGTGAGAAAGGCTGAAGAAGCTGTAAAGAATCGACGCAACCTGAAATCTGTGAGAAGGAAACTTGGCATAGGACAAACCAAGATGTATGCACTGAAAGATAAGCAGGTTAATATAATCACCATCTCGTATGTGTGAGAAAAGCCGAGGAAGAATTTTATACTCACTTGCACAATACCCAAAAAACTCAGGAGTACGCGATTCGGAACAATAGTGAACAGGATCCAGAAGCTCCTATAGCTAAAAATGAGGTCAGAAGCGCCTTGCGAGACATGAAACTGGGAAAAGCGGCAGGAGAAGATGGAATTGCAGTCTATTTAATAAAAGATGGAAGAGACATAATGCTACAAAAACTGGGTACTTTCTATACAAAGCGTCTATCGACTGGAAGCGTCCCAGCAAACTGGAAGAATGCAAACATTATACTGATCCACAAAAATCGGGACTTTGAAGAACTGAAAAACTTTAGGCCCACTAGCATACTCCCAGTATTAAATAAAATATTTACCAAAATTATCTGCAATAGAATACGGCCAACACTGGACTTTAGTCAACCAAGGGAACAGGCTGGCTTCAGGAAGGGGTACTCTAGAATTGATCACATCCATGCGATTAATCGGGTTATCGAAGAATTTTCAGAGTACAATAAGCCCCTCTCTATGGGTTTCAAAGATTACAAAAAAGCATTTGATTCCGTAGAGATACCAGGAGTAATACTCACACACAAATCGGGACGTTGAAGAACTGAAAAATTATAGGCCCATTAACTTACACCCAGTATTATATAAAATATTTTCCAAAATTATCTGCAATAGAATACGGCCAACACTGGACTTTAGTCAACCAAGGGAACAGGCTGGCTTCAGGAAGGGATACCCTACAATTGATCACATCCATGCGATTAATCGGGTTATCGAGAAATTTTCAGAGTACAAGTCCCTCTCTATGTGTTTCAAAGATTACAAAAAACATTTCATTCCGTAGACATACCAGGAGTAATAGAGGCATTGCGTAATCAAGGAGTACAGACCGCTTACGTAGATACCCTGGAAAATATCTACATAGATTCTACAGCCACCTTAATTCTGCACAAGAAAAGTAGGAAAACACCTATGGAGAAAGGGATCAGGCAAGGTAAGGGCAAGGTAAGGAGACACAATCTTTCCAATGCTATTCACTGCGTGATTGGAAGAGGTATTCATGCTATTAAACCGGGAAGGTTTAGGAGTAAGGATGGACGGCGAAAAGCTCAGAAAAATTCAGTTTGCCGATTACATTATTTTTTTCAGCAACAGCGCATACGCGTTACAACAAACGATTGAGGAACTTAAAAGGGAGAGTGTAAGAGTGGAGTTGAAGATTAATATGCAGAAGACAAAGATAATGATGAACAACCTGTCAAGAAAACAAGAGTTCAAGACTGGAAGTCAGTCTCTAGAGTCTGTGAAGGAGTACGCGTACCTAGGTCAACTAGTCACAGGGAACCCTGATCATGAGAAGGAAATTCACGGAATAAAAATTGGTTGGATCGCGTATGGCAGACATTGTGTGCTCCTGACTGGAAGCTTACCGTTATCATTGAAAGGGAAGGTACACAATCAGTGCATTTTACCGGTGCTGACATATGGGGTAGAGACTTGGAGACTGACGAAGAAGCTTGAGAACAAGTTAAGGACCGCACCGAGCGCGATTGAACCATTAAAGAGACGCAGTTGCGCAAGATATTTATTGACGACGACTGGCGGGTACATCACATAAAAACCCCAGACATGCCCCCTGCTTGGGTAGGCTATTTGTGTTGTACTGGTGGCGCTGGAGTGCCGACTAGCGTAGCCCCAGCTGGTTACAAGATACAACACCTTTCTTCCCTTCATTTGGTTACTGGTATCCGTGCCTTTCGGGCACTCGCCGGATCCTAGTGGATAGCCGCAGGGGCACGGGTCCGACTGACTGCTGTGGGGTAGTTTGTTCAGTTGCTTGGCCCTTTGCTAATGGCGCCGCTGCTGAGTGAACGTGACTGCTTCTACTGCCACTTCCATCGGTAAAATTTCGGGGAGTGCCTTGCTTTGGGTTTCTGCCGTGTTCTTCATTGTTATTTCGGAGCAGGGAGCCTTTGCCAATTCCACTTTACATCTTAAGTGATCGGCATGCCAATACCTAATAACCCCACTTACGCGTACCAGGAACGTCACTTTTGACAGGTTCTTTACAATATTCCCTGGCCACCAATTCGACCATTCGTTGCGAACAGTACGGACATATACATCTTCACCTTGTGTAAGGTCATGGCTCTTACCAATTCTTTCATCTGCCGTTAGCTTATTTTTTCATCTCTGTTTTTCCACACTTTCATCCTTCACAGTTTCAGCGTGGGCTGTCTGGTTCAGACTTCTCGTCTGAGAAGCCACTTACAGGGCGCTGATTCTGCGAACGACTGCGGCGTCGTCCTCTATGAAAACAAGAAATTGTCAATGCGGTGCTGTAACGACCGCGTCCGGCCGGCTCTTTCACCGTCTAGCTGTAATTTCAAGACCCCCTCTTCCTGGTCTGCAGCAACCTTTCCACTGCACCGTTTGACTGGGAGTGATACGAGGGCGTGAAAAGCGACCTTACATCGTTTTGTCCCAAGAAGTGCTGAAATTCCCTGGATCTAAATTGTGGACCGTTGTCGGTCACGATGACACTGGGCCGGCCGAATGCCGCAAAGCTGGTCCTTACCGCCTCCACCGTGGCCAAGGCTGATGTGGCGTGCATTACTGTTACCTCGAGCCATTTTGAGTACGCGTCTACCATTACCCTCAATGATCTCCTTTTAACTTCCGTAAAATCTAAATGAACCCTCTGCCAAGCGTTTACAGCTATTGGCCGTGGTTGCACCGTTACTGATTACGATTACCGAATTACGTACACTTCGACAGACCTCGCATGCTCGTACCATGTCTTCTAGTTCTGTAGGAAGATTTGGCCACTAAATCCAACTACGCGCCAGCACTTTGATTTTCGTCATTCCTGGGTGGCTCTCCTCTAATAAAGACAGAACCTTCGGCGTAAGAGCTTTCGGGATAACAATGCGACTGTTCGATAACAAGCAACCTTGCTCTATCGAGAACTCGTGTGGATGATCAAAATATGGGCGGTATTGCTCTTCTGTTTCTTGAGACCAACCGCACCATGTCATGTGTACTACCGCTCTCAGAACCTCATCCCTGCTTGTTTCTTCAGCCACTTCGTTGGCTGTAAATGGAACCTCTAGTAGGGGCGAACAAATCTTTTTGTTGCTGTTACCCCGTAGTGTTTTCTGACGGAAGCCTCGATAAGCCACCTACGTGGTCCCCTTGTCGGCCCTCCTTGTACTTGATCGCATACGGATAACAATTAGCCAAGGAATTTTTCCATCGTTGCTGTCTTCCTATCGCTACTTGACTGCTGTGTCTCGTCGGATCAAACAACTGCGTCAGCGGCTGATGATCAGTCACTATTTCGAACTGCCGATCGAACAAGTGCTTATGAAACTTTTTAATGCCAAGATTAATGGCTAGAGCTTCGCCCTCAATTTGTGCTTAGTTTCTTTCGGCCGCTGTAAGCGTGCGCGACGCGAATGCGATAGGTCTCTCGCCGCGACCTTCGGTGTGCGCGAGCACCACTCCAAGGCCGTATGCCGATGCGTCACATGTCAGGCACAGCAGTTTGTTTACATCATACAAAGATAGCACGAATTCTCGTTTGGGAGGAGTTTGCATTTCTGAAAGCTGGTTTCACACTCTTTTGTCCATTCCCACGGACAATCTTTTTTGAGGAGCTTGTAGAGCGGTTCTAAGGTGGCGGCTGTATGGGAAAGGAACCTAGCGTAGAAATACACCAACCGTAGGAAAGCCTTCAATTTGAAGACACCAGTCGGAGTTGCATCCCTCAATATGGCTTCTATACTATATTTTTTCTGGGATGCGCGCCAACCGCGTCGATTTCCTGACCAAGATAGCGGACGCGGCTTTTCCGTGAAATTGACATTTATCAGAGTTGGCACGAATTCCTTGCTTCCGTAGTCTCTACAGCACCTGTTCGGTGCGTCTCAGGCACTCGTGTTCGGTCTATCCTGCTATCAGAACATCATCGAGATAGCACACTGTGCCCTCCATACCGGCCAATACCCGATACATTACTGACTGGAAAATGGCAAGTGGGCTCGCGACACCAAACGGTAAACGCGTGAAACGGAAACGGCCAAGGTGTGTACTTATCGTTAGCAAATAGTCATCCATTCGAAGTTCCAAGTACGCTTTCGATAAATCAAGCACAACGAAACAAGTTCCCCCTGCCAACGACGCGAACACATCTTCTGGCAAGAGTAGCGCGTAGTGGGCAACAATAATACAGGGGTTTAAAGAGACGTGGTAGTCACCACAGAGCCTGACGGCTTCTCCATCACTCTTCAGAACTGCTACGATAGATGTTGCCCATTGGCTTTCACGCACCAGGTACAACACATTGGCCGATTCCAACTCTTTCAACTCTTTTTTGACTTTGTCTTTCAGGGCGTACGGTACTGGCCTGGCTTTACAGAATACAGGTTGCGCTCCCTGCTTCAAAACAATGGCGCCCATAAAACCCTTATTGGTTCTAACTGGGCCCGTGAACACAGCCTTGCACTTGTCTAGCAGCCCCTCCTGTTTAGCGATAGTGCTCCCTTGCAAAACATGTGACCAGTTTAGGCGAATATGCTTCAACTAGTCTCGGCCAAGCAATGCTGGTACCATGCGCTCTGCCGTTCATTCGCAGCTATCACGTCCGGCAGTCTAAAATGATTGCCTTCATGAGTTACACTTACAGTGACACTGCCCTGCAAGGGAACGCTTGAGCCACTGTATGTCCTTAAGTGAAACTGCACAGGGTAACATGCCAGATGTCCAAGATAGTTCAGAAATTCACTTTCTGGCATAAGAGATACCACTGAGCCCATGTCTGTTTCCATGTAATGGTTTGTCCACCTACATTCATATCAACTTTGTACGGCTCAACTCTTTTTCCTAGTGCGTACAATTCTAAGCTAAACACGTCCTCTTCCGTGGTGAAATTGCTCTGCCTTCTCTTGTACATAATAGCTAAATGTCGCGTCTGGGAACAACTGTAGCACCTTGCCTTTATCTGCCGACAGTCAGGCTAGTGGTGGCAACCCCACAACAAAAACACGACCGAATCCTGTCCTTGTGAACGCACCCTTTCCTCCCAGCCGCCGTACCACGTCGCCGACAGTCGCTGGTCGAGAGCGTACTCGCGGCACTATCACCGCGTTGCCACTTGACGTCGTCCTCTTGTTCTAGGGTCACGTCTCGTTCCGGAAGCACCTCCCTCACGTGGTTTTCCGCGGCTTCCATGGACGTGGCGATAACACACGCCTTGCCACATGTTAGGCTTTTGTCGTCCTCAGCGGCCAAAAGCTTGCATCGAATACCCTCGCTACGTGCACCCACGACGAGCTGGTCTTTCAGCGCCTCAGTTAAAAACGCTCCAAACAAGACGTTCGTGTCCAGCTGCTTTAATTCCACGATGAAGTCGTCAACTGCCTTCCAAAGTCCCTGTTTGCGTTTATGGAAGTTGTAACGCTCCATGACTATCGACCACTTTGGGGCGTAGTGGCTCAGAAGCGCCTGTTTTATCTCTTGATATGTCGTCTTTTCAGGAGCCTCCGGAAACATCAAGTTCCGCAATGTGTCGTAAACGCTGCTACCCACTATCGTGATAAGAAGGCCGTTCTGCTTTGTTCGTCCAGCTTATTCACTCTCGCAAAAGCCGCGAACCGCTCTAAGTAGATAGCCATGTTACCTGTCATGGTACAGAATTCTGTCAGGCACCCGATCAACGGTTGGTGGCTAGAAGACGGTGGCCGATCGTTGCCCATGATGGCTACTGCTGCTTGGTGCTTGAATCAGGGCTGGCGGTTCATCCCATCCTCGGCACCATTATTAATGAGACGACAGTTGCGCAAGAGGTTTATTGGCGACGACTGGCCGGGACGTCACATAATAACTCAAGACACCCCTCCCTTCTTGGATAGGCTATTTATACTGCACTGGTGGCGATGGAGTACCCACAAGCGTGGCCTCCTGCTGGTTACAGATACAAGAAGAAGAATGCTATGCACAACATTGCGAGACAGAAAGAGAGCGGTTTGCATCAGAGAGCAAACAGATATACACGATCTTTTAATTGACATTAAGACAAAAAATGGCGCTGGGCATGTCATGTAATGCGCAGATTAGATAAGCGTTGGACCATTAGAGTTACAAATTGGTACTAAGAAAAGGGTAGCGCAGTAGAGGACGGCAGAAGACTAGGTGGTGAGACGAAATCCGGAAATTTGCGGGTGCCAGTTGGAATCGGTTGGCACTGGACAGGGGCAATTGGAGATCGCAGGGAGAGACCTGCTGCTGCTGCTGCCATTGATGATGACGATGATGAATTTCCGATATGTCGTCCTTGCTGTCTTTGTTTGTTGGCTTCTGATGATACGATAAAGAAAAATCGGGCCCCTGTTAACTCCGTTTCTGCTCGTTCGCCTATCCTCAGTGATTTATGCTGCTATGTATGAGACGCCAGAACGACGTCTGCATTGATAGAAAGGAACAATGTAAATAGAATGTTTAATTGCATCCATGACATCTTCTATTTGATTGTTCCACATAAGTGCTTAGCCTGGCGGAGCAAAATTTACTTTCCTTTGTTAGTGTCTTACATGCCTCTACAGGTGAGGTTGGAACTACCCATCAAAGGAAAACTATATTGTTCATAAACGTAGGTTTGCACCTTGGTGAGCGCCATGTTGGAGTTACCAACATCGAGCTACCAAGCCGGTGATGTCCTATCTTTCGTCGCACTTTGAACTGCTCAAGCCAGTGATTGTAAATATTTGTTCTCCAGACGCTGCGCGCAAAATTTGGCCAAATTGGATCGAAAATAACATAAGCGAACTGGGCGTCCGCTTGTCTGGATGCCGTACCCAAACAATGCGTTAGTTACCGTAGTGGGCGGCACCATAAAATTGCGGTATCTCGACGTGATTTGCTAGTGGAGCAGTGTAAAAATTATAAAAAGCGAGGATGTATTGCAGATCCCATTCACGATTATTATGCACGGTAATGTGTTAGCATTGAGTCAATAAAACGACCCAAATATGGCCACCTTCAAAACGAGGTACGTCGGAGGCGTATACTGCGGCCGGATGCCTGTTTCAAGCTTCCCTAAGAACACTGGGCGCCATCTACCGCTGCCATAGCGAAACCTGCACGTGGCCTCCGAAATGCACGGCACCTGAGAAACGCGTCACGTAGCACTGGACTCCTCTATGCGCTTCTTTGTGGACACGCTGCGCCATCTAGTGGCACTGCCGCGAAGTGCCGGCGTGACTTCCGAGACGAGAAGCATGGCGTGCGAGCCCCTGCGAACACTGAGAATTGTTCTCGCCATAGAGTTCCTCACTATATTACCTAGAGGGAAATCTGGCGCTGCTGCGCTGTGGTATGCATGGGAATGCCGGTATATTGTGACTTCGGATTGGCATCATACTTGGAGAGCCAGGCAAGCACCGTTCCGTCTGTCACAATGATTCATATTCCACTAAAAATACACGTAAAAAGCTGTTTTAGCTTTATTATTACGTAAAAACAGGTTTTGTATAACTATGAGAGCTTGTTATTGCATGTACAATTATATGATACGTAAAAAGTGGGCTGCTAAAGTTGGAGGACATACGACAAGATTCGCGCTCGCTTTGAAGCAGGTTGTCGTCTGTTCTTGCCTTTCTTCCCTTCGTCATGCATTGTAGGTGAGTAAAGATGCAATTTGCGCGAATGGTAACATTTTATGAAGATTTTCCTTTAAGAACGCGTTATTTGTGTAGCCATATGCACGTTTTAAACGAAGCCTCTTATAACAACAGCCGCGCAGACACATATACTGTCATACCCATGATGGCACGGCGCCCCTTAATTAACTCCCATAGATGGGGAAGCCAGATTTCTCTCTAGGTGTTATAATGAGAAACTCTATGGTTCTCGCTTGACGCACACTCAATGGCTCATACTAAGCAATACTGGTTGCCTAGCGGTTTATTGAAGAGCGGCACATATCTAGTGCATACATGGCGCAGCTCGCTAAAGGCAAAATTTTCTTGAGACTGCTGTATTTTACCCATGAGAACGAAGTTCACGTGCCTACCAGGACGACAGAGGATTCTGAAAATCTTCTCGACTTGTGTTTCACCAACTGGACAAATGATATGTGTGCTGCAATTCTTGTACCTGGAGTCAGCGACCACCTACCAATTTTCGCGTTCATGACATCACACATAAGTCAACAAAAATATTTGCTTCAACTTATTACAGAAAGAGTATCACCGAGAAAATCAAGTAGAAAAACAGCAGATCACCCTTCTAGTGCATCTAGATGATCTGGAGGAGAGGACAATCAGTTGGTTGCTGAAGCTCACGAGTGCCAAATTACCGAAATCACTGACGCTGTACTTGCGTAGTAAATACTTGTAGTGAGAGTTACAGATTTCATCATTTGATTCCCACCTGTTGTGAAAAAGACGGACAGAAAAAAAACGAGAAATCCATGGATCACCTTTAGCCTCCCATTTAAAGAAGAATGAAAGAGATAGATAAGCTACTCAACACCTTATTCAAAACAACATCGATGGCGTATTGCTTCGATTTGAGCAGATAAGGAATACGTTAGCATCTAATACAAAGCGCGCACGCATAAACTGCTACTGAACTAAGTTCACAAGCATTATGAATGATCAGAAAGCAGTTGGAAGCACTCTGAACAATCTTTTGAGAAGAGCGAACACAAATACTTTTTCTGAACTTATGCGGACGGCAAATTTTGCTCCTGCAGGCACATTGCTTGCGGATATGTTCAACGACCGTATTTCAAGATCACAGGCATTTTCTGAGATCAGTGCCTATAATCGCTATAAATTGTACATCAAAAATCGTATTAACAAACCAATTTCTGTGGCTCCCGCAGATGAATCGGAGACGAATTTAGTCATTATGTGGCCACGGTATAGCTGTGCTGCCTGTGATGATGTTATAAAAGGAGGCCATTATAAGCAGTTTCACAGTATATTGGCGCACCATTTTCACATACATGCGACTTGATTTTCTGCACTGGAATATTACCCGGTAAGCTGAAGAGAGCCAGACTTTGAGTGATCTGCAAAGGTGGTGACTAAAAGGACATAAATACCTACATGCCAATTTCCGTGTTGCCCATATATTAAAGAATTATATACCTTGCCCTGCAAAAACTAATTTAAAACTGCTTGCAATAAAAGCGGCCAAACGCAGCATTCATTCGGTGCTCCTCTGTCTATAAGATTGATGAAATACAATTGATTGGTTGACTGAGGGATTGATGGTTTTCAAGTTTCAAGTTTCAAGTTTTATTGCTTCATTCATAGGTGATACATATATGCAGTAGAAGTTATACAGAAAGAGGTCCCACAGTTATAAACTGCAACGGGACCTCTTGTTCTTAGTTACATAATAATACATAAATAAAAAGGCGTCAGTTGTGGTTACAAACAAAGAATGAATTACACAATTTCTACAGTGTTAAAGTAATATAACCTATGGCAACACATGGTACCCTGAAACATCTTGTAAAAAAGCATGAACTTGGTTTGCAGAAAAATTTATGTACCGAGAAGAGCGTGCTGATAATAAAGCCAAATTAATTGATAACTTATTGCTGCTCCCCTGCCAACTTGTTTTCTTCGATGGTGTGCGGGACACCCTTAATATGAGTCTGCTGTTATTACAAAGTGGCGATATCGAGGAAAACCCAGGAACACCAAAATCTCAAAAATCAAGCCAAGATGTCGTAGCTTCTAATAGTATTAATGAGCTTCAGTGCGAAGAAATTTGTTCTCTGCTACAAATGCTAAAAGACATAAGAAAACAACAGGTGAGCTCGCTAAATACAAGGCTGAGGTAAAAAAGGACCTAAGGACGTCAAAACAAGCCAACAAGGTATTGAAAGTAAGCTAACTGGCATTTACTGCCACCTCGAATCACTCGAAAAAAAACAAACCTGAAAAACGCTTGACAATGTCTCTAGTGATTTGGTCAAAGTACAACATTCAGCGGAAAGCTTGGAAAAACAGCAGGGTACCCTTGTAGCGCGTCTAGATGATCTAGAGGACAGGACAAGGTGTAAGAATCTAATTATTTATGGCATACCTGACTCCCGTGAATTATGGCTGCAGCCCCAAAAGAAAACAATCGGTGCCTTGTCGTCTGCGATGGAACGTGATCTGCCACCGAACTCGGTTGAACGCGCGCATTGTATCGGAGCCTTTTTAGATGGGATGTGCCCCCCCCCTCCTTCCCTTCATAATGAAATTAACGAACGTTCAGGTCAAGGAAACCATACTTACCTCTCGCAGCAAGCTGAAAGCTAACAGCGTTTCTGTGTATGAGGACTTCTCGCCCGCTACAAGGCACGCAAGGAAAAATCTTATCGAATTTGGTAAGCGCCATCCCAATCTTCTCCAGTTTCAGATAAGATTTTATTTATTTATTTTATTATTTTACAATACTGCCGCTCTCAGCCGAGAGCCTAGCAGACGGGCATGAACACTTTCTTTTCCCGACATAAATACATGTGCGAGTTACACAAAGAATGAAAAAGCAACAATATTCAACAAAATACAAAGGATAAGGTAGATAAGCTATACAACAGAACACTAAACAAAGCAGAACAAAGTGAACAACAACTGGGGCATATCATAGTCAAAAAAAAATGTGAAGTATTGGAAACAAAGAAGTGTATACATTTTTTTTCTAAGCACTGTTAGTTTAGCATAAAGAGAACAGGGAACAAACATGAGAAATCAATTATAATCTCTTGTGATGAGCTCCAGTTGTGAAACGAACAGGGATAAAGAATTTGTCGCTGTTAATGATGAGTTAAGTTCATTCCATTCTCTGATTACTCGAGGAAAGAATGAGTACCTGAATGCGTCATTAGAAAAGGAATATTCAGTTAGCGTATGTTCGTGTTGATGCCGTGTTATTCTAGATTGCGAATATGAAATGTACCGGGTGATATCAATTTTATACTGATGGTGCAGCATTCGAAACAGAAATTTTAATCGACCTGTTTCGCTCTCGTCGATAATGTGTTGAGGCCTGAGGAAGCTAAGAGACGTGAAGGTGAGTCAGTAGAACGATATTTACTATGAATGAACCTTGCAGCTTTTCTTTGTACAGCTTCAAGTTTAGCTATGTTAGTTGCTGTGTAAGGAAACCAAAGTGTGTTAGCGTATTCTAAAATAGGTCTCACAAATGTTTTGTAGGCCAGAAGCTTAATGTTCGTTGGAGCGATCTTTAGGCGTCTTTTTAGATAAAATAGCTTTCGTAGTGCAGTAGTTGTAATATTAGTTATGTGTGTTTCCTTATTGAGGTTTGATGTCAGCGTTATTCCTAAATATTTCTGTTGCTCAACCATGGAAAGAGGCGTGCCATTAACGATATAGGTGAAATGAGAGCGTTGCTTTTTTCTTGTTATTGTCATTGCCACCGATTTATTGACGTTAATAGACATTTGCCACTGGGAACACCACTCGGCTAGCGTGTTAAGGGAATCAGAAAGATCGAGATTGTCGTTATGGCTGTTAATTTCCTTATATATCACGCAGTCATCCGCGAAGAGTTTGATTTTGCACCCTATATTATCGGTTATATCGTTAATAAGGATTAGAAATAACAGCGGCCCGAGTACCGAGCCTTGTGGTACTCCAGATGTGACAGGAACGACATCAGATGGCATGTGGTCAAACATAACAAATTGTGAGTGGTGTGTTAGAAAAGCTGTTATCCAAGCAGAAACTTCTCCTTTCCAGATGGCATGCTCCACTTTTGCAATTAGTTTAGTGTGACTCACGCAATCAAAAGCTTTAGATAAGTCAAGTAAAATCATGTAAATTTGAGAACGATTATTAATACTAAGAGCGAGGTCATGAACTACCTCTGTTAGTTGAGTGATGGTTGATAAGCCAGATCGAAAACCATGCTGGTGAGGCGATAGGATGTTTTCACGTTCTAGAAATACTGTCATGTGTTTTAGAATGATGTGTTCTAGTATTTTGCATGAAGTGCTGGTGAGAGATATGGGTCTGAAATTGGCAACATTATTTTTTTCTCCTTTCTTGTGGATCGGTATTATTTTAGCCTTTTTCCAGTCATGTGGTAGATTAGAAGTTGCTAGTGTTTTACGAAAAATGGGTCCCAGATATCTACTGCACCACTCAGCATATTTTTTAGGAATTCGTTTGGAATTTCGTCAGGCCCGTTTGATTTCTTAGGGTCAATGTTGAGGAGAAGACTGTGGATGCCGGCATCCGTTATTATTAACCGATCAAGCACTGACGTACAGGATGGTGGAAGAGGGGGGAGTGTACCATTGTCTTCCGTGAAGACTGATTTGAAGAAATTGTTATATTTGTTTGCCGTATCGGAGCCTTTTCAGACGGGATGTGCCCCCCCCCCCTTCCCTTCATAATGAAATTAACGAACTTTCAGGTCAAGGAAACCATACTTACCTCTCGCAGCAAGCTGAAAGCTAACAGCGTTTCTGTGTATGAGGACTTCTCGCCCGCTACAAGGCACGCAAGGAAAAATCTTATCGAATTCGGTAAGCGCCAGCCCAATCTTCTCCAGTTTCAGATAAGATTTAATAAGCTTATTATTGGTACGCGATCCTTCCTGTACGACCCAATGAATGACAGCGTCAAGAAAATCAAGCACGCACTCCCTGATGGCACAGCCACAGCTGCCAGTTCAGGTTAGTGCCTTTGCTACGTAGGAACACGCGAGGGGTAGTGGTGTTTGCTTCAGCAGCGCAGCAGTGCTAACGTAAGTGTAATAAACAAGCGCGAAGCACTTAACTCTCTCGTCGACAACTGCGGTGCCGGTATTATCGCTCTAACTGAAACGTGGTTGCACCCTCAAGTG
Source organism: Dermacentor albipictus (assembly GCF_038994185.2). Lineage (NCBI taxonomy): Eukaryota > Metazoa > Arthropoda > Arachnida > Ixodida > Ixodidae > Dermacentor > Dermacentor albipictus. The sequence continues at coordinate 76,225,854 of NC_091828.1, forward strand.
TACGACTGCAAAATTTTTGACATATCCCGCTTCCATTTATTCCGTTGTGATCGCATGGCTGGCCATGGAAGAGGCGCACTGCTTGCCATTTCGAAATCGTTGCCTTGTCACTACGTTACCTTTCACAATAACCAATAGTGTGCGCCTGCGTTGACCTAGGCTATCGAAAATATATTTTCGCTGTTTGTTAGCGCACTCCCACTTACCCGTCTTACTTCACTGCCGAAATTCATGACGCACTAAACACTCTTTGTGCTGCATCCAAAAGCACCTGTTATATTAGGAGGGGACTATATTCCCGCATATAATTTGGAACGCTGATCCACGAGCTTGTTATCTATATTCTTCAAAGGGTAATGAATTTTTTTATCGTTGTTCTTTATTTTCGGTAACTCCTCTAGTACCTTAACGAAGAAGAATTTCAAAGGATAACGCCAATATCTTGACATTATGCGCACATCCTGACCTCATTACGTATTTTTCATGTATACCTGGTGTGAGCGACCATATAGTTCTTTCATTTAACGTTACGTCTCCTCTGTCAAAGCCAGCTGTGAGAAAAAATGTTAATGTATGACTACGACAAGGCAAACCGTAATGAAATAAACTTGGAACTATCTAACTTCCTTGACCTCTTTTTAAGTAACTTCGATTATCGCACGGTAAAAAATAACTGGATCATGTTCAGAAATAGAGTACATGAACTAACTGATATGTTTATTCCGTCGCGTATAATATCATTGAATTCTAAGGCGCCTTCGTTTAATTCCCACCTAAAGAGGCTTTGGAATCGGAAAAAGCGCCTGTACCACATTGAACAAAAAGTCATTTGGCATCTAAGTGGGACATTTACAAGGACGCCAACAAAGCTTACATATAAGCTAAAAAATTCGCTAAATGTATATTTGAAGAACGCACTTTTCCTACAATACTTACAGATTACCGGAAAAAGTTTTGGCTCATCATAAACTCCTCCAAAGATGATAGAATAACCTTAGATGATACTAGTCGATCCAAAATACCCAACGCTGAATGTCCCCGAATAATGAGCTCCGTATTCTGCAGTAATTTCGTTCTAGATCATGATCCTGCGTTCTCCACCCTAGAAAGCTGCAATTACCCGGCTATAGATTTTATTATGAGCGAGACGCTTGGTGCAGGAAATGTAATTAGAAATCTAAAGGTGTCGTCAAGCCCTGGCCCAGACCTTGTTACCGCAAAGTTTTTGAAAGACACTTCTATTTGCTCATCTTTAATACTTTCAAAAATAATCCAGCAATCTTTCGACACCCATCAGCTCCCTGCAGACTGGAAAATTGGGAATGTAGTTCCACTGGACGAATCGGGGAACAAATGCTCACCTCATCACTACCATTTCCACCACTAGCATTCCTTGTAAAGTACTCGAACATATCTTGTTCTCTCATTTATTTAAGCACTTAGACAATAACTCATTCTTCACACGCGCACAGCTGGGTTTCCGCAAAAGTTTATCCTGTAAAACACGACTGCTTTCGTTCACTCACAATCTTCATCTTCTTCTTGACAAAGGTTCTTGCGCCAACTGTTTTCTTCAACTTTGCAAAGGCTTTCGACAAGGTATGTCATAAACTATTCAGTTTTAAGCTTATTAAACAAAGTCTTGACCCTAATCTATTTGCATGGCTAGAGCACTTTCTTCTTAATGATTGCGGTTCGTTGCATTTAATAACCACTTCTCTACATTTATCCCTGTTGAATTTGGCATTCCTCAAGGAAGTGTTGCGCCCTCTCCTTTTTTTGATTTATATTAACGACTTACCCAATGAAATTTTTTCTACCATTTATCTTTTTGCTGGCGATTGCGTTATTCGTCGTGAGTGGGTGAGTGAAAACCTTTATCAGCTCTAGATTCGCTGGTCTTCTGCGGTCTTCAGATGGAATCATCCATCTTCTAGCACAATGGTCGGTTGCCCTTAGTCCAGGGCTCCGCTGGATGCTGCTGCCAGTTGTGCTCGCCGAATCAGACCTTCTTGGTCGACCTGGCGATCGCTGGAGAGCACTCCCTCCCATTGTTCCGCACTCGGGTTTGGTATAACGGGTGCCACGTCTATCTTCTGGCTTGCCCACGTTATGTGATACAGCGTGGGTGTTTCGTGGCACCAGGGGCATTTGTCATTGTATTCTGTGGGATAAATTTTGCTGAGTACGTTTAGGTTCGGGTACGAGCCCGTTTGTAGCTGCCTCCACGTGACAGAGTCCTCTCTGCTAAGGGAGTTGTGTGGTGGTGGATACCGCTTTCTGCAGCCCTTGTAGTAATTTAGTATTGCCGAATAGTCTTGGGGTACAGGCCTGTTCGGTCTCCTCGAGGTCGCCTATGTTGGATGCTCGGTAATAAGTGCGCCCTCGAGCTATCCTGTCCGCCTCTTGGTTCCCTGCCACTCTCGTGTGTCCCGGCGTCCATTCGTCGTGAAATTTCTGACAGCGTTGATACTACCATTCTGCAAAATTACATTAACGCTGTCTATAACTGGCGCGACTTGTTAATAAAACTAAACCCACTGCAAATCCATGTATGTAACCCGCCGTGCACTTGCTCTTCCAACCTATTACCTTAGTAATACTGCCATGGAAGCAGTACATCTTATAAACACCTAGGTGTCCATTTAACCTCTACTCTTCCTGGGTCTTTACACATCGACAGCGTTATCAATAAAAGTAATCGCATGTTAGATTATATCCATAGAAACTTCTCTTCTCCTCCGTCATCATTAAAGCTATTTTTGTACAAGACGCTAGTTAGAAGTAAAATGGAATAGGCTTCATCACTTTGGGTCCCATATTTATTTACAATAACCTGAGCGTAAGTCTGCATTATAGAGGGGAGAGGCAACATAAAGGAGGTAAAAATGATGTACAGAAAAGGCACAATATAAGTAACAATGATAAATTATGCTCGCTCACTGATTTACACATCACAGACAAAAAATAATAGTGGCAGTTCACCATAGAAATCTCTTGATACACTTTTCAATAAAACAAGTTGGGAATGCTAGGTCGATACACACATAGCTAAGTTGCAAATATAGTATTTATACAATGAAAAGACACATGATATATTGAACGCAAGTTTCATGGTTTAAATATAGTTAATTAAAGCGTTTCTAAATTGAACACGATTACTTACACTAACAATGGATGCTGGCAGACCGTTCCATTCGTTGCATGTTTTCGGTAAAAATGATTGTGAATTTGTTAGTGTGTTAGAGCGAGGCACATGCACCTAATGCGTTCGATCTCTACGTGAGGAAATGAATGGTGCTGGAGTAATCCATGCTGACCGAAGCGCTGCGTTCTGGTAGTAAATCTTATGAAATAAGCATAGGCGTGATTGTTTCCTGCGGTTAACAGCGAAGGTAGGTTTAGTATAGCATTCATTTGTGTTACGCTTGCCGTGCGATGGTAATTACCTAGTATAAACCGAGCGGAGTGATTCTGGACACTTTCAAGGCAGTTAATTGAGATAGCATGATGTGGGTCCCATACTGATGATGCATATTCCAACTGTGGACGGACATATGTCATGTATAACAAATGATTGAGTGATAATGGTGCGAGAGAGAAGTTTCTGCGAAAATATCCAAGTGTATCCAATTATCCAAATATCCAATTAGCTTTGCTTGTTATAAAGTCGATATAGTACTTCCAGGATAAGTTGTAGGTTATATAGACGCCGAGATATTTGTAGTTTCTTAAGCTCTCTAAAGGAATCCTATCAAGTAAATAGACAGGACAAGCATCATTAGTACGGGATATTCGCATCGATTTACATTTCTTGACGTTAAGCTGCATGCGCCATTTTAGAGTCCAGTTATGCAGTGTGTTTAAATCGTCCTGAAGAGATGAGATATTAGCAATCATTAGTAATTGTACGATATATTACGCAGTCATCTGCAAAAAGACAAATTGTAAGATGTAATGGATCATGGTCGCTAAGGCCAGGCAAGTGCGAAATGCTGAGACACAAACACAATCTCTCGAACGGGTTCAAAATAATGCCTCGCGTTTCATGTTAAGCAATTACAACCGTACGGCAAGCGCAACTTCTATGAAAAACATCCTGCAACTTCCACCACTTTTCTGCTCGTCGCCAATGCTCTCACCTAGCTCTCTTTAATAAATATACTTCCACAATTCATACCTGCGCGATAATCTTATTTCATCATCAACCTACATATCTCCTCGCATTGATCATAATCACACAGTTGGAGTTTTGCAGCGTCGCACTAGAGCTTGTCATGAGTCTTTTATTCCTAGGACCTGTCAAGAATGTAACCACCTTCCCGGCGCGTTAATTGCTATTGAAGACCACGCACAATTTCGGACGGCCATAATCGACACCATCGCTTCGGGCTTCACCTGTTTATGGCTACGTCACGTGATGCCTTCTTTCTTTGGTCTCTTTGTTTTGTAACTCTTTTTACACGACTCCCCTCTGTAATACCTTGTGGTCTTGAGGGTACAATAAATGAAATAAAATGAAACTTAGCAGAAATTTCGCACAACTGCAATATTTCTCTACTTAAAGAAAGTCTTTGATTCTATCAAGTGCGAAATTCTTTTGGAAAAGCTAAACGAATAAGGAATAAAATGTCTTTGCCTAAATCTAGTGAGTAGTTATGTCACGTATTGAGTTGAGTTCACTAGCATGCCTCACGCAATATCCTAAACGGGTAAAATAAAATACGGTGTCCTACAGGGGTGCATAGATGGCCCGTTCTTTTCCTGTTGTACATAAATGATACCGTATGTACACCACTAACACCAAGCATCATTACATATACAGAAGGCGCCAACTTGTTTTTCGGTGTAAATAATTCAAGTAATCTAGAAAAGCAAGATAATAAATTGTTTAACCATTTTTCAATATGACTAAAAAGAAATTTGAGCGCAACACTAAAAAGACAAGATACGTTGTTTCGACTAAGATGAAAACGTACGGTCCGTGAAATTCAAACTATATTTCGAGACGCTTTCATTGAACGCGCAGTATGTCAAAGTTGTGCGGCCTTAATTTCCATGAAACGCTAAGCTGGCCATTCCATGTCAACAAACTACCTACAAATGGGTCACGGTCGAAAAGTATAATGAATAAAACCGGGAGTTTATTGCCGCTTTAGGTAGCAAAGCAGCTCTATTATGTGTTTGTTTGTTCACGAATCTATTAGTTTGGTATTTTTGGCGCAGGCGCTGAAATATAGTGCTCATACATTCCACAAAAACAATCGCAGGCATAAATGAAGGCGTTCCACACCGAACGCATTCCACCCAACTCTTTCACAAGCACAACACTGTAACGTTTCAAAATATTTTTACAATAAAATGGGGACACATACTTGCGACCAAATTACCTCAAACAAAGGATGCATTCCGTGAAGCTTACTTCAACATACCTATAGTTTCAGATACACTGCCTGTAGACTGAGGGAATCCGGTCAAATCACGGCAGGCAAAAATTTTCGCACCTCGTTACTCAGCTAATCGATACAGATCATGTTATTACCAGCATGATAGAAGAATGGCGCTCAGTAGCGCTTCTTGGAAGGTGATCCACGTTTATCTACTTAAGCTTCGGAGGTGAAGTTTGGTTGTTGTGTGAAGGTGAAGGTGAAGTTTGGTTATTTGGGGTTTTGTCTTTCCAGGCGGATGTTACTTCTATAAGAGCGATGCGCGAAGGCATGCTCAAGTGCTGCAATGTTATACATTTATTTCACTTTAGAGTCTGCTTTCTTATTTCTTGTATATTTGAAATTTTTATGACCCTATTCCTCGGTTCAAGCGTTGGTAGTCTTATTTTTGCGAGCTGTTTGTAAAATGATGTCAATTTGTGTGCTTCTTTTTAATTGTTTTTTTTCCTTTTTTATTCAAAAGTAACATTCAAAAAACATGTGCTTCTTTTATCACGGTTTTGTTGAAAATGTGGTAGCCTATGGTAATACTAAAATTTCAATGATATTGTAATAAATACAATTTTACGATAATTTAACTTTACACACCTTGCTAAGCAAGTGCCCATTGAAACATGCCTCCTATTGCTTGTTCCTTCTTTTTATGTTTCCTGGCTTGCCCTTACTTTTATGTCTTTTGCGTTTCCTCTATCTTACAATTCTAAGAGTTTCGTACGGTCTTTTTCAGCGATTTCATAGCAGTATGTTTCAGCGCATTCCACTATTGCTTCTTTTCTTATTTAACAACTGAAATTCAATCCATGTCGCATGTCCAAAAAGAAAAATACGCAAGGCAGTGATCGCAACAAAATAACCGACGTATTCTATTCTACAATGGTGTCTTTAGGCAAGGACCCTTTATGAATCTGAGGTAACATTATCAAAGGAACGTATTGTAAAAGAAACATACAGTATACCTGCGGCTGAAATAATATAGGGTAGCCACATTATAAACGGAACAGGTATATACACACGCAAACAAAAGTGCAGTCTTGACCACTAATCGTAGTCGACGATCAGGCATCAGGTCGTTTCCCTACGCCACGCACCACAGCCACTGACAACACTTGCTAGGATACACTTTCGCAGTCCTGCTTGTCGGTGTACTTCTCCATGAAGTCCATCAGCTTGCGGAGCAGATTTAGCCTCTTGTATTGACCCGTGTATTGGACCTCATTGCACGCATTCGAGGACTCGTCGGCATCAATGTCATACACGGCGATGCTGAAGTTTAAATTTTTTACTTTTTCCTTGTAGGCACACATCTGCGACAGGATGCAGAGTACACAGACCTTGAAGCAGATCAGAGAGAAAGTGGAAATCACTTCCGCGGTAGGAAAGCATCCTGGGCCTTTCTATAGAAAAAGTAATCGCTTTCTGCCTATGCAGCCTTGTTGTTAATGGCAGATGGCGTAACAGGTCCCCCTCTAATTTCCATTTAGCGATTTAGAAGCACGCTCACGTGAATACCTCTTCACGGTAGGCTTGTTTGAGAATCATTGCTCTGATAATCAGTGATAATCAATGTGTTTTGTCGTTCACTCTGTTTTCTACATCCATCTACCTAAATTGTCTGACGGAAGGGCTACGTTCTCGCGCTCATGTGGTAATCGCTGTTATTTAGAATAGAATAATTTTAGGGCATCCGGTATTCCGGCAAGCGATGGCGTATTGCCGGTTGAGCGGTGGCGCAAACGTGAGCTGCCAGACTTGTCGCGCCAGCTGGTTGTGCAAAGCTCAACCACACAAACACAGCAGTAATTACTCTATTCTGCTTAGCTGCTGGGGCAAATTTTCGAGAAGGGCATAATGGTGCTCACAATTACGCCGCTGCCGAAAATTTGCACCAGTCGAGAAGCAAGATATACTGGGTTACTGCAATTTTATCTGCGTTTGTCTGGTTGAAGTCTACGCCACCAGGCGGCTGCACCGCTCCGGCCACTCGCGTTTCCGCCCCCACATATCCAGCAATCCACCCAAACCACCCCCGTTTGCAGGAATGACGAACACGCTAACAGTCTCTCATTAGAGGTCTTATCCAAGTTCAAGATGATACGTTTATTGGAAAGAAAATCTATATTTTTTATTCTTGAAACAAATGTTTTCTTAGCAATAAGGGATTCGACTGCGATATCTGCAGTAAGCAGTTTTGTTGCTGTTTTTTTTTTACCGTGCCCACGGGAAAGCGTTCTTGGTCGCAATGATATTCGTATCAAGATGTCAGATTTGGAACATCTGATATTTTTGTTGAAATATAATAAACAAATTTTCTCACAGACTCCGGTTTCGGTTGCATGTCGGTACGAGAAATTTTCTCATAATGTCATGGTACAACAATGGCTTCCCAACTTGTACGGCAAAAAACTGTGGGAAGAAGCTAACGTAGACGATTGTCGATGTCGGCCACAGCATTCTTCGCTTGAGAATTCCGTCTTTTTCCGCTCCATTCCGGTCATTCACGGCAAACCTTATACTGGTAATTTGATTAGGCAAGGCATGCATTAATAATCGAATTCCGGGGTTCTGCGTACCAAAACATCAATTTCGTCATGAAGAATGCCATTGTTGGTGATTAGGCAATGATTCTGAGCAGCTTGAGTATTTTAAACAAGAGGAGGAGATTGTAATGAAAAGAAAGGAGGAGAGGCCAGCTGGGACAGCAGGCTTCTATCCGGCTACCCCTCACCGGGGTGAGGGGAAGCTGGAGAGACCGACAATACCGAGAGGTAGACAGCCGGTGACTAGGGTGAAATGGAATGAGCTACAATGTCCACTTTGTCCAAGTCGCGAATGTGCGCGGTGTAGACGCATTACACGCAGGAGTAATACTGTACCTGTAAAAACATTCCCGCGCAAGCGCATTCAGCACGCTCTTCACATCCCATGAATTAAACATGATCGTCTAAGCCTCTCTGGCATAAAAATTAATTGGTGATTTTATGGAGCGTTGGACATGGGTTCTCCAAGGCGCCCCCAACACACAGCGCACGACAGCTTTTGCATTTCGCCTCCATAGTAACGCGGTGGCCGCGTCCGAGAATGAAGCTCGCGAACTTGTTGTTGGCCACGCAATGCCATAGCCACTAAGACAGCACGGCGGGTGCTTAGATAAGCCTCTCTCGATACACGTGCACAATCGGCGACTACCTTCAAGAAATTGCGATTCAGTAGGCGTGCCTTTCACCGAGTTATAGAACTCGATAACAGTGTTCGCACGATGAAATCAGATATCCCTCTACCAAGTGCGTGACATCCGTTGACTCACAAAGTGAACGTGGCGATGGACGTTCTTCCTCGTACTTGTCCGGGGGCCGCGCGCATGCGTGAGTTGGTAGAGAGATATCTAGGGAATCTCGCTTCTCAGAGTCTGCATTTTCCCTAGACACTATTAGCCCCGAGAATTAGGAGTGACGCCCTCTCACGAGTGACGTCACGGCCAGGACGCCGCTCGCTCCGGCTCGCTCGGCTGCCGCGCACGCTGGTTCCCTTCGTGTATGCTCGGGGTATGGGTGGCTCGAGCCGTACGTATTGAAGAATACGTCGGCTTCTTTCAGCTGCCATACCTTAACCACAGTTTCCTCTTCAAAGGCGTGTGAGTCGAGAAATTTTGCGGCTTGGAATTTTGCGGCTTGGAGTAGCGTTAAAGGGGTCTGCTAGGTTTTGCAATGCATATATGCGCCGTGTCTATCGGTAAATTTTGACTAAAAAAAGAATATCTGCAAATTCAACGCGCGAAGTTGTGTATGATGCTTCAATAAACACTTAACAGTCCTTTAGTATTTAGCTATGAGAGGCATTGCATTTTACGTGGAAGAAAAATTTGGTAATTGGCGTCAACATGTTATCCGATGTTAGAAAGACACTGCCCAGCGAAGCTGTCATCACGATTCCTATTACTCTGGTGTGTTGTTCTATTCAAATATGGCCATTCATTGTTGCGTAAAAAAATAGGCGCGCATTTCTTATGAAAAAGTTTGCTCCTACTTTCATCCCCCTCTGAAACAGGCCTCCAAAAACGAATTGCTCATGGCTGCTAGCACGACGGCACGTCATGTAGAGTATTTACATAGTTAATTCACAAACACCATAGTAGCAATCGCCTGAGAGAAAAGTTTCGTTGTCAAGATCGAGAGCCACTCAATTGAAAGTGATGAAATGTTTCATAGTGGCCCTCAGTAGCCTTTATCAACAATATGGCACACCCCTGATCACGTAACGGTAGCAATCGACAGTCCGTATGGCGAGGCACGCTATGTTCGCGAAGCCCATCAGTTCACTACAACTTCGAATTAAAACCATAAAGCATTTTTTACAGCGCCAACTGGAATGGCTAAAGTATTCTCGAGCTACTACACCGCAGCTTAGATTGCCTACAAAAGGAAAATTCAAGCACCTTCTGTCTCACGATGTCTCGATCCAGCGTCATTTAATTATACAAACGGATAACAATTCGCTTCGTCGGTACATAAATTAAGGCTAAATTAAGTTTACTCCAATCCAGCCGCAAACATTTATAAAGAAAGCACCACAAGCCTTGCATATACTTTCACTTGATTTCTGACCCTCCACCGGGGGAATTTCGAGATCTTGAATATCTCCCATACTACTAGTCATTGACGCTTCGACGTCTTTCTGGCTGCAGCTATGCGGTCCAGCAGGCATGCTTCAATAAAAAAATTGGGCCGAGCAGCCTGTGTCAGTTCGCCAAACAGATTCGTCATGTATATTCCTCAAGCAACAAGCACCAGTAAATTTCTCAAGTGAGTTTGATTTGATTTATTAATTTCCATTTACACACACACATGTGCAGAGGAGTGGTAAATGGAGGTGGATGAGGGAAAAAAGCCGCACAGACGCGGCTTGAGGTAACCTCACCCCCTTAGGTACAATTTGGCTGCATGTGGTAACACATCAAACGCCATATAAATTACATTTATATAGTGGCCATAAAACATTGCAGTTATACAATGTATGAAAGAACAGTAAAATATTTCCACAATAACAATGCAAAACACACTGCGGCATTGAAATAAATAAATGATATACACTAGGTAACATAGACAAAGAAAGAGGAACATAACATACATTATTAATCATTAACAAACGCTCTCTAAAGAGGTGAGTTGAACGTGTAGCACGGAAAAGGGAATATATATGGGTACATTCCCAATTGTACTCTGTAAATAGCTGTAAGCCTTCATTAACTTTACTTCAAGTTTCCGCCGCTTAAAAAAAATAAAGACGTGAAGAACCGCCTAATGTTGACAAGCAGGTAAAGAAGCAAGTGAGGCGTGTAGAATCTAAGCTCCAGTATTAGTTAAGTCCCCGTGCTACTGCCGAGCGTTTCTGTGAGGAAATGCAAAAATTCGATATTACACCATGAACTACTCGTCTTGAGCAAACCTGTTTTAGCGGAATAAAATCAACGTGACTGCTGTAGAAGTCATATAACGCCAACTTTGTGACATACTTGTTGCAGCGCGGCAGGTATGGTATCATAACTGGATTCCTATAGGCTATGCTTTTGGGATTGTCTATGCGCGTATGAAAAACCCGCAATGGGCTGGTCTGCGTCGCTTCGGATGGCACTGTAGCGTTGCCTTCGAGAGCTGCATTGTTGTCTAAGAAATTAGCTCTTTGAATGATTGTTCGCAAAGGAAGACGTCGTAAAAATATATTTGAGACGACCACCATAAGTATACAAGCAGAGAGAACGAGGGCGAACAAACGAAAACACCGCAGAAAGCGCCCGGACAGCGCCCGAACTGTAGCAGACGACAGGCGCGAGTCCGTGCCCTGACGTCACGCGAGCGGCGCTCGCAGCGCCGGTCGTGTTCGTTCTCGTGGTTAATACTGTCATGGATGGAAACGCGCCTTGCTCCTTATGTCTCTAGGTGACCTGCACTAAGCGGCCGCAGGTAAATACTCCTAAATAAGATACCCTTTCCTGGTGCTTCCTGCCGTAGCGGTCACAGCACTGCACTCCTTGATTTAACGTACATGGTCCAAATTGCATGCTAGACAGGTTTCTTTCGTTCCCAGATTTTTTTTTTTTTTAAATCTGTCCTATTATACTACTTTCCCGTTTGACTTGACCAGTAAATGTTTTCTGTGTATACTTCCCCACCAGAGTTGACAAGGTGATTTCCCGCCAATGGGAGCAAAGTACGGAAAGGGGTAGGTGCGGAGGCTAGGCTACGTAAATACTGATTTAGCGGCCGCAAACCAATAAATGATGACACCTCGCTGCTGCAATTTTCGGTCATTTAAATTGTGGTTGTTGTCTCCTTGTTCATGACTGTATGGCGCCTGCCCAGGACGTGTTCATGTGGCACAACAACGTGGCACTGCAAGTCAGGGCGCCTAACACGCACTGCGAAGCGGCAGAGTTGACGCCACGTACGCCACAATGGCGCGGGCCAACCACTGACGACAAAAAACGGCCGCTTGATCGCCATTGCACACACTGTAACTATCGTTGTGATCCAGTTCGGAAGTGTTAGCGGCACACGAAAGAAATGCGCAATGTCCTCCGCAGTACATAGGCTAGCACACATTAGAAGCACGCGTCCCCTGCGAAAAGTGCCCAGGTTTCTCACTCGCAGGTCGTGATGAGAACGACGTTCGGCCTTATACGATAAAGAAGTTCTCGTTGCCGATCAGACACGAAACTGATGCGTTTCCATGGCGTTAAGCTAAGCGCGGTATACGATTTGCAACACAATACGCTTTGCTTTGGCAGGGACAGAAAAAAAATCAGTGAAAGAAAAGAAAATCTGTAAGCTCATTTTCTCTCATTGGCGAAAATACCAATACATCACGCCACTTAACACTCGACAACCAAAATTCACGGACGATTACCGTACTCCCTATTGCGAAATTTGAGCGGAGCTCCATACGTGTTTTCATTTCGCAACATAATTGCTAGGGTGAACAATCTGCCTCCCGCCGTACGTTGCAAACAGAGTGAAGTGTGGCGCGACTGCTCATCTAATCAGGAGATCACGAGAGCCTGCGCGTGGGTCACGCGTGGGCGCGATTCACAGCAGCAGCCACCGACGGACTTCCTAACGGAGGCGCGCTACTCTGGCGCCATCTCGTAGCCATCGTCGCCGCTTTTCTTCTAACGCTTTCGCCCTAGCCTCCTCCGCTCGGCGCCTCATCGTTCCACTGCATCCTCCTCTTCACTTCTTTCATCTCCCACAGCGCTCCTCGTTCGCTCGCTCATCCTCCGCTACGCTCGTGCGATCGCTTAAGGCCCGTTTATAGTCCGACGTTATCGGCGCGCGGGCGAGCGTCGTTCGCGGTCAGTCACGCTACGTCGGTTGCGCTGCGCCAGCCGAGATGCCATCCCCTCTATACTTCAACGCGCGCGCCGTCGGCTGCTATCTTCGGAGCATGCGCAGAGCGTTCGCCAAGTCGCGCACCGTCCGCAAAAGCCGTCAGCGGAGTTGTGTTGGCGCCTTTTTCTTCGCGCGCAATGCATTGTGGGTCGACGCGTTTCGCGGCGCCGGCGCGCAAATGGAGCAGGAGCCAAATATGCGCCAAGCTCGTCGGGGCGCGCTGGCAGCCGCCGGTTACGTCGGCGCTGCAGTGCGTCGGACTATAGAAGGAGTTGTTTTCGCCAACGTAACGTAGCATGCGCGAGCGCGCGCGCGCGCTCGCGTTACGCCGGACTATAAACGGCCCTTTACGCCGACGCTTGCCGTGGGAACTGGGGGCCAAGAGCGGCGCTCCTAAATCAAAGGCTCCGATGAAGTTTTACTCACCTTAGCCCTCAGTGCCTCTTCCGTGTCAAATGTAAAGACCCGAGTACTGTCGTCGAAAAACGCCGACTCATAGTTTTTGTTATAGACGTAGTTGCCTTGAATGTTGGAATCGCAGACCTTTGGTTCAGAGAAGAAAGATACGAAATGCAAGCATGAGAGTTAAGGTGACGAACATCTTTGGTGGACGAACGAATTTGGTTCAGTCAAGCCTACAGGCGCTCGTTCACTCGGTTCAAATTAACTGTAGGAGGATAACATGCATTTCTGTGCTAATCAGTTTATCAGTAATGGATGCGTGTGTACTTTTAGAAGTTTGATGACAGTGGTGTGATTTGCCCCACTCACTTGAATGCCGGCAATGGCCGCAGCGGCTTTCCCGAAAGCACCGATCGCAAGTACAGAAACTTCTCTGCGTTGGAGAGGCAATCATTGCCGTGCAGCGCCTGCTCGAACTGCTTCCAGAAGGACTGCCTCTCCATGGCGGCGCCGCTAAATCGTTGTAACTCGAGCTTCGGCAGTTTCACTTCGCACTTAACCCGCACCGGAGGGCCGTCCATCTGCGCCCGCGTCTCCGCCATTTCTGCTTGTTTTCTGCGCAGGTCTTTTTTCTGCTTCCTGGTGTAGTTTTGCCATGTGTGCGACGATACGGTCGTTGTATTCCATGGTCCCAACATAATTTTGCTCTGCGTCTTGGTCTTGCACTAAAGGCTTTATGGCTGCGTCCACCTCATTTAGCGGAATTTGGAGGGCGATAAGCCTCGCAGACAATACATTAAGAGCTCCTTCGGCTGCATCACTCTCCAAGAAAAAGTCCGCTTCAGAAATCCGTTTAGTCACTTGAGTTCTCAATGCACTTTTTTCAGCTTGAGCTGTTACATCGTCGCATCAATGTTTACAGTTCGCTTGCCGCGATGGGGCTTGAGTCGTGGTGCCGGTTTCAGTTGGGTGTGGCGTCCCTAGGCCTTGTTGAAGGCGCGCCTCGTCGACCGTTTTCTGCCCGAGGATCATTGTTATTTTCCTTCAGCTCATTGTGCTGTCGACGTCTGTTGACCTCGTTGCCTAAATGGTCGTTCGATCGTTTCTCTCGGGTTTCGGCACCAAATATTGAGGAAATTATGGCAGGTCAAAAAAGAACCGACATCTTCGTTTGAGGTGAACAAAACAACTTTATTCTGATAGTGATGCCCGTTGGCGAGGGAGTTCGGCGGAGCACAGGATTGCCCGTTGACGAAAAGAATGAGGCTAAAGTTGGCAGTTTAGTCAGTGGTAGCCTCGTTGGCAATTCCCAAATATGAGTCATAAGTGTATACAGTCTGTTACTACTCGCAGTGTAGCTCGAAGGATGAAGCAATGACCGCAATAACCATCACACGAAGGCACGTGCTGCTGCTCGTCACAAACAGCACAATGGGGACTACTCTTCGTTGCAGTGATATCCGACGCGAAGGCGAGGGCGTATGTGGTGAAACTGCGTCGTTAGTTGTCTGACGGCGTTCGACACGTACATCCATAGACAAGTTCAACGCTGAGTTAGCCGAATTACCATGGATCAGCTTCGAAAAAAATTCATGAGCCATTCCACTCTGTGATGGTGAAAGCGCAGATGTGACCAAGCAAAGCAAAGGTACGAATGTACTTATGGTCCTAATCTGTGGTCATCGTGGCGATATAGGTACGCGCCCACATTCGCGTGCCACCTCCATCAGTAAATACCCCCTTAAGCAATGACTCATATCCCCGTAAATATGGCCTCCACATTACGACGACAGAAGTCAAATTCTACACTGTAATGACCAGCGGCAGTGAAGCCAGCTGTGGAAGATGACCACGACGAACGCGACATAAGTGGGACTAGCGCGTTTGCGTGATTGGCGTCGATAATTGTTGAACAGTCCTTTTGAAAAAAAGTTCCATAAAACACTTTTTTTACAAACTTCTTTTGTTACCCTTGTGCCTGAGACCTCTTTGAGTCCCATGTGTGACAAGGGTACTCCAAGGGCGCGTTATAGGTTCCCGAACCCCCAGGGGTAGATAGATAGATAGATAAACTTTATTAAAAGAATAATCGAAAAAACCGTTAATGGACGGGGCCATTAGTCCAGGGCTCCGCTGGTTCTTGCCATCTTCTCAGCTCTCTGCATCAGCTTGAGCTGGTCGTCGAGGGCCGAGCTGGACAGCAGTGCTGCCTCCCATTGCTCCCTCGTGGCGTTCGTGTTTGAATGCTCTAAGTTGTGTAGTGTGCACTCCCAGGTAATGTGGTATAGGGTTGGTGTGGCCCCACACCGCGGGCATTCGTCCCTGTAGGCTGTGGGGTGTATCCGATGTAAAATGCGTAGGTTCGTGTAAGTGCCGGTCTGGAGCCTACGCCAGGCAGCGGCATCCACTGTCTTTCGATTTCTATGGGGTGGTGGATATCACAAGCGAATCTCTCTGTCGTAGTTCACGATGGCTGAATACTCGAGGTCCCAGGGGTATGTGTCAATGATCGTGGACTCCTTTTGCACTATCACCAATATCGGCCTGCATGATTTATTTTTGTCAACATCTCGGATACACTTTTTCCAGATCCTAAGCATAGAGAGCTTCGCTGTAGAAGTGCCAGAGATGCCGTCCTTTGTAGAACCGACTAAATTATACTGTTAGCGACTTCCAAGCGCCACCATGTTTATTACGTTTATACCTGTCCAAGCTGTGGGCCATCTTTCTTACGATATGACTCCGTAATAAAACAAATGAAACCTAAATATCCTCATTGTGGCTAATGTATGCCAAGAGCAAAATTCATTGCACAAAGCAATCCTTTGTAACCTTTCTATGCTCATTTTCCTTAGCACTGAGTGCACACGAAAACGGCGAATTTCCACTGTACCATACTTGGAAGCACTGCCATTTTTACTACCCCTTTAGGGGTCGAGGCTAGCGGACAGATTTGCCACGTATTGTAGAACAACTGGAGCTTAAATGTGTTCATCACAACAAATATATATCCTAAAAAGAACAATATCTTTATTAACGCATTCTTGTTACCTTTCTAAGCCTACTTTCCTAACCACTGGGAAGGCACGAAACGGCAAAGCATCTCCATCCTCACAGATACAGATGCTATTATCATCACATATATCTTGGCAGTAAAAACAACAGCCACGACAATAATGACACCAACAATGCTAACGGCCGAAGACGCAACGGCACTCCACCCAACCACAACGAGCGCGCCCACCTCGTCGCGAGGCAGCTTACCCGCCGCGACGCGGTCACCCAGCGGGCAGCCGCTGCCGTAGTTGTGCGGGACCCCAGTGGAGGAGTGACGGCGACGGCGGCTGCCACCCCGTCTGGCACGGCCGCTGTTGTTACCAATACAACACAAATCGCGGCGGATGGAGCTGGGGATCACGAGGACGCCGACTGCGATGTCAAGGAGTTTCCGGCAACGTACCGGGAGGTGCTTGGTCACTATAGGAAAGAACGAAGAAAATATCCGCAACCCCACGGGCGCCTAGACAGATCCCAGGCGGTCGACCTGAGACGGTTGCAGACGGGCACTTTCACCAACCCCTACCACCTGCACCGCCTGTGGCCCGCGCTGCACCCGTCGCCCGGCTGCCCGTGGTGCGAGCAGGAACGGGCCGATATGGCCCATGTGCTTTGGGAATGCCGACGCCACGTGGAACAAGGACAAAGAGGAAGGGGCAATAGAAGAGCAGAACCCTCTGAAGCGGGGCGCCTCACTGAGAGATGGCAAGCCGCCCTCATCAGCGAGACACCCGAAGACCAGGAGTGGGCCGTCCAGCGGGCCAGGGCCGTTGCCGAGGGTCTCGAAAGATTTTCCTCGGGTGATGGACCCCTGGCAGCCTAGCCCCGGGCACCAACATCAACAACCGTTGGACAAATAAAGTTTATTCCTATCCTATCCTATCACATATATCCGTGAGGTATGTGTGATGGCGATACTGTGACGTAGACACAGTGGATGGATTTTTAGTGAATGGCGATATAAGGCACTTTCCATGGTCGCAAACAGAGTGGCCGATAAGAACCGTGAAGAGCTCGCGCATGCGCATTTGGATCGGAGCAGCGGCCGGGTGCAGCGTCACCGGTAGGCGGGTTCTTACATGCACACACGCCTCACCACGGCAGCGTATTGAGCATCGCGGTATGTTCAAAGTCTTCATTAACTCAAAAGTCGCGACTGTTCACCTGGATTCATAATGATTGACAATTTCGTCAGTAGGTAAGATTATTCTAGTCTCACACGATTCGCTTCGAGATGTTCGAATGCACGTGCGTAGAATGTTTGGCGTGAAATGGCTCCGGTGAGACGGCGTCCGCCCTGCGCGCTTGAACAGCCGCGCGCTGTACGGACATGCACGCTCAACAGCCATGCAACACTCCCAAGGCTCTTTGTAGTAATAAATTACTGCACAAGAAAATCTGCCAAATACTTCTGTCATGTCGCGTGGTCACACTAGCCCAATTTACATTAAGGCGACAATGGGCGATCGCACTTCTAAGGGCATTTGGGAAAGGCGATGTGGCGCATGTAGCGCATTAACTCTCGTGAGAACGTAGCGCCACCTGATGTCGTATGAGGAAAGTACATACCGCTTCCGCTTCGGGCGCTGCTGTCTCGCAACTGCATGAGCGTGGCAGTCCGGCAGCTAATTTCTTTCCATAATTCCTAATGCGACGATCCTGCGTTTACATGCTACGCGTGAGTCGACTCACACCCGTAATTCTGCCCTCGCCAGGCATATTAATGCGATGCGCCTTCCCAACGCATTACCGCTGTTTATATGAATGCCATGCAATCGGACACTGTCCCATTCATGTAAACGGGACGACTTATGGCATCCATAGCTTTACAGATGTCATCCCGCTGGTATAAGTCAGATCTTGTTTATAGCACTCAAATCTCGCATGTAAACTATTCGGCTGGACAGTAACCGCAACATCCCTGGTAAAGCCCTTAACTGAGTGAAGTATTATATTGAAGAAACTGATGCAGAAACTAGTGAACCGTCAAGTTAAAGCCCCCCCCCCCCCCTCCAGCAGCACCATATGGAGGCCGCAAAAATTAAACGGGCACACTGAGAAATATTTCCCAACTATGCCCCTGACTTCAGCAGCGCTGTTTGATATTTGCTATATCTTATAGTCGACTGCATTGATAGATGGCACGACAGCGTGACGAGGTCCATACTGTGTCGGCGATGAAATGATGACGATGGAGGCGATCAGGGTGCGACGACATCTGCAGTATGATGGAGTGGGTGTGACGACAAAATCACGACACCCTGGTCACAACGGCACGACGACGGCAGTTTCACGGCAACGAAACAAAGGCGTGACATAGATGGAAAGACAACAGTTGCGCGTGTGCATTGACTTGTTTGCTCGTTTACTCCACGAATGTCAGATACTTCTCCGAGTATTCGATTTCAAATTACGCACGCCCTACGCACAGTAGGAGTCAGTCTAAGCGATGTTGTGGCGAGCGAAGACGACGAAACAGAGCCTCTCTACAAGACGCGCGCAGCGGTGTTCGGTAACGAACGTGGCCGGAACCTTCGGACCCGCCGGCGGAGAAACACGACACAGCACCGACACTGAGCACCGCATCTAAACATTAAGACGACAAAAATCACCGCCCCTTCAGCACGTGAAGATGGTCGAACAAGGAAGTTTTGTTAAGTTACACCAAGTGCTACACCATGCAAGTCAAACTTCGCATGCAGTCTATATTGCGGGATGGAATGTGGGGAAGCACTAATTCAAATCTCCATATATTGGGCGCAAGGCCCACCACTGGATATGCGTGCGCTGCAATCGTTTTGACGACTGGTTAGATTGGTTTGACGACTGACGTGGTTACCGGCACTACTTGCTGGCGCAAGAAGTGCCGGCAGCCACGCGCTCCAAGTACAGCGTTTCAATCGCTGGGCACTGTACGTTGGCCTCAAGTCGACAGGGCAAAATTTGTTTCTTTCGCGGCAGGGTGCAATAATCGTCGATAAATTTGATGCCGATCTGGATTGATCACCAAAAATGCACCGTGTGATTTGCATATAAGATAGCATTCTCACAGGTGGAAAGGACTCACTGCAACCGCTTTCCCTCTGGTGAGCACTTCTTTCCTTCTCCCGCAAGGTAACTTGGCCCCTTTATAGCTAAGTCTGACAACAACAGCACAGGGTCCACATAAACAGTTTTGCTGTAAAAGCTCTCGCACGAAATGTGTAACATAAATAGCCAGTAAATGTTGGCAGAAGTACGCACCACAGAGGTCACCAATATCTTGAGCAAGAAAAACGGGAAGATAGCAACAAAAAAGTATTGCTTTAATAAAAATGGGAGGAGGTTTAAGGTGAATATTTGTCGCAGTGATGGTATATAGGTGGCGTTGGTCGTTTCATTCCTTACTTCTGCATACAACTGCGCCGGCCACATGCTCATCTGTAAGATACTACACATAGCTATGCACATATTAAGCAGCTTTGTTATATCAGCGCTGCCTTACTCACTAGTTTACCGGTAAGACAGCAGCGGAAGCTAGAAAAAACCAGCACCAGCCACGGCGATCGACGTCCGGCATGGTGCGCTACGAAAACTTCCTGCCTTGTCTTGGGGGATTACTTGAAAATCGGAGGTTGACTACACAAACGTGATGCTCTATTTCTACTTCACACTGCGGCTGCCATGGCACGCGAATATTAGGTCGGCTATGCATTGACGAGTAGGCTGACCTGTACTTGCTCTACACTAATTTGAGAGACATGAGACAGGTTATTAGAAAGTCACGCTGAGTGTGAGTGCACCTGGGTATGAATGCGATGCCTGCTTGCACTTCTTGAAAGGGTGTCGACGAGTAGGAGTGGGCGTGAATGACTGCAAACGACAGTGAGTGGAGGCGAGTGTTAGTGAGAGTGAAGTCAGGTGATTGTGAGTGGAGATGGATGTTAGTGGGAGTGAGTTCCGGTGTCTGAGTGGAGGCCAGTGTTAGCGCGAAGGAGTGTAAGTGTCTAAGTGGAGGCAAGTGCTAGCGTGAGTGGGTGCAGGTGACGCCGAATGCAGGCGAGTGTTAGCATGTGAGTGAGTGCAGGTGACTGAGTGGAGACGAGTGTTAGGGTGAGTGACTACCGTTGACTGTGAGTGCAGGTGTGCGTTTGCGTGAGCGTGTGCAGGTGACTGAGTGGAGGCGAGTACTTGCAAGAGTGTGTGCACGTCCCAGAGTGAAGGCGAGTATTGGCGTTAGTCAGCACAGGTGACTGCTAATGCAGGCGAATGCTAGCGTGAGTGAGTTCTGGTGACTATGAGTGGAGGCGAATATTAGCGTGAGTGAGTGTGGGTGACTGTGACTGGAAGGGAGTGTTAGTTTCCGTGAGTGCCGGTGACTGTGAATAGAGCCGAGTGTTAGCGCCAGCGAGTGCAGGTGATCGTCAGTGGAGGCTTAGTGTGAGTCAGTGCATGTGACTGACTGGAGGCCAGATTCAGCGTGGGTGAATTCAGGTGACTGAATGGAGGTGAATGTTGACGCGAGTGCACGTGAATGCGAGTGAATGCAGTGAATGCACGAGCGCGAGTGAATGCAGGTGACTGTGAGTCGTAGCGAATGTTAGCGTGAGCGAATGCAGGTGACAGAGTCGCGGCGAGTGTTAGAGTGACTGAGTGCAGGTAACTGTGAGTGGAAGGGATTGTTAGTTTGAGTGGGTGCGGGTAAACGTGAATGGAAGCGACTATGAGCATAAGTAGGAACGTGACAGAGTACCGACAAGTGTAAGCACGCATGAGCATGAGTCAGCACTTGGCCTACTATCAATGAGCGAGCATTCGCTTGTCGTAGCTACGCACAGATAGTTGACGCAAAATAGGTGACAATTATTATTTTGAACAAGAGAGACCACAGGTTGCATTAGAGCACAGTGCGCGAGAAGAATGAAGAGGACTGAAGGATCCGAAAATAGTCCGTACGTAAGTACCATACCAACGCAAGAAACACAGCAAAAAAAATAAATAAGAAGAAAACACCGTCAGAGTGGGAAAGTATCACTTGAGGGAAAGCGCGACACTTACAGAGACCGGTGGTGCGTCCGTGGTTTCGTTGAATTTCGTGCACTTCTTGAAAATCTCCCTGTTTTCGTCTACGGGCGCATTTGACGTAAACCAGCGGCCTTTTAAAGTCACCGACACCGATACTGGAACCGTCTGGGCCGCATTCAGAAGTTCTTGCAGGAACTTCGACGAGTCTTCCTTTAGGGTCATGGAAAGAGAGACACGAAGAGTATGTATTCCGCATGCAAGCAGATGCGCTTATATTTCCAGTGAATTTACCGGGAACTTTCAGCGTACGTGCCCTGATCTCGGATTTTTGTGCAGAGTTCTTTATTCTCAAATTCCTTCATTTTTATTACATATATGTATTCCTTCGCGTAGCTAGAAATGACGCTCCACCGTCCGGTGCTGTGTTCAGCAAATGCATTGATGGATGGACCACTATTACCTAGCCGTTGCTGTTGACAGGGGTAACCATTTCGCAAAGTATAGAAAACTACAACGAAATTAGTGATTTCTTACTTACCAAAGTGCCGTAGTAGGTCTGGTTGTAGTGACTGCCGTAATTATGTATAGTGGGAGGCACAATATAACAGTTCGTCAAATCAAAGCTTGCTTTATCATCGTATGGTGGCAAGGCGTAGTTTGCGAATGATGTGTGGCTGATGATAATAAGACTAGTCCAGTACGGGGGCGTTCTGTAATGTATCAGTCAGAATTCTGGATTTTAGTAGACCGAATGGCTTTAAGCAACACTCACAATAAGTGACTGGTCCATGTGGTAAGTTAGGTGAAGGTATAGTGAGAAGAGTGTAGCTGTCCTCACTAAACAAAAAGAACTGGGACTCCTTGCCTTTAGCATAGTCAGGCATTAAGCTTAACGCGTAATTTGAATTTTTTTACTGTTACTAATAATAACTGTATGCTACTCTGTCTAATACAATTTGTTATATTTTTGCACGCTCCCTTATGTGTTGCGTTTGGCCTTGAGGATAAAATGAATAAAATAATAAATGTAATGACAACGCTTCTAAATATTACGTTCACATATTCGTAGGTAGAGCAGAATATGTACAATCTCAAGAATTAAACAGCAGTTCACTGGTGGGGTTGTTCGCCTTACTGAAATATCGCTGGGAGAACCCTTAACATGGCATATGCTACCTGTTATTTTTCTGCGTCACATGAAGGCTGAAATTGTTGAAATACTGCAAAAAAGTGTGGCAGGCATTTGAGACATAAAATTATTTGCTATAATACATCTTGCTGAAAAAAAGTTTTGGTTTCAGTATCTAGGACGCCTATGGGCCAAAAAGCCACGACGACGTGGCTTTTGCTTCGCCGTTCGTGCTTTCGCTGCGCCTCCAACGGGGAAGCGCAGTCAGATGAAACAGGTGCATTACGCTCGTATAATTTATATTTTTTCTTGTATGAGCAGCATCACCGTACCTAGAATTATGGATACACAACGTTGGCAAATTTTCCTCTGTTTCATGGACCACCAATATGTCGAACATCTGAGTCCAGGACGTCTAGGCCGAATTCAGTTTCAGATTTGAAATCTGCCAAGTGACATCCAACCTTCTCAATCGCTAAGTGTCTTATTTTAATTTAAATACTCTTGACGGTACTAAACATGGATTATACATATAAGGTTGTCTTAAAGGTGTCTGTCGTTAATAGTGCATGAAAACCTAAAGACAATCGGGTTTATGCGAACGGGTTCCATGGTAAACGACATGGTAAATTTTTCATTGTAATCTCATTTAACCATAAGTAACACTGTCATAAGCAAACAGCCCTGCAAGTGAAGGCCCGCGGTTAGAGAGGTCACTGAAGAAAATTAGAGTGAGAGCCCTAATATCGAACCTTGCGGTACACGAGACATCGCTAAATGCAATGAGGAGTCGTATAACTCATATTTATTGGTTGATGCATACCACGTTGAACAAAGCAAAATTTAAATTTTAGACTTATTTTGCCAGCGTTTGAGATAGTTATTTAAGAAGGTGAACAGGCAAACACACAAAGGTACTCGAGTATAAAGTGTTCGACGCTGTACCTTAGCATAGAAAACGATATCTCGCTTCTGCAAGCTTCATATAATATGTCTAAAGCATATTTTATTGATGCATTAGACACATCTCCTAAGTGTACTTGTAACTTTTGAACAATGCATTTGCTATGTTCTGGTAAAGACTTTACATATTCAACGTAACCTGTAAATAGATGTACCAGATTTGTCCGCTCTAGGTGCTCTAAAAATACAATTGACAGAACTGTAGTATACCTTTTGGTGGACATCTATGAATACATCATGTTCAGATTTTTAAAATTCTTATGTACATTTTTCCGAATATCTTATAAAAATCGCTGACCCTAAATAACATTCTCCTTCTAGACTTGACAGAATGTAATTTTCTCTAGAAAATAAAGAAAACTTGAAAAAAATACCCAACGAAATTTACCGAAATTATGCATATACAAAGGAACTTTTTTACCAAGCAGACATCTGTAAAAAAATTCCTTAGCTAATTAAATTATTCGAGATAATAAGCCTTATACTTACAAGCGATACGGAACATGTTTTTAACTAGAAGTTTGAGCGAATCGTCAATAAAGTAAATTTGAAGTTTCTTGAAATTGTGAAACAGCTGGGTAAGCCGAAATACCTGATATTAATTTATTCGTACAATTTACCCAACAACGCACGCGGCCCGACGAAGCACGGCTCTCTGCCTAACATATTCTTGGTTTGTAGCGCGAAGTGACAAAAACACAGAGACTAGAAGAAGACAGGACCAGCGCTAAGATAAATACGTTACTGTATAGCAACTCGCCACACTTTCTATCGCTTTGCATTATCTCTCTGTCTAACCAGTGCGTGACGCAATAGCGTAGCGTAATATGAAGCTAGTGTTGCAGTCACCTCTTCGCACGAGCTGATTCTGATTGGTTGCTGTGCGCAATTTCTTGGCTGAAGCATAGACACTTCAGCGGCCACGTTGCGCAATTGCGCAATATAGCGAAGCTTTTCATTGACCCACCGCGTCAAAGTTGATTCTGACCACTTACCTCGCTTTGTGCCGCTACGTGCTTAGTTATGCAAATTGAAAGAACAATTTGAAGCCAGCTATCTTGGCCTACATGAGCATTTTAAAATGTAGAAGTGCGAAACCAGACTTTCATGACAATTATTTTCAAGCTTCAATTGGAAACATGGGCTGTGAGGTTTATAATTAAAATGTAAAGCTAGTATGCACTCATTAATTCTTCTTTTTTCTTGCCTATGACGCTAGCCTCAGTAGATAATTTACATTTGTGATGTAAATTGAGCAAATATTGTGAGGTTGTATTTCAAAAAGTAATGGCGTAAAGAAATGCACCCTGTATTCTACTCGGGAAAACAGAGTTGCACCCGAGCTTAAGCTTCTTTTTAACCTGGGACTTAGTAAAAATGAGCGCCTGATGCATCCTGTTCTCACCTGTCGTAGTCTTCAATCACTTTCACAATCATCCTTGGTATGTCCGTACTTGCGACACCCAGCACCAGTCCGAAATCGTCTTGAACGCCACTAAGACTCTCCAGTTTTCTTCTTAAGAGCTATCAAAAAAGAAAAGAAACAAGAATGAACGAAGTAAATCCGAGTAGTAAAAGGGAGCTTACGTTTCACATACAAGACGTGTTTCAAAAAGCAATGAAAACGGGACAAGTCTGCAAGTAATCATGGCTGCGATGAAAAAACAGCTGACACGAACACAAAAGATGAAGATGCGCTTTGCATAGTACAGCTAGCAGTAGTCGTCATCACGAAAGTAATTGTTCCCGCCAGGAACACCGCAGAGGTAATTCTTAACCTCGCCTCACCTGATAACACAATATTTACACAAGAATCATTTGAGAATCACAGTAATTTCCATTGATAACCACTGTCGCTGCAAGCTACCGCTGGATGCCATGACGGTCTCCTTTGCCTCTGCGAGGAGGAAAGTGGTGCGATGGCGACATCGCACTGGGTTCGCGGCTACGTTCCTCATAGCCTCACGTGGTTCAACTTCTGTGAATTGTATGGTGCATTTAAAATGTGGGAAGAACACTACAGTTCACATGAGTACTATTAAAAATTAAATTATGGGGTTTTGCGTGCCAAAACCACTTTCTGATTATGGGGCACGCCGTAGTGGGGGACTCCAGAAATTTTGACCACCTGGGGTTCTTTAACGTGCACCTAAATCTAAGTACACGGGTGTTTCCGCATTTCGCCCCCATCGAAATGCGGCTGCCATGGCCGGGATTCGATCCCGCGACCTTGTGCTCAGCAGCCTAACACCATAGCCACTGAGCAACCACGGCGGGTATGAGTACTATTGTATGCAAAATGTATGCCAATAGTCAGCTTCTGACACGTTCTATATAAACACCGCTGCATTGGTAAAGAATTACCCCATTTCACTGCAGGCACGGGTATGCAAGCATTTAAAACTGCTTCTTGTCCCCGTATTTCTACTTGAACACATGTCGGGTGCACTGACGGACTGATTGCGTAATTTTCACATGTGAGTATAAGCGAGAAGTTAAACGGTATAATAAGGGGAGTGATCGTAGTTGATAATTTTTAAAAATATTTGAAATCTTTTTTAAAAGATCCTGTCTAGTGCCGTTTTCTGATATCGGGGGCAATCTTTTGATAACACGTGAGGTTGTCATGAGCGGCTTACTTAAAGTCTGAAAAATTGTGTGGAGCTAGACGTTATTGGGAATTCACTTTTATTGTATTACCTAAAAAAGTTACCTAAATATTTAGTTCATACTTTTAACCAGCTTGTAGCGAAGTTTCAGATGACTGACTGAAAGGTAGAGTAGGCCCTCAATATATTTACGGCTGCCGGTTATTTGTTAATAACTACAGGTGTGTGTTGATTACTAGTTCTTGCTGCAAATTACAAGAATACGCTTTTGCCTATTAAATGATTTTGTCTTATAGAAGGGCATCGCCATGTCATCAACAACGTTTTCATTAAGGCCTTGTCAACAATTGCGCCGCCCTTAAGTAATGTGAAGCATTTATCGCGTAAGTTCGATGTGTCGGATCACATTGATATTCTTTCTTTGGGACCTTTATGTGGCGTTTGATAAGGTCCCTCATATAAGCTGCTGCCCAAGCTACCACGTATATGGTAACGCAGGTTCATCGTTGGATGTATAAGTGTTTATCACACTAATAGAAAACAAACTTGACGTCATAAAGAACACTGTGTCAAATGTTGTTTTTGTCAGTGTTGGTGTTCAAAGGAAACTGTGCTTGATCCGTCATTATTTCTCATTTATATGAACGACTTCGTCGAAGTTCCGCGCGCTCATGTGAGAAATTAGGTTATTTGGGGAGAATTTGTGTGGCGTTTGAAGAAATAGCGTATGCATCCTATTAAAATGTGCTACGAATTGATACGCTGAAATTGTACTAGAGTGCATTTCTTACAGTGACTTTGATATGGCGCCGAATTTCAAGAAAACCGCCCTGTCATACATACCCTCTCATTTCCATACAACCTTCGTTATTGTCCAGTTGAACAAGTGGACCAATTTAGATACTTATTTGTCACATTTGCCGGTATTCTAACTTGGACAAGATGTTTCTGAGATATTACTATTAAAGCGCATTGGAAGCTGTGGTTCTTAAAAAGAAAGTTAAGCAAATCATCCTCGCTGCACAAAAAGACTGCTTACACTGGCTTTGTTTAATCTAGGAGAAAGTTCGTGACATTCAATCGAGATCCTTTGTCTATGAGTGGTCTATGAGTGGTGACCCTGGCTAACACTCCCAGGGTTCTACTCGGACACATAAGTACCCAAGAAAGTGGATGGGGAAACAACGCCGCGGTAGCTCAATTGGTAGAGCCTAACAAGCGAAATGCGAAGGTTGTGGGTTCGGTTCCCACCTGTGGCAAGTTGTTTTTTCGTCCACTTTGATTTCCATTAATTGATCGTTTCTTCATTTTATTTGTTAAGCACATCTAATTTCCCCTATGTTGTCCTTGGTGTCAGTGTTAGTTGGCTTCTTATGATATGACTAATAAAAATCGGGCCCCTCGGTCAACCCCTCTCTTCAGCTCACTTTAAATATATGATGCCAAATTATCTGTAGCAAAATGTTTATATGTAAACAATGAGTTACACACATACACCCAGAAGAGTGAAATAAATTGACAGTCGCTTGAGCGTACGCTGAAGAGGAAGAAAGCGAAAGCCTGCGTACTCACCAGACATTCATTCAATTTACCTTCTTATTCGAATGCGTTGTTACTTCTTATTACTTGCTTTCTCCCAACAAAGGTCGTGGGTTCGAGAACCTAATTAGATGTATGATGATTAGCTGTGCCTTTACTTCCCCTTATCAACAAAGGTCGTGGGTTGGAGTCCCACATGCATGAGAGGGCTCGACTCCCACCGAAGGCCGTGGCTTGCATTGCCTGAACTAACATTGACTCTTTTTGACGTGGTGTGGGGCGTGGGAGCCAGCTGTAGAAGGCGATGACGAACGCGCGAGCTGTGGCACGAGCGCGACTGTGCTACCACGTGACCTTTTGTACCTTTCGTGTCGTCGACGCGCTTTCGCTGAAGGACTTTGAAGGTCGATTGAACGATGAGACATATAAGGGTTTTGACTTACTAAATACGATCGCTAATTACCACCCATGTTGCCACGAACTGATGCCTGTAAGTACAGTTTTTTATGCTCTAGAATGCGACACTGTAGAATGCCTTTCCGTTGAAGATGTCTGCTTCAAATGGCATTGCGGAAATATTTGAAGATTACGTCTTCGTTCTTTGGCGTTAGAAGGAGCTGTACTGTTTTCTGTTGTTAGTAATTTTTTTGTTTGCTCGTCTTGGCATTGCAGAAGAACTTTGGACCTATCATTTGATGTGTTATTGTGCATTATTCTGTTTTCATGTTGTGCTTCATGTAGCGCTTTATTTTGGTGGACCTTTCTGGAAAACATTCGAATTGATGGCGATGTTTCGCATAGTATTGAACTCTATTTAATATGTTCTCGTACATTTCGTTTTTTTAACCCTCTTTTTTAACCTTAAGTATTGGTTCACACTATATATAAAAAAGTAATTAAATAAATCAAGCAGTCTTTGTACTCGAAACAAGGGACATTGTAAGTACGAGGTCAAATTTTTCTTTGCTACATCCCTTTTTTATATTTTCTCAGCCATTACTGAAACCGCCGATACAGGCAATAAATAATCTCAGCGGCACGTACCTCTCTGTCGCATTGAGTTCTCCTTGAGGCAATTATTATAGTTTGCTACACTTTGCATTTTCAATACTTCTACAGCAATGATTATGCCAGGGAATCTGGCTACATGAGTTATTATAGGTGGTTTACTAGTTTACTATGGCTGGCATTCAATCCCCTTCCAGGAAATTATAGATGGTTTACTACAGCTCGGCATTCATTTCCCTTCCAGGCAATTATTACCGTTTACTACATTCTGCATTTTCAATACTTCTACTGCAATTATTATACTAGAGGATCTGGCTAAATGAGTTCCTATAAATGTCTGCATTGCAGGTAGACAGCAGTCACCAGCCAAGTTAGATGAGCGCCTATGGAGTTCAGGTGAAAGAGCAAGGTGGCGGTTTCGACCACGGTCGCGGCGGCGTTATTCCGTTAAGGGCGGTAGGCGAAAACGCTCGCGTACCGTCCAATTTGTGAAATTAAAAGCAGCTCAGGTGGCGAAACTTGTTCCAGAGTTTCCAACTATGGCATGCTTTGCAGTCAGATCGCAATTCTCCCTCGTAAAACTGCAGAATGGTATTTTTATGAGCAGTCAATAAATTATTTTCCCCAAGCTTTTTAACTCAAGTGCGTATAAAATGCAGAAATGCTTTTTAAGAAAAAATGGAAAGTCAGTGAACCGAGTTGAGTTGAATTTGTTGAAATGAGGAGAGAATGCTCAATTCTACCTTCTCTAGCAGGTTTTTTTTTGTCTAAGGGCAAGCAACTTTTAAAGAAAATTCCTGAGATTCGCTATTTTAAACAAAAAAGACATACTCAATGACAAAACTTACAGATACGCAATTCTACACTAAAGCTGGAGGTCGCAGTTCGGTAAAGTACGTCAGCTGGAGAATGCAAAGCGTACAACTTGGTAATATAAGTTGTCAGACAACGTGAAAAGTACATTTCAGAGTGGAATATAATACATCCATTTTTTTTCTCCGTAGATGTCTTAATAGGCGTAGCTTACACTATTGTGATACTGTTTCATGTTTCAGAATCCAAAAATTACATTCATGCTTGTTTACTTTTCAGCTTCACAGTGAAAAAAAAACTTGCATAAAGAAAACTAGTTCCCAAAGTGGTTTGATCTTTTATTATTTAAGCTTTGAACGGAATAAGCTTTCTCAAACTCGGTGGAGTGTTTTTGGACAAAAACAATTTACCCTTCGGCAGGAATTTAGATAGAAGATCCACTGGTAAGGTTTCCGCTTAAGTGTGAGCACTAAAAAGAAGGAAAACTGACGAGACTTACGAACAATGGGTTCCATAGCGACGCTGCCATCGCCGGGCTGGTAAATGAGCGGATGTTGTTTTGAAGAGTTGCATAGTGGGAACATTTGTAAGTATTCCACAGTTCCTCAGTGATTTGTTTCTGGTTGTCGTCAGAGTGGAAGATCGCTAAGTTGTTACTGGCACTAAATGAGAAGTGACAAAATTTGGACCAATAAATGTAGCGCGATACGTAAAAACTTCCAAACAAATCTGAAAGAGCGTTTATTTATCCAAAAGTATTTTTCATATAATAAAAGATATTGATAAATATTGACCTGGAGCAGATAGCACACTTCTTATCATTCCGCCAGACTGAGAAAACGAATAAAGAGAAAACGAGATGTCCACCTAATCGTAAAAATTGCTACGAAGTAAAACCATACAGGTTCCTCGAGAGAAATGCCTCGAATTTTAAGACCAATTCGTCCTAGTCCAGTACCCGAACCTTCGACCACCGCTTTTCCGGGGCAGCCACTCTGCCATCTGAGCTAACCAGCCGACAAGCAGATGGCAGGTTGAAGTCGAACTTATCAATTCAAAGCAAAGGCACGCGTTAGACGTAACAGTTTTTCGGAAACGCGCAAGGTGTAAACAAGTAATTAACAACGGGAAAATGAATAGTAATTGCTACGATTCAAATCAAATCAAATCAAATTCTTTATTTTCCAAAACAAGTTTTGTGGCTGACAGGGCTAAAAGCTGTGGTCTGCAGCTTGACAGAGGCCCGGACACCATATTCAAGGCAGGGCTTGACCTCGACGTGAATGTCGAACCGTTAAACAAAAATGTACAGAAAATAACAGGTCATGAGAATAAGAATACATAATACCAGATATAATGCTTATATAAGACCAGATATATATATATATATATATATATATATATATATATATATATATATACACACATTCCTACACACACATATATATATATATATACATACATATATATATATGCACACATGCATGTACATATATGAATTCACTTATGCATACACAGAAACACATATAATACATCAGGAAAAGATATCACATTCCAAAAACACTACAATATGAAATACAAGCAGTCACAGGAGTATTTAGCTTCTGTTAAAAAAAGAATATGAATGTACGTAGCTTCGCGACAATAGTGGTAGGTATGATATTTTTTTTAAGAAAAGAGCTGTTGAAGTAATGCTAGTGTGGGCTCTACTATATCTTTGTATTTATTTAGTATGAATGGAAGATTATATTTCAAAGACTGCAGTTTGTAAAAAGTGTGGAAACGCGGAATTATCCAAAAGTCAAGAGAACGTGTACGATCATTGCTATTTTGCTGAAGCAGTGCTATTGTACTAATAAAGTTTTTAAAAGTGGGTGAAGACGCATAGAATGAACGCAAAACACGAAATTCATACATATGTTGTATTTTCATAATGTTGTACAACCTAAAGTAATATTCTGTGGAAGCTAAACAATCGATATTTGCGATATTGCGAACAACTTTCTTTTGTAATAAACAAATCCTCGTAATATTCCTTTGTGTAGTGGTCAACCATACGAGACTACAGTAATAATTATGAGAAGCGAACAATGCAGAATAAATTTGTTTTTTGGCTTCCACTGGGAGAATTACACGGCAACGCGATAGAGCTCCTGTGGTCATTGAAAGTTTTTTGCAGAAGTTGTCAACATGCGAATCCCATGTGAGATTAGAGCTAAATGTTACTCCGAGAATTTTATATTCACTGACGATTTCGATCCTGTGCCCATCGCAGTATATATCCTGTTCTAAATCGATTACTTTATTTTTTTTTGCACGGAAGAAAAGTACTTTAGTTTTAGCTGGGTTAATCTTGAGGCAGTTAGAATTTGACCAGAATAAGAGCTTCTCAAGGACCTGATTACATCTTGACGCTAGATCGGCTTCATCAGTTCCGGAGAGTAGGATAGTGCTATCATCAGCATATATGATAAATTTTGAGCTTGTGTCAATACGGACAATATCGTTTATGTAAACGTTAAACAAAAGAGGACCTAAAATACTGCCTTGAGGTACACCACATGTTATATCGAGGGGAGATGAATGGTAATTGCCGATGTACACAGACTGAGTCCTGTTGGCTAAGTACGAACGGAATAGTTCGAGCTGCTTACCGCGAACCCCATAGTCCGAGAGTTTTAATATAAGTATGTTATGGTTAAGTGAATCGAATGCCCTACTGTAATCTACGAAAAGACCGAGAATTATGTGTTTATTTTCAATGTTTTGTAGCACGCTTTCTTTATGAGGTAATAAAGCTGTTTCGGTTGAGCGTCCTTTCCTAAAACCAAACTGCGCGTCGGAAAGATTTATTTTGTCAAAGAAGTTAGTCAGTCGAGAAAACAATATTTTTTCTAAGCCTTTAAAAAAAATTGGTATCACAGATATTGGCCTGTAATTTTTTGTCTCATTTTTATTGCCTCCCTTGTAAATTACTGTTACCTTGGATCGTTTCAGTGCGTCAGGAATTTGACCTTACTGGATAGCGAGATTGAATATGTGAGCGAGCGCAGATGTAATGTATTGGATAACATATTTTATGGGCTTTATTTGTAGGTTGTCTATATCTAAAGCCTTGCTGTTCTTTAGACCCTCATCTCTCAGCATCCTTTCTTCGCGTCCTCTTTGACGCTTTGCACTCCTTGCACCATGGTGTCCGTGCGACTGCATGACTCGTAATACGTGATGCCTTTGACCACACACGACTACTGGCGCCGGTCGCTGGGCACGTTGTTGACTTGCTGGACAGTGCCAGCAAGTCAAGGTCGAAAGACACACAATGACTGCCGTCAGTCCTTCTGATTGCCACTTCAGCGATCGTACACCTTCACAATGTTGACCCATTGCCTCCATCCAAGAACGGCTGGTTCTTGAACTGGTCATGGTTCTTTATTTCTTGAACCACTAACGCTCAGGATGCATTACTGGTTCACGCGTTGGCCTGAAGTTCTACCCCTCAATGACATCACGTCGAAATCAATCGCCGCCGGACACGGTAGGGTGTCGCTCAATCGCTTCCGTGTGCCCAGGAATATTACCACCGATGGCGGGCCATCGTAAGTTCATCTCCGCGCTCTTCCACACTTTTACCATAGAGTAACATGGTAAACGACAGGAGTGGGCACCCGAGCCGTTTCGCGGCCGAAGTATGAAGATTCGCGATTCCGCTAGGAAGCAGAGCACAGCAAGTTGCCGTGGCTGCGGCGTCATGGCTAGCAGCTGGACAGGCGGCATGACCCGACAAGGCCGAAGCCCCGCCAGGCACCGTTGGGGGAATCGAGGCGTCGTTATTCACTCAAATGCTCCCAAACATCGCTGTTGGATTCTTCTGCCAGCGTCTGACACTACTACTTCATCACCGTTTCAAGGTAAGGCCACAGGAAGTTCTTTTGCATGTTAAAAAATTGTAATCTTCGTATTTCATTAGGTCACTGCTAGCCGCATGAAGGAGTAACGGGCATGGCAGCCTTGAAGACAAACAGCTGCTGCCCATTTGCAACGTTGAATTTTGTTTTGCATTCTTCTTTCATCATGGGCGGCAATGAGTGGTGATGCCAGCGATAACAGCGACGTGGCAGCATTTGAGCTTCGACGCACGTTTAAAACAA
This sequence comes from Dermacentor albipictus, assembly GCF_038994185.2. Classification (NCBI taxonomy): domain Eukaryota; kingdom Metazoa; phylum Arthropoda; class Arachnida; order Ixodida; family Ixodidae; genus Dermacentor; species Dermacentor albipictus. The sequence goes on from NC_091828.1 coordinate 76,259,355, forward strand.
TAAAATGGTTTGTTGAGGAATACGGCCTAGGCACACATGCCATTGGGTGCAGAGTGCTTTATGTTGATTTATTCAGAAAGGTTACGCACAGTGGCTTGGTGTCCCATATTGCAATGTGACTATTACTAAAGCTGTACACGTGGAATATTTGCAGTATGGCAATAGTGTGCGCTCTCTCAACCTTTGTAATAGGCTGGATGCGCTCGAGCGTTGTCGGTGTTTTGCATTCGGCTGAAGATACGTGTTTTCATGTTTTTATTGTGTATGGAGTCCTTACCATAGAAAGTTTCTTGTTTCTCAGCACTTATAGCAGTGCCAGCTCGTCCTTTGATCAGAAAAATATGCATTACACGAAACAATATAGCATTTCCACTAAAAAACTTTGACGGTTACTCAAAAGAACGTAGCATCCACATTCTAAAGCTTTGAAGCACCCAGTGTTCTTACCTTCTGCCTTTCCTTCTACGTATTGGAGAAATCTCCACTATTCCTTCCTGAAAAAACACACTCTACAGTCAAAGGACATCATGCATATTCAAGGGTAAATTTTGAATTGTCAGTAGACGATTGTCAGGCTTTGAAGACAGCGGGTTAAGACCCTCAACACATTGGAAGTGCTTAACGTACTGAGATGTAAATACCTTGCAGCTGTTTAAGGAGAACTCACTGGCCTACACAATCGAGATGAGGATGTTGGTGCGTGCGCAATTATTTTTGCAGCCATTTTATTTTGGCACGCAACCATTGTCACAGCTTTGCTAGCTCATTCACTCTCCTTCGTATAAGTACAAGGAAAAGCGTCATATCTATCCCTGCTTAAACAATCCTAGTCTGATTAAATTACTTGCTGTCTTGCCTGTGCAGATTTTTTTTTCTTCATTCTCTGGATTGTTGGAACATGTCTTGCGCGCGTTGGTATGCTTGTGTAAAGTTTACCGCCATAACGACCTTAATTTCCGACTACTTTATATTACTTGAATTTCGCAGTTATTTTCAGTTTTCAAATGTCTGCCAGTATTCTCACAATCTTCCTGCAATAAAATGTCTATATTTCCGTATTATTGGCTGTCAAGCAAGATGATTGATATAGGAGGAACACTGCGCTTTTATTTAAGATACTCCTTTCTGGTGTGAGTTACAAGAAGCACAATACCAGAAACGATAAAGTTCTACTTCCTCAGCAAGAATTCGCGTGATTTTTACTCTATAAATTACAACTTGAAACATACCAAATATGAATTTAAATCAAACTAGCATAAAGTTAAACACCTTTGGGGGGTGCACTCATCGTCGCGACAAATAAGTAGAAGCCCAAGCGCCTGCATCACATCACTCGATTTATCCCACGTTATTGTCCCCACCTAGACAGAAATATTCACTGAAATGAAAATGAAATTTTGGCTTCAGAGATTCGTTGGCGTGCGGCGGCAATCTTGAAGGCTGGTGCGTTTCGCCGATTCCGCAAGGCGCGCTGAGAACCAAAGTCGGCCGCAGGCACCTACGGGAGCGTCCACTCTTTACGTTTATAATGTTACAGACCTTGATACTGTCCTATTGTAGTGACGATGAAGAAAACAGTCCCGATGCTGGGAACGATGAAACTACCTTTTTATTAGAAGCCGGGTCCTGTGCCCACAAAAATAAGTTATACTCAAAGCACAACGATAGTGGCGAACACAGTAAGCGATCGCCGAAATCATATCTGCGGGTCAAGTGCGTCGGCTTTTCTACATAAGTCATCAAAGGTTCCAGAATATTCGGTTGTGCCTGCGCGTTTTCCAGAAAGTTCTACACAATTCGCGTGGCGCGTACAGGTGATCAGATTGCACGAGGTTCAGTGACAACAGACAGCGGAGAGAAGCCGCGATAACACACAAGAAAGTTCGGACACATGTAGGCGCACCCTGCGCTGATCAACAGCATTTCTTAGAAGGTGAAATGCCGTTCCGCAATAAAGACAAATAAGTACACTTTTCAATACGACGGAGGGAGCACCTACAGTTCATCCCTCTTGCATGTAGCAGCATGCTATGAACTGACGATTCCTGCTGAGCAGGGAAGCTTGTTTTTCCTATCATGCTCAATCTACCTGGCTAGTGAGTTCTCTGACCCTCCATTTGCTCCATCAATCAATGTAGGAGGCCTCAAGGGTGCCATCCGCATCGTTTATACAGTTCTGTGGAACGTACAAAATATACACAACAGCCGTTTATGAAAGGTGCTTTATTGTACGCCCATTTTTGTTCTACACAATGCGATCAGACCACCACTGCTGGCGCCATATGAAGGACCCTTCATAGTCGCAAAGCGTTGGCCCAAGCGCTTTGCCTTCCTACGAAAAGGTCTCAAAGGCAGCGTCTCCCTCGGTAGAAGCCGGCCTTCCTTGATACTGACGCCATTCCTATAGAGTCGAAAACGGGTCCGTGACAAATGAGCGCATGTTTTGCCACAACGCAGTGGTCACCAGCCCAGCGCTCTTAGGGACTCTTCGTGCACTTGGTGTCTTCCTCGCAAGATGGAACAAGGTTGGGGAGAGGGTTGCTACGGAGAACCGGAACCACCATTTTGAGGGCGAAGTTGAAGTTGAGCCTCCGCATGCTCAAGCCAGCTGGCACGCGGCAGATCATCCGGGCATCTCCATAACAGCGCCAACAGCGAGTAGCTACTGCTGTGCTCTATTCCAAAAGGGATTCAATAAATGTGTGAGGCAAAGCTAGAGATACATCGTACCAGAAAGTGTTTACTAATTCAGTTCTTAACCGATTACTTATCGCACAAATTGCAAATTGCAGATTGTATCCAATGTGTTCCATGGGTTTTTCCACTTGGAACGAATATTTAGCTTAGCACTGCTTTCAAGATGTGCGCCTTCAGACATGCAGCCCCACTGCTGCACCTACGTTGTTTTGCAAAACACCCTTTTATATATTCAATCAGACAAATAAACGGAGCATCAATACATCTCGCTGTATACTTTGGGAATGAGCACGTTGAACCTGGTGCCATCCTGAGAACTACAAGTGGATAGCCCTTCGGAGCTCGCCGGTTACCATTCGTGAATTGCAATAGGCACCGTAAGGACAGTTAGAAATTTATGAAATGAAAATTCAATAGCCTAAGTGAAATAGCCATAAGTAATCGAGCTCAGGTATTTCTATATATATTGCTCTTGCTGATAGTGTTACGGCACAGAGCCTTATTTCCTTCCTCAGCTCGCGGGTTGAGCACAGCTCCAGCCACTGTCGCAACCACTGGTACTCTTCTCCGAGAGCATATTGAGTTAAGACGTGTACTTGTTTATCGGGTGACCGCGCCTCATCGACGAATAAATTCTATCGCTCAGCGCACGACGCGCCTGCATGTATCGGAAGTTTCTGGAGCGTTATTCATTGTTCTTTTATCCGCCTTCTGTTGTCCTCGAACCTTGTGTAAGCTGATATGTGTGCGCGACGCTAATGGTAGAGAACTTTCCGGGAGACACGCGAGCACCAGCGATTACCCTGGAACCTACGATTACTGATATATAAACAACGCCCATAACGCTCTGATCCGATTTCGAATGAGCACTGACTGGCTTCGCCGCTTTCGCATTCCATTTAGTGTAGCTTGGATTTGGGGCACTAGTCATCCAATAAGAAGTTAGTTTTATCATTCACCATTTTGCAGCTCCGTACCGCTCTCTGTAAAATTTTAACACTCGCCGAGTGCCTGCCATGCGAGTAGCCAATGAAAGCACGACAGCCGTGACTGGAATGTGCAATGCCCGTGCTATCAACGGTCTCTCAATATCAGTTCCCTCCGCTGTCCTGACTTCATAACACTCAGTTCTGCGCTTATCGTCTCTGCTGCCGGTTTTCTCTGCCTTGAACGTTCCTGCTCGCGTGGTGATGCTGCCGCACATCAGTTTCTCCATCGTAGCGTCAAATTCGTTCGGCTGCAAACTGCTACTGTGGCCTACTTCCCCACGTAACGTTTCCCGCCCCTTCTTGACGACCAATACTTAGCCTCACTGATTCATGGCGTCATCATGACCCGTCGCATAGCGCTTCCAAGAGCTTTCGTCAGTGTCACCAGCAGTCGTGCCTGGCTTCTCCTTTTAAACTTTGGGTCCACTGTGAATGTACTTAGTGAAAGTGATCGCTCACCCTACTGTACTCATTGAAAGACTGTGTCATTTCTGCTTCAAAAGCTGATTGCCGCTGCGATTCTGTTGAAACTTCTGCGTCAACCATCTCGTGTTCAGACAAATTTGCCAAAATACCGGCCGTCCTAAGCCCTGCCTATGTTCACGCCCTCAGACGACTACGGTATTCTTGCCACGTTTTGTTTGTTTTTATATATCATCCGTTGGGTCGCATTTATGTTTCCATCTATATGATCCACACTGCTGATGGATCTCCTATTCACTGACGGCCTAACGGCATGCCAGCTTTTGAAGGGCAAGTCATACAAACTAAGGTGCAAAAACGACCTCCAAACAGAGCACTGAGCCCTCCTGTGGTCACTGGTTGTCACTCGTCGTCCTGGTCAGAAAAAAGGATAATACCTAGAGGTTTGGTGCCGGTTAACGCCACCTAGACAAGGTTACGAAAAATGAAGTGTTCACCATTCCATGTATCGACAATGCGCTGGACTGATTACATTCTGCTAGTTGTATCTATACGATCGATTTACGTCATGGTTACTCGCAAATTGTCGTCGCTGAAAATGCTAGCGAGAAAACTGCTTTTTGTTACTGCAAATGAAGTCTACCACTTGAAGTCAATGCCTTGATGACTGTGTAACGCTCCTACAACATTCGAACGCATGATGCACACCCTTCGACGCGGAATCATGCGTCACGCAGGCCTATGCTATATTGACGACGTGATTGTCTTTTCAGCTACATTTGGCAGCGACCTCCGCGGATATTCAGCGATTCTTGATATTTTCCAAAGCCTTGGCCAGCAGCATAATTATTGTTATGTCCGCAGTAGCCGTAATAAAAAGGCGTTCAGAACGCGGAACGGAGCTCATTTCAGAGGGATTTGCTCGCAGCGCCGTCTGAAGTCATCTCCTGTTGCTCACTGTTTGGCTGCTGCTCTATGTGTCTCCCAAGGAGCCGCCGACGGAAGGCGAGTCTGGAGACGGTGAGAGGGTGCGTCATTGGCGGCTGGTGTGAGCGGAAGAAGGGGAGCTCGTAGACATAACACTTCCTCTCCCCTTAGTATTGAGCTTGTTAGCGGTCTGGAGGGCGTCGCTATGCGGGCGCCGTGTTGTCTGGATCACATTTGGGGCATGTTTTTTTCCGCTGGATCCGCTGGCTGTGTCGGAAGTGTCGTTTCAGGAGCAAGTGTTCCTTGAATAATTGCCGAGTCATGTTGAAAAAAGCCTGAGGAGTGCTACCTTTGGCGGTGTCAGACGGCGGGGAATGTGTTCCTAAGTGGCGTAGCTGATTGAGGTGCCGGCGGGTAACCGTCCCGTTGACGTCGACTAGCCAAGAAATCAAGCTGATGCATTTCTACACAATGGTGGGGACCCAACAGGGTTCATAGGTACAGATTATAGATACCGACCCACCCGGGCTGATATGTAAATATATTATTAGACTCTGTATGTATAACTGGTGAATGTTTCCTCTTTATTGAGTGTAACTATTGTATGCGTGTCTGATTTCTGTACCACTCGTGTACAACTGGTTGCTGGTGTTTTTCTCGACATAGTCAAGCTAGAGAACCCTCCCGTTGAACCTGGAAAATAAATTTACTTACATACTTACTAACTTTCGTTGAAACTGGCGGCAAACACTTGTTTTCAAATCTAGAGTTCCCTGCAGCGCATGGCGTCTTGGATTCCTCTTGCGAAAGCGTGTTTTAGCTCTCAAACGTAGCGCACGGCCTGTCTGTTTTCGACTGGGTGGCACGAAACAGATGTTGCCGCCGTGATACCTATGTCACTGCAAAATTTCTTGATTTCTGCCGACACGAATGTGGTTCCGTTGTCGCATACTACTTTCTGGGGCAGCCGAAACCTTGAAAACAATGAACGCAGGGCTTCGACAACAGATGTCGATGTTGTATTCTTCTTGTGGCGAACTTCAACACTTTACTCTAGGCGTCCACAACCACCATAACGTGAATCCGTCAATTGGGCCAGCGACATCGAGGTGCAGGGTGTGCCAAGGTGTGTTCGGAGTGTCCAAATTCGGAACTGGGGCTCGAGGCAAAGCGCGTAGATTGGTCAGACAAGCTGTGCACTCTGCCACCAGGGTCCCGATATCTTTCTCTATTCCTGGCCACCACATGCAGCTGCTTGCGCACTCCACCATTTCGACCACGCCTCTGTGTCCGGCGTGGATGAGAGCCGTGGGTTGTTGACGCAGTGGGCCTGAAGTGGCAGCTCGTGATCCTAGCGTGATAACGCCACGATGGCCGCTGAACTCCGTAGCTCTCTGGGGTAAAGCGTTGAAGTTGTCTACTTCAAGTTTTTTAACGCTACCTTCCTGTGGAGCTTTGTACAGCTTGGACAACGTCGGGTGATCTTGTGTGGCCGTTGAGACCTTGTCGGCTGTTAACGGAGGGTTTGGTAGCGCTTCGAACATCAACCTGCAGCCAACTATAGGCTGGCCCTAAATGGTGTCGAAGAGATGCTTCGGCGCTTCCCGTATCTGGTGATACGGGAATACAGGGTTTGCGGAATCGGCTTCTGCGGCCCCAAGATGCCCAAAAGCGGCCCCCTTAAATGGCATCTGCCCACAATATACTCACGAAAATGGGTGGCAGCATAGACGATGGCCAGTCCTTCACAATCGAGCTGAGACAAATTGCTTTCTGGAGGTGATAGCGTGCGGGAATCGAAGGCCATCGCTGCTTCTCTTCCTTGATCGTCTCTTTAGGGAGAACTGCACCGACCCGGAGGGCAGCGTGTTATGCGTCAAGAGTTAGGGCAACGTCTTGTCGTAGTGCCTGAGCACTACACTCTCACTGAGCAGCTCTTTCAAGGCTTTAAGTGCTTTCTCATGGCGTGGCGAACAATTTGAGTGAACGTTCTGTTTCAGCAGGGTTTATAGGTGATTGGCCATCATTGCTTGGTGTTATAGGAAGCGGTCATTGAACGTAAGGTGCCCGAAAAAAGATTGGAGCTCCTGCTCGTTAGTTGGAGCGCGTGCCTTCGCTATGACCCGCACCTTATTTCTGGCGGGGTCAATGCCTTTAGTAACGATCAGGTGGCCGAAAAATTTCACTTTGGGCACCGCGATGCAATGCTTATTCATGCTCAAGCGGAGGTTCGCGCTAGCAAGCCTTTCCAAAAACATTTGTAGGCGAGCTGCGTGTTCCTCACTGGTTGCGTCACTGATGATTACATTTTCCAAGTAGACGCACATGCCAGGAATTCCTTGAAGCTGGGATTCCATGTACTTTTGGGAAATTGCTGGAGCTGTCGGTACTGCAAATGGTAGTCGCTTAACCATGTAGACTCCTCTAGTGGTGTTAAGAGTCAGCACTGCTATAGTTTTCTCGCTTACCTTGAGCTGCTAGTAAGCTTGAGATAAGCCTAGGGAGCTGAAAATCTTGCCTCCGCGTAGTAGTGTACTGAAGACATCCTGCGGTGTCGGCAGCGGGTATGAGGACAACTTTGTCGCCAAGTTTGCGGTGAATGTGTAGTGCCTGCAAAGGCGTAGGCTTCCGTTATTCTTCATCACGGTGACTAGCAGTCTAGCCCAGTCTCAATGCTGGGTATGCTCAATGATACCCTGCTATTTCAGTATGTCTAGCTCCCTTTCGTAGGCAGGTTGCAGGGCAAACAGTATGGGTCTGTTCTTCAGTAACTACCGATTAGCGTCTGGGTGAAGCTCGATGTCTACGGTTATGTCCAGGAATTTCCCCATAGAAGACCGCCTCCAACTTATTCTGCAGCCGCTAGACTAGCTTTTGCTGCTCGATCGCACTATCTTCTCCTGCCTAGTGGATGTCACAGGTATGAATATTGCGAGCGTCGAGCCAGTTTCTGCCCAAGAGGCGGGATCCAGTGTCCTTCACAATCACGACAGGCAGTTTTGCAATAGTGCCGTTGTACACAACTTCTGCGTTGGCACTACCTAGAAGTGGGAGGTGCTGTCCCGACCATGTTCTCTGGTGTGTAGTGTCATCGAAAAGTGCTGGTGCGTTCTGTGGCCGTGCGTTGCGGTACGTACGCCCGTTGATGAGCGTCCGTGCTGCTCTCAAATATACTTCAAATTGTATGGGCTGGTCATGGACAGTAAGGTTGACCATGATCTTTGGTGGCGTGCCGAGTTTGACAACGTTATGTATGTCGTACAGCACTGTTGATGCTGGTGGACTGTGCTGTGTTTCATCTTGCGTTATCATCTTCGAGGCTTTCATTTTTTATGTCGCTGTAGTGGCCCCTTGGCCTATTTTTTCTTCGTGATGCAGGCCTCCTCAATGTGGCCGCGCTTGCGGCAAAAATTGCACGTAGCAGCTTGGTGCTTGCATGACTGGGGGCTGTGCTGCCAATCGCAACGCCAGCGGCATTGTGGCTTAGAAGATCGGTCTGTGCTTGCCTGATCGCGACGAACTTGCTGAGTCGCCTGGGGAACCAGCTCGATGTTTTTTCCGATGTCTCGCTGCTGTTGGCCAGTGCTTTATACTAGAGCAGCGATGTCAAAGGGCTTTGTGATTGTCAGGCCAACATCAGCGAAGTGTCTGTTGCAGGACATCATCCCGTAGTCTGCACACGAATCAGCGACGCGACATAGTGTCCAAGGGAAGCATTGCTGCGTTGGCAGGTGACGCTGTTGACGCAACATGCTCTTCGGTATTTGCTGCTCCACTAACCAATGTGCGTACATTCTCGAAGGTGCAGTCGGCGACCAGGGTTTTTAGCGGCACGACATAGGCGCTCACCGTCTCTCCCTCCAAGTGGTCACGTATTTGGAAGCAAGCTCGGCTGAAGACGCCGGATGGTCTCCGGTCGTAGTGTTTCTGAAGTGCCACAACAATGTCATCGCAGGCCACTTCAGCTGGGCGGCTTCGTTGCACGAAGGCGCAGACGGTGTCGTACATATCCTCACCGCACAGCGTCGTCAGGTGCGCCACCTTCTTGTTGGGGTCCGAGCTGCTGTTAGCCCTTCGAAGTAGAACTGGAGGTGTCCAAACCACGATGTCGACGATGAGCCAGTCAATTCCTGTAGTCGGCCCCGTGCTTGCGTTGCGATTGCGTAGCACAGGTAGAGGTCGACGTGACCTTGCAATCGGGTGTCTCGTCGCCACTGGTATGTCCGTGGTAGCCGTAATAAAAAGCGTTCGAAACACTGAACAGAGTTCATGCCAGAGGGTCTTGCGCGCAGTGCGTTTCGAAGTAATCTGCGGTTGCTCTCTGTCGTGCTCCTGCTCTGTCTCTGTAGGAGCCGCCGACGGGGGGAGAGTCTGGGGACGGGCAGAAGGTGCGTCATTGGTGACTGGTGTGAGCGGAAGGGGGTCTCGCGGATATAGCAGTTATGCTAAATGTAATTCAGGCGACAGTCAAATATGAGTTCTTGTCCATATAGGGCGCTATAACGTAAAGCTATTACAAATTTTTCTATTCCAATTCCTATTCCGTTGATGGCGATCAGCCCACGACGACTGGTGAAAAATTCTCGAGTCACAATCCACTGCGCCTCTCCGTCACGCGACGTCACTAAAACCGCAAAACGCCCCATCTGATATGACAAGTGTACATTGACTATGCACGACTACACCGAATGAAAGAAAAATAATTTCTGATTCGACGCCTTTCTCGTCATTAGCGAAGTGCATTGCTTGACCAATTCCTTTTAGTCAAACGATCTTGCGCTACGCCCACTCGTCCTGTCTGTCACGCGATGGCCCAAAACGACTAAAATTCACCCCGTCAAAGTGACGTGTATGCGTAAAGACGCATTAATATGCCGAACAAAAGTTCAAGTTTTTCTGAATAGCCGCAGACTGCGCCGTTCCAAACGAAACAGAAGATGGCTGCCACCGATCGCTGTGGCACTGGCTACTAGGAGGTGCCAGGAAGATTTGAGTTAATTGCGTGTAAGCTATAGCGTGGCAACATAAAGTTATCGATACCTTTCGGAACATATACGACATTGCTGTGCCAACACTATTTTCTGAGGGTTCGCTTTAACGCCATTTTTGACCTTCTGTTGCTCGCCGCCCCGATTTTAGACCAGCCACCGCATCCCTGAGTAAGCGGAAGCGTTCCAACACAGTTCGGCTCCGCACAGCAGTGACCGTCCTTCGGAATGCGGGGCTCAAGCTGCTCCTATCCGACAAAGAAGGTGGTTTTGTCGCGATGCATGGCGGCTTGTACAAGAGCAAAGCAGATTCGGCCATTCTAGGCAACTTTAAGGAAGTGCATGGAGTGGCTCGTGCGAAGGTGAAAACAAGGGCTGTTCAGCTTTGCGAAAAAGCCGGACTCTCCAAGCTGGCCACCTCCATAAAGGCCCGCAACGGAACCAGTCTTTCTGTGTTTTTCAGCGCCAAGACGCACAAAGAACTGTGCCCGTTTCGGGTCATTGTATCTGAGCACGGAACCTGGCAACGAGAAGTGGGAGTGTTCCTGCAAAGGATTTCGTGCCTCCTTGACATCGATGACCTTTTCCTCATAAGGAAGCCAGGTACTGCCCCCCCCCCCCCCTTTCTCTGTGAGGAATGTCCCAAGGCTGTCCGAGCCTTTTCCTTGGATATCAAGGACTTACATTACTCTTTGCCTCAAGAAGATATACGCATTGAAGTCAGCCATTGTATTGACACATATGATGTTCTTAGGTTTCAGAATGCACGTGGTATCAATGTCGAGAAGTATTTAGAGCTTTTAAGGTTTTACATGCTTTCCACTTTCATTTTCATGGAGGATAAGTTTTTTATACAGAAGAAAGGTGTGTCCATCGGTTCTTGTATAGGCCCTGTTCTTAGTGACATTTTAATTACCAACTATGACCGCAATCTTGGAACTAATCTCAGCCAGACAAGCACTGCAAAGTGATGCGATACGTCGATGGCTTTTTATTTTTTTACAATACTAACACTACTGACGCGAAACCTGCTGCTGCTATAATATTTGACCTGTTCCGCGTAGTTTTAGATGCCATTGAATTGACCACGGAGCATCCGTCAGACAACAAGTTCCGTTTCTTATACTTGGTGCTATCGTTCTCTAGCAATTATGTATGTTGGGGTTACGCTCCTCGGTCTCATAAGAGCCTTCTCCCCTTTTCGTCCGTGCACTCAAAGAAAGTCAAGCGTGGTACTGCAAGATCTTGCATGAAGGCGGCCCTCATCAGGTCTTGTGACCACCAAGTGGACGTAAGCTTCGAAAAGCAAGTAGCCAGGCTGAAGTTTCCCGGCACCGCTTTTGACCAGCATCGCTGAAAGCCTCACAACAAGCCTTAAAAGAAAACAGTCGGCAGCTGCTCAGTCTGGGAATCACTCACGCCAAATGGTTGCGGTTACCCCATATGTGCACCAGGTTGCGCATAATCTCAAAAAGATTGTCAGCAGGGCAGGCGTCACGTTGCCTGTTCAAGGTTGCCGCTTCAAGGTTGCAAGTCAGGTGGCATGTGCCATCAAGGTAATCAGGTAACCGAGAACAACAACAAAAGTCGTAAAAAGCAGCACAGACAGAGGTTTGTTGGTGGCTGTTGTGACTGTGTGGTGTATAAGATTCTTCTTTTATGCAAGCGTTCTTGTGTCGGCCAAACGAGGCGGTGCATCAGCACTGAAACGAAGTTCAAAAACGAGCGAAAGATAGTCAGTTACCACTGCATCGCAATGAATGCGGCTGCGAGCCGTCTTTCAAAGATGTGACCTAGCTGTAAAAATACCGCCATGACAACGCACGCCTTATTTCCGAAGCTTTTCACATTCATGTTAGCGGCGAAGCATGTGTAAGCCTTCCCTCTATATCTCTCCTTCCGAAGGCGATTGCCTTCCTATCGCAATAATTGCAATCCCCCCAACGCATGTCCAATGCTGTCGATTCTGATGTTTGAGATAGCGGTGGAGTAGATATATGCTCACTGAAAGAATAAAGACACTTTGGTTGTTAGTCAGCGCTGCTATCTGTGTCCCTTCACTCGTCCTGTTCTTTCGCGCTGTTTTTTATTGCTCGTAATCATGAACCATCCAGCCCAAATGCATACTCTTCTGTAATTTCTCCTGCTTTGGCTGCCTTCTCCTCGCGTCAGCCTATGGGAAAGACGGCTTTCACGTTTTACGTTAGGCCTTAGCTGTTTCTTCGCCAAGTGACCGAAGTATCATGTAATATATCGCCATTGGCACCACAGATATCTGGTTTTCCAGTGACCGATATCATACATGTCTCTCGACTGAAGCCTTATCAGCCCAAAACAACAACGTAAGACACATCGAAATGGCGCTGCAGCCGCTAGGGGTAAGTGTTACGTTGGGGATCGGGCTCCGTGCCCACGTGAACGGCACATTTTGTAAATCACACACACACACACACACACACACACACACACACACACACACACACACACACACACACACACACACACACACACACACACACACACACACACACACACACACACACACACACACACACACACACACACACACACACACACACACACACACACACACACACACACACACACACACACACACACACACACACACACACACACACACACACACACACACACACACACACACACACACACACACACACACACACACACACACACACACACACACACACACACACACACACACACACACACACACACACACACACACACACACACACACACACACACACACACACACACACACACACACACACACACACACACACACACACACACACACACACACACACACACACACACACACACACACACACACACACACACACACACACACACACACACACACACACACACACACACACACACACACACACACACACACACACACACACACACACACACACACACACACACACACACACACACACACACACACACACACACACACACACACACACACACACACACACACACACACACACACACACACACACACACACACACACACACACACACACACACACACACACACACACACACACACACACACACACACACACACACACACACACACACACACACACACACACACACACACACACACACACACACACACACACACACACACACACACACACACACACACACACACACACACACACACACACACACACACACACACACACACACACACACACACACACACACACACACACACACACACACACACACACACACACACACACACACACACACAGAGAGAGAGAGAGAGAGAGATGAGAAGAATAGGGAAGAAGAGGCCTAATTTAACAGATTAGAACGCTAAAGGAAGCATAGGCGAACGTAATTTGTTAGCGTTCTAGTTAATTTGCTCACAAGACGTCATTTCATGCACTGCAGCACACAAGTAACTAGAACGCCAATGCATTTCTCCGCAAAGTACGAGAATTTATGTCTCGAAACTGGCGTCATCCTGAAAATTCCTTCCAAGTGGATCCACTTTGCGAAGTTCACTGCTAGAGTTTGTAAATTGCAATATGGGTCATAAGATAATTATCTACAAAGTTCATAAGTAAATTGTTAATTAGTCGATTTTGCATATTGATATTTTGTGCAAGTAGTGTCCGCCGCTTCGAGTAGACCGGCCCATAAACTAGAATTGAGCTATCTGCCACAGGCAACCTTTTAAAACTTTTGAGATTGTTCTCTGAAACACCCAGTATAAGAGGTTTTCATTATACTCGATGAAAAATCGAAGCGGCTTTTGACAATCTCTAGCCATCCGATTATTGAACACCAGGCAGTCGGGATGACCATGCATGAGACGTTCTTTGTTTCATTCGGTTTAAATAAAGCGGAGTGGAAAGCACTTGCTTCTAAGTGAGTGGCGTTCTACAGATTTATTGCGAGTATTCTTAGTGAAGAAAAGTTTTAGCAATAAGCTGCAGGTTACTATAGACCGGATCTATAAAACCGGGCTTGGTCGTTGTGTCTCGGGCGCAGAAGAAGCATGTCAGAGGTGTGCGAAAACTTACTGAGAGTCGAAAGCCAGGCCCAGCCTTGTTCTGTTGTTGCCCGTTCTCGCTGCTTTGGTAACTTCGAGAAAGTCTTTCAGCACTCCTGTGACGGTCCACTGTGCACCTGTGTTGCAGGGCGACTCTCTGCACACAGAGTCTAGGTATATCTGGTCACATAGGCCATCACTAGGTAGCACTGAGACCAGTGAGAATTTGTCAAAGTTGTACGTGCAGATCATTGGCGGCTTTCGTACGACTGGTGCAACTGCACGAAGTAAAAAAAACAAACTAATAAACTGTAGTTGGATAGAAAGAGAGCGCGTTTTGAAAACTGTCCACTAAAGACCCGCAGGCAAGCTGACAACGAGAACAAAAACAAGACGAGACTAGAGCGCAAGTGAACAATCGTTTGAAATGTTGAAAGGCATGATAGCTGTTATTGTTTCTAAATGCGTGACGAGCATCATGCACGTGACCCACATCTATTTCTTTTAAATTGTTAAATTGCACGTTGCTTCCAAATAAAAATTTAAGTTGTTAGAATGGCGCTTGAATCGCTGTCTTTGCGTTGTCAGTTTGTGCACTGCGCACGTAATTAAAAAATATACTACCAGCGCAATACCGCATTAATATATTTCTTAACACATATTGCGGTATTGTAAAAGCGATTGTCACATATTAAATGTAAAAAAAAACTAAACACAATAAATGCACCAATGCACATCGGTGTCGCTGTATAAAAATTGGAGTTGGTACAAAAAAAAACTCTTTCACTCACTAGCATCAAAATGACGAATAATACTGGAGGAAAGGTTGCAAAACTTCCGCATGTGTTGAATTTTACTAATGTCTAACTATTTTTCTATACATTCTTCTACAGCTATATTTCTAACGAGACACATGGTGAGATTGCCCAACTTAAACGTAACATAAAACGCCGGAAACGAAAGCGAGAAAAGGATACAAATGAAATCTCGAGCCTGTCTTTGCTGCGTAAAAAGAAGGTTTCAGAGAAAGAAGAAAATCTTTCAGGTAAGCTCACGCAATTTATGAAAGCTTTTCCACGGTGTTTTTGGCGTCACCTTTCACCCTCGTACGAAAACATGAGGTTCATTGAAACTGATGGTTGTTTTACTATCGTCCAATCAGAAATCGCCAACAGATGCAATGCTTATTTTCATTCTTTGTTCAGTCTTCCTATTTCTTTGCCTCCGTGCACTGCGATTTGACATGCTGAATGTTGTTTTGCCTGAACAATAATAAATATTTTCCCTCCCACTTAATTTAAACACAAAAGTCGCCTGTGCCTGATTCCATTCCGAATGAGTTTCTGAATAGAACCTTCAGCTACACGGGCTTCCATTTTCATCGGGTGAAAACTTGCGAACTGCTATCGCGGATCTCGCACAGAAGCTAGAAATAATAGATATTGAACCCCGTGACATGGTTGCCATCCACCGTTCGCCTGCTAGAAAAGATAAAACGCCTATCATGCTCATTAGATTCTCGTCCCCGTTTTTGCGGGACACTTGGCTGGTGGCTCGTGGCAAGCTTCGTGCCTTGGCACAGGGAAAAAATGCACCTGCTATGTATCTCAATGATAACCTCACCCAAGCTACTAAGGAACTTTTTTTGGAAAACTTGGTCTAAAGGCAATGAAAACAGCTATACGTTTATCTGGGTAAGGAATGCGAAGATCTTTGCAGGAAAAGAAGACGGAGGCGCTGTCATCAGGATTGCCTCGGTCACTGACATCGATAAGATGCTTTAAACTCATGGCGATAAACTATACTTCTCTCCCGGACTTCGGTTCATTGGGATCTATTTTCGAAAACTGTGATAGCCTTCTTTTTCAGTCATTCACATAAACATAAGAAGCATAAGAAAATACTGGGATCAGTTTCTTGTTGTTGTTGCTGACATCATAGCCTTAGTGAATGCATTTGTTCTCTCGGAGATAAATGTTAAATATGATATTTGTCGCAGTTACGTCTACCTAATTACCAAGAACACTTTTTTTACGAGAACGGCCATGAGAGGTCGTGGAATAGCAGTATTCATGAAGTCTAAACGCGTAGCTACACTTACGACGTTTAGTTTTACGGGGGCGGAAAGCCTCGCCTTCCGCATGGAAAATTCTGACGTGGCTTTGTGGTTAGCTGCGATTTATCGTCCCCCCTCCGAACGTGTGCAAATATTTTTGAATGAACTAAAGCCAAATCTCGGTTGTCTACCTCCTAATTCGAACGTTTGTCTCATTGGAGACATCAATTTAGACATTTTATGCTCGGAGAAAGCCATGGTTACCAATTACTTGAACATCTTAGCTGGCTATGGCATTGAGTTGGTTATACAACGAGGCTACACGAGTGGAGCTTTTTTTGGCTCGCGTTGTGACTTCCTGTATTGACCACGTCATGGTCCGTTCAATAGATTTTTCAAATATAAGTTCCGTCCGAGTGACGAAAAAGCTGGCAGACCACTATTATACAGGATGCCACCTTTCATTCCCAAGTTCCCAGCCATCGAAAAGTAAAGAATCCCAATATATTGAAATATTTGATTGCTTTAATTTCGACCGACTAGTTTCCCACGCAATGCTAACAAATAGCTGTGCGAACAGTGATTTAATACTGTTATAGCGGCGACTTTCGATATAAAGAAGGCATGTAGAAAAACAATCTTGGTCCGAAAACGAAGACCACACCTATACTCGCTGAGCCGTCGGACAATAAAAACTACTCAAGAAACGGAAAAATTGTGAAAGCGGTGTCGACAGCACCCTGATGACAAAACACCTAAAATGTCTCTATCGAGAAGCCCGGAACAAAGTTACAGCACTGATGTGCTGTTCTAAGAGGAACTACTATCGTAATAAATTTTTCTCTTCGTGGTATAAACCCGCTAAAAAGTTGTCCCTGGTAAATGAGCTTAGAGGCTCTTATCCAGGTACGTATTTGGACCCGATAACCAAAAGTTTTGGATCTATAAATCAAAATCTGGCGGACAGCTTTAATGATTTCTTTTCTTTGGTCTGCGCTGATAATGATGCACTCAAGGACTCTGTCGGTCTCAATGGTGGTCTTAGTTCAGTATTGATTCGGCATTTCTTCCACCAATACCTAAAGAAGACCTGTATAGATTGTTGCACCATCTAGAAAAAGCCAGACTGTCGGACTTGACGGCACATCAGTAGAAGATATATGTCACAACGCCAGAGTTCTGGCCGATCCGCTTCTTTTTATCTTTAACAGAATCCTTGATACTTGCATAATACCAGATTTACTAAAGAGAGCACGCGTGATACCTATATTTAAGAGTGGAAATGCTTCGAAGCCAAAGAACTTACGCCCCATCTCAGTTCTTCCTTTCTTAGCACAGCTGTTGGAAAGATACGTGCTTGAAACGATTGAGGGGTTCCTTATAAAACATACCATCCTATCTTCCCAGTATGGCTTCATGTCTGGTAGAAACACGCATGCGCTTCTTGAAGAACTGTCGGATCTTCTATATCAAACATTTGAACTTAACTAGGTAGCCTGTGGGCTGTTTTTAGACATATCTAAGGCTTTCGATTCAGTAAGCCACACTATTCTATGTGCTAAACTGCATAATTATGGTTTTCGGGGGCATTTCCATGTATTTGTACATAACTACCTGTTAAATCGGTCCCAGATTGTATGTGTTGGCGACCAAAAGAGTCCTTTGCGGTTTCTTAACGCAGGGGTTCCACAGGGTTCCATCCTGACTCCGCTTCTTTTTAATTTGTACGTTTGTGACTTGGCACAGGTAACAAGTTCATGTACGATTTTCCATTACGCAGATGACAGCTTGCTTGTTTCTAAACACATGCAGTACGAAGCAACTGTCGCTTTTACTTCAATGCGAGATGAAAAATGTGATGAACTGGTTTAAAGAAAACCGTATAAACGTCAGTGCTCGGAAAACTCGATTAGTATGTTTTAGAAATCCGTTAAAGGCTCTTGTAACAAGTCAACATGTCTTATTTCACGGTTTTGATTGCTTAGACTGTGTTTGTGCCCCAGTACAATATGCGGATACTGTCAGGTACCTTCGAGTAGAACTTGAGACTGAATTATCATGGAATGTTCAAATGGCTCGAATTTGTGCGCGATTACGTAATGTTGCATGTGTCTTTTTACCGTATAAGGAGTTATGCACCTACCAACATTAAAAAGTGATAGTGCATGCTTTAGGATACTCGCATATAAGGTACGGAATTTGATATTTTTTTTTAATTGCAGCGGATTTTGGAAACATAGCATTGACAACCTATTGAAAAGCGTACTAAAAAGTGTTGCCTACAACCAAACCACAGATAACTTATTTCGAGATTCCGAAATGCCCGATTTGCAGTCTATGATTCGTTCAACAATTGTGATGCACTATTTCTGGAGCAACGCTTTTGGAGAACCTGTCCATAAATGTGTTGCTTTGCGTAGTCATCCCAGATATGTAGTTCCTCGGACAAGAACACGTTATGGAAAAGGGCAAAGAAAGTACTATATCCCCCACCGGTTTAATGACCTTCCCAGTGCTGTACTGGATCATACCAATTTGTCGGGATTAAAAAAGGCTCTCAAGGCAATGATAGAATAGTTTTCACATGTATAAAGTCTCTTTTGTTGTAATGTGATCTTTACCAAAATGAATGTAAGACTGTTTCCGCTCTTTTCACGATTCTTTTCTTTTTTTGTTCTCGATAGGTTCTAACTTCGTTTATATATTGTGCCTTGTTTACTCAGTTTTAATGGTTGTTGTGTACTACGTGTTTTCATTTGAACATTAGGTGTTGTTTACTGGACATGTTTACCTGAAAAACCTGTGATACGTTTTTTCTTATTTTTCTTATTTTTTCTAGTTTTGCATTTAGTTTGTCTGTAATAGGGTACATCATGCATTGCCTGACTGCCAGGTTTCGGCCATACAAGGCCACAGAAGGCTTCGGCAGACCTAGCAAAATGATATGTACAAATTGATTATTATTAATATTATTATTATTATTATTATTATTATTATTATTATTATTATTATTATTATTATTATTATTATTATTATTATTATTATTATTATTATTATTATTATTATTATTATTATTATTATTATTATTATATTTTTTCAACGAAAATCTGTCACAGTTGAACAGGAGATTATTTCGGTTAGCAAGGACCGCAAGAAAGAAAGCAGGCTACAAATTCATATAGATAAGTGGCGGCAAGACCTTCGCAAAGAAAGATGAAGCCGCAACACTCATTCGAATTACTCGCGACTCGGACTTCAATAAGATAAAATGACTTATCGATCATTACCTAGCGCACTAGAATTTCCTGACTAGGCCATGTTTAAGGCAAACTTTGGCCGAAATGAAGATCAAGAATTCACGGTGATAAAGTTGAATGTTCGTAGTCTCCGCAAATATTAAGAACAATTAAATATTTTAGCAGAATAATCTATAGGTTTTGTTGATATATTTGTTCTCACCGCGATAGATGCACCACACTCCTGTTTAGATATGTTCACAGTGAACGGTTATAGTGCCAGTTTTATTGCACACCCCGTACGCCGTGGGGGAGGGATCGCTGTCTTTGTGAGTGAAAAACATGTTTCAGCTGTTGACACTACGTTTATGCATGCGGAATGTTTGGCCTTAAACGTGAATTTATCACACGCGACTTTGACATTACTCGTGGTATACAGACCGCCGTCTGGTAGCATGACAATATTTGTAATTGAACTCGAGGAAATACATCTCAAGTAGAAAGAAGCTGAGTTGTTCTGCCTAACATGGAATCTGAACATTGATATTCTAAGCACAAACAACATTTATATTTCAGATTACCTCTCCTCACTATCAGTATATGGAATTGAAAACACGATCGCGGCCGCCACATGTGAAGATTTCTTGAACGGTCGACAAGTTAAGTCACGTCTTGACCACATCGCTGTTCCTGTAGCCAATCACACTTTCACCTCCTGTATCATTTCTCAGCGTCTAGCAGATCATTATGTAACCGCCTGTCGTTTTTCTCCTCAGTATAAACAATCTGGAACTGCTTCAAATTTCAGTGATGTTAATAAGGTACATGTGACAATAACAGATGAAAGAAAGTTGGATGCATTTGTGGCATCTTTCAACTGGACAAGTTCAATTGCGGACGATCCAGCCGAGGTAGTTTATTCAAAGATGTGCCGTATACTTAACGAGCTCAAAAAAACTTTTAGGCGAGAAATTATGCGTAAAAAGGCGGAATCCTGATTGGCTTAGTCCTAAAATTTTACGGGCAATCGCGAACAGGGACTGGCTTTGGAGGCGTTCCAAGCATGCTCCTAAAAACGCAGACCTTCGGTGAGATTACAGAGCCGCCAGAAACAAAGTTTACTTTAAGTAAGTTAAGTAGTTAAGTAAGCAAGTTTATGTTGACTTTAAGCAGCAGTTCAAACGAGCGTTTAAAAATCCTGCAAAGATTTGGTCACTGATTAACCATATTCGTGGAGGAGACATGAATGTGCCCAGTTTCGATGTTTTAGTTGAAGAGCCTGTTTCAAAAGCTCATAGTTTCAATAAGCATTTCACGCTCGCGGCGGAAATGGCAGCAGCACGACAAGGCGTAAAATGCACTTTAAAAGAATCTTTTTCAGCTTCCGCATACCTTCCAAAGTTATCAAAGGAAGATCTTGCCAGATTAGTGTTCAGCTTCAAGCGGAGTAAGGCCGCTGGAATAGATGGCATATCGGCGGCATTGATGCAACAGAATTTTGACGCTTTTTCGGACATTATCTTCTGTTTGATTAACGATTTCTTAGAACATGCCGTCTTGCCAGAAAAGTTGAAGACCGCTGTTGTAAGACCACTGTTCGAGGGAGGTCAGAAGAACACAGTTGAGAACTATAGACCGATCTCTGTTTTGCCAGTCCTTTCCCAAGTACTAGAGAAGTTTATATTTGTATGCATGATGTCCTTCTTAAACAAATTTCCTGTCTTTTCAATCCGTCAATACGGCTTTATTCCAAGAAGGGGCACCCTACATCTTCTGGAGGAATTCGCAGACCAGTTGTACGCAGCATTTGAGGAAAACTCGTTTAGCTGGGCTCTCTTTTTAGACATTAAGAATGATTTTGATACGGTTAATCATATTTTTTTCAGAAAGCTATACTTACTAGGCTTCCGAGGTTCCTTTTTTTGCGATTCTCAAGAATTTTTGCAGCAGTCGTTCTCAAATTGTAAGTTTAAACAACCAATCAGAATATAGTAGCAAGCTGCCTGTGAAGGCTGGTGTACCACAGGGATCGATTCTATCTCCACTACTCTTTAATATATTGACAAATGACTTGTCTAACTTCTAAGTGTTTAATATTTCCGTACGCGGAAGACACTGTTTTGCTCAGAAGACATATAAACTACGAGACAGCAGTTAGTGTGTTGCAGGAAAACGTAAATCATGTAATCAAATGGGTCGCTGAGAACGTAATTTCAGTGAACACCGAGAAAACCAATATAATATGTTTTATAAGTCCGTTAAAGACAGCCCTTATAGACACACTAGTATTTTTACATGATCATGATTCTCTCCCTTGTCATTGTGAAGCCGTTGAGTTTGCAAGTTCGTACAAATATCTCGGGGTGGTTTTCGATAGCAATTTATCATGCCATGACCACATGGCGTACGTTTGTGCCAGGCTACGGAAAATTTCATAGCTACTCTTTCATATCAGATCTGTGGCTCCAATATATGTGAAGAAAAGTATAATTTATGCACTTGCGTATAGTGTTCTTAGATATGGAACCATATTATGTGCGTCATGTCCTACCCATTGGCATTGCCGAATTGATAGCATCTTAAAAAACATGTTAAACAGCATTCTGTATATTTGACATATCCCATCCGGGGCGGACATTTTCGGTTCTTACGTCTACCTTTATTCCGTTCTCTCTACGTACAAGCGGTTGTTCATCGCCACTTTTGGAATTCAGATTTTTTAATTATATATGATGCTAACCGGAACTTGCGAAAGACCATTCGATATTACGTACCGTTGAGCTTAACAAAATATGGAAAGGCAAGACGGTGTGCTTATGTGCCTGCCATTTTTAATGGCTTACCAAAAGATCTTTTTGCTGTAACCTCTATGCGGAACCTAAAAAAGCATTTGAGAACATTGTGTTGATTGTTGTATGCTTTTACGGCTGTGCTTAGAAGTATGAGATTATATATTCTGAGTTTTGTTTCCTTGGAGTTAACACTGCCGTCCTTGGTACTGATTTGGTGATTGCTTAGTTTTTCTATGTCTTCAGCTGATCCAATTGTTCCTTTCAATCAATGTTCTGTTTGTTGCCGCCATTTTGTTACCTCTGCCGTAAACTGCCGGGCCCAGTCCTTCAGCCTCCTGTTGGCTTTGACGGGCCTGAACCTCTTTGTATCCTCTACGATATGGCAATAATAATAATAATAATAATAATAATAATAATAATAATAATAATAATAATAATAATAATAATAATAATAATAATAATAATAATAATAATAATAATAATAATAATAATAATAATAATAATAATAAATTATATTTCATATTATTATTTTTATTATTATTCGACTGGTGTGGTTCGTAAATGTGTTTTAGATAACATGCTGCCTTCAATGACCATAAGCGAAGTTCATCATCGTATGCGCATCGCCATTTGCTGTCGAACACTTAATTACCTGCTTGAGTAAACATGAATATGGTCATTTAATTGGCAATGTGTATGTCAGATGAAAAAAAAAGACTACCACCTATCTCATTATATATATATATATATATATATATATATATATATATATATATATATATATATATATATATATATATATATTGTTACGATGAAGAAAACGAAGACCAGTGAACGTGCTTGCGGTCCCGGGTGGAGGAAGGAAGAAGAGGACGACGCTCAGTTGATAAACCAGCTGACCGCTCTTGCGCTCACCTCCGCGACTTAAAGTAAACGGTCCCCTTCATCCGTAAGGGTTACAAACGGTCTCCTTCGCACGCAACAAAGTGGTGGAGGTGCGGGGTATCGCTCACAACAACGGAACCATCACTGCCGCAGCTTCGTCGAAGCCGTCGACTTGCCGGCCTCCCGCCATCAGCCGTGACCATCTTCGACATGCCAGAAGAAGGAGCCACTCCGAGGGCAGCGCCTAGCAGTCCACTGCCATACTACCGAGTTCCACCCACCTTCGGAGGCAAAGCGGGGGAAGATGCCGACGAGTGGCTCGTCCACTACAAACGAGTGAGCAAATCCAACGGGTGGGATGCAACCGCTCAGCTCACCAACGTGGTGTTCTCCCTGACCGATACCGCCCTCGTGTGGTATGAGAACCACGAGGACGCGCTTACGACGTGAGAACATTTTGTGGACGAGCTAAAGGCTTGTTTTGGGGACTCAGTCGCCAAAAAGAAGCGTGCGGAGCAGACACTGTCTCAACGGGCGCAGCTACCAGGTGAGACATGCACAACATACATCGGAGAAGTATTAAAGCTGTGCAAGGTGGTCAGTGCTCGCATGTCAGAAGAAGATAAAGTCAGACATTTGCTGAAAGGAGTGGCTGAGGATGTATACAATTTTCTAATTGGAAAGGAGAGCCTCAGTTCTGTGTCCGACGTCATTCGGCACTGCAGAACTTTTGAAACGCTCAAGATGCGTCGGATTGCGCCAAAGTTTGGTCGATTGGCAAACGTGACGACGGTTGCCAGTGTGGACACGAGTCCTTGCCTCGACCTCCCTTCGACCATCCGACAGATTGTCCGCGAGGAACTTTCCCGCCGCGAAGGTTTGTTGCATTCGACTGTTGACCACCATGGCGTGTACACGTCGCGAGAGGCTATGACGGCGCAACATTCGGCCCCTTGGCAACCGATGGTTACCGCAGCGGCCGTGGAGTACAGCGCAGCCCCACAGTCGAGGATGACAACACGCCCGCCGACTCCGCGCTATGACCAACGCACTCAGCGCACGCCTTCTCGACGCCCGATGTATCCTCGTGACACACGCCACGAACCAACCCACTACACGCGGGAAAATGGTAATATCCGCTTCATCGAGGAACGACCAAGGTTTCGACCTCTCCCGGTGTGTTATTCCTGTGGCGTCCCGGGTCATATATCGCGGTTTTGCAACCAGCGTATGACCACGTGGTATGGCCAGCCGTCAGAGTTTTCTCGGCCCTCCGAACGGCCACACGGTGCCCCGTGGCCAGCACACGTATCGTCTGGCGATGAGTATTGGCCGAGCAGCTCCCGGAATCGCTCCCCAGCATCTGACAGAAGTTTGACACCCCCGCCGCAACGTCGTGCTCCCCGTTCTCCCTCACCGCTGCGTCGCACCGCGTCCCCTTCGTCACCGGAAAACTAGCTAGCGCGGCCGATGGAGGTGAGGTCGCCGGAGACATGCTACTGACAGAAATACCTCCTGTGTTGATGCTGAAAAACAAAGTGCGCGTGCTTGTAGATAATGTCCCTGTGATGGCTCTGGTGGACACAGGCGCAACAATTTCGGTCATGAGTGTCTCTTTTAAACACGTGTTAGGGCGAAAGGTTTTGTTTAAATGGGACGAAGATTCAAAGTTCTGTGGAGTGAGTGGTGAGCCGTTGCGACCTATTGGTGTGTGTAGTGCTGACGTATTTTTGGGAGGCCATGTTATTACGACAGAGTTTGGAATTATTCCTCGGTCGACTCATGATGTTATTCTCGGCATGGACTTCTTGCGGGAGTGTGGTGCTACTGTCGACTGCCGCTCAGGAAAAGTATTCTTAAGTGGTAGGATTCCATCAGGACTCCTGGAGAACCCTGTAGATCGCGAAACTGCACTGTGTGTTTGTGGTGATACGGTCATACCTGCATCATCTACCGTTTGCCTTCCCGTTGTCTGTTGCGGCGCCGATTCCCACTGCTTCGAAGCTACCGTAGAACCGATGCACTTTAACTGTATGAAGAAGAATGTGTTGGTGCCACATTGTGTGGTGTCGATCAAAGGCGGACGCACTGGCTTATGGACCGTAAACTGTTCTAAGGAGCCCGTTATACTATCAGATGGCATGAAATTAGCCTTCGCCAGGGAACACGCGTCCTTATCAGTGGCTGAACGTACATATGTGCCGGAAGAACCTGATGGCCACAGTTCGGAAACGGCCCTTTTGTCGATGGTAAATAAATTGCTCAGCACGAGTGAACGCCGAACGTTAGTGGGTGTGCTTTCGAAGCACGTTTCGGTATTCGACTTTGCGCAGAAGGACAATATACCTGCAATCCCTGCGTCTCGAACGCGCCATACCATCAACACGGGTTCGGCAAATCCGATTAGACAAAAGCCATATCGTGTTTCACCATCAGAGCGCCAGATTATCAACGAACAAGTGCACGAAATGATGAAAAAGGGAGTCGTACAAGAGTCAGCAAGTCCGTGGGCAGCTCCAGTGATTCTTGTGAAAAAAAAAAAAAACAGATGGATCTTGGAGATTTTGCGTCGACTATCGCCGTTTGAATGCTGTAACAAAAAAGGACGTGTACCCACTCTTACGTATTGATGACGCAATAGACTGCCTTCATTCCGCCTCTTAGTTTTCCTCAGTAGATTTACGATCCGGCTATTGGCAAATTCCGATGCATCCTGACGACAAGGAAAAGACTGCCTTTGTAACCCCTGACGGGCTCTTCGAATTTAATGTGATGCCATTTGAATTGTGCAACGCTCCGGCAACTTTCGATAGATTTATGGACACTGTATTGCGTAGCTTGAAATGGAACATCTGCATGTGCTACCTCGACGACGTCGTCATCTTTGGCCGCACCTTCAGCGAACACAACTCGCGTCTGGATATTGTCCTGAACTGCATCAGAAACGCTGGTCTAGTTTTAAACTCTAAGAAATGGCACTTCGGAGACCGCCAAACCCTTGTGCTTGGGCACCTCGTCGACAAGGATGGCATCCGCCCTGATCCCCAGAAAACAGCAGCCGTTGAAGCGTTCAGTGCACCACGCTGTGTCAAGGAGCTCCGTAGTTTTCTGGGGCTTTGTTCCTATTTCCGCCGATTTATTCCTAAATTCGCCGACGTTGCGTATCCGCTGACATGCCTGCTACGAAAGGACACCCCCTTTGAGTGGTCTCCGGAGTGCGACTCTTCTTTTCGTCAGTTGAAATTCCTGCTGACGTCACGACCGGTTCTTCAACACTTCAGTCCTTCAGCTCCGACAGAACTCCACACGGATGCCAGTGGCATAGGTATTGGTGCCGTCCTAGTTCAATGCTACGGTGACCGTGAACACGTGATCGCATATGCAAGCCGCTCATTAAGTCGGCCAGAGCAGAATTACACTGTGACGGAACAAGAATGCCTCGCGGTAATATCTGCGGTTCAGCCGTTTCGTTCTTACCTGTATGGACGCCCCTTTACGGTGGTCACCGACCACCACTCATTGTGTTGGCTTGTGAATCTTCGTGACCCTTGTGGCCGCCTTGCGCGCTGGGCGCTCGGACTGCAAGAATACAGCTTCACCGTCTCTTATAAGAGTGGTCGACGACACGCTGATGCGGACTGTCTCTCACGTATGCCACTTAGTACTACGGACTGTGACGCCGACGACTTCGATCACCTCGTGGCTTCTGTGTCGCCGCGTTTTCCAGACGTCGACTGCTTCAAAACCGAACAGCGAAAAGACGATAAATTAATACCGCTCTTCACCTCTACGACCGCCTCGACGACAGCAAACCAGTTCTGTGTACGTGATGGACTCCTCTATAAGAAGAACGTTTCCAGCACTGGCGCACGTTTTCTCCTAGTGGTGCCGGAGAGCCTTCGCACAGCGATTCTGAGTGCTATGCACGACGACCCTACGTCTGGCCATCTAGGTTCGGCGAGGACGCTCTACCGGATTCAGGAACGCTTTTATTGGCCTGGAATGCGACAATCTGTTAAGACGTATGTGGCCAGCTGCATGCAGTGTCAGCGCCACAAACAGGCCATCTACTGCTCCAGCAGGTCTTCTGCAGCCGATCCCGCCTCCAAGCACGCCTTTCCAACAAGTGGGCATTGACTTTGTAGGCCCATTTCCAAAATCAGCCAAGGGAAACCGTTGGATAGTTGTTTGCGTCGACTACCTCACACGCTATTGCGAGACGGTGGCAGTGCCCTCCGCAACTGCCACTGACGTTTCAACATTCCTGCTGCAATATGTGATCCTGCGACATGGTCCGCCTCGCGTGATCATCAGCGACCGTGGACGACAATTCACAGCAGACGTCGTAGAGGAGCTGCTTCGTTTGTGTGATTCGCACTTGCGTCACTCGACACCATACCATCCACAAACGAATGGGCTTACGGAGCGCACCAACCGAACAATTGTAAACATGCTATCTATGTACGTTTCATCCGACCACAAGAACTGGGATGACGTACTGCCTTTTATCACGTACGCGTTCAACACCGCCAAGCACGAGACCACCGGCTATAGCCCTTTCTTCCTGCTGTACGCACGGCCACCCCGGTACACAATGGACACTGTTTTCCCCTTCTGCAGTCACGAAAATCCCACTGTTGCCGAGACTCTCTGCCTCGCCGAAGAAGCTCGTCGTATTGCTCGTTGGCGCACTTTGGCATCGCAGGACAGATCAAAAGCACGCTACGACATTCGCCACCGTCCGGTAACCTATCGCCCTGGTGATTTAGTCTGGCTGTGGACTCCAGTACGGAAACGCGGGTTATGCCAAAAGCTTTTGGCCACCTACGATGGACCGTTTGTGATTATTGACAGACTCACGGAAGTCACGTATAACATAGCTCGCCTCACGGCGAGTGGTAGAAGAGCTGCCAAGACACAAGTGGTCCATGTCGCCCGCTTGAAATTGTTCACGTCAAGACACATGGATTGACTCGCCCGGTGGGCTTCGTCTGCGACGAGAGGAATGTTACGCATGAAGAAAACGAAGACCAGTGAACGTGCTTGCGGTCCCGGGTGGAGGAAGGAAGAGGAGGACGACGCTCAGTTGATAAACCAGCTGACCGCTCTTGCGCTCACCTCCGCGACTTAAAGTAAACGGTCCCCTTCATCCGTAAGGGTTACAAACGGTCACCTTCGCACGCAACAATATATATATATATATATATATATATATATATATATATATATATATATATATATATATATATATATATATATATATGTGTGTGTGTGTGTGTGTGTGTGTGTGTGCAAACATAATCTTTTTGGAGCCGTTGTTTAAGTCGGATGAAGGCAGACCAGCGTCAAACTGAAATAATGACTCATTTCAATCGCAATGTCGAAAGAACGATTTTTTTTCTGCACGCTATCTGCAGGCTGTTTCACTTTAAGGCCAGGTGCGTTCCGTAACGTGGTAGAGGAGATCAGGCCACGACCCGTCCAATTTTGTTTTTTCTCACAAGGTGCGTATGTACATGCCGCGTGACAATTATTTCCGCCGTTTAAGTAACTCCCGCGAAATGCGTAATGAAACCACGTGACCAACCTCATGGGCTATCGTATTGCAGCGCTCTGAACGGAGCTTCCAGCGAAATACCCTTGAGCGCAGATTGCTAGCGAAGTGAGCGCCCGCGGGTTTAAAAGGCATCGGCGTCATGCGTCACACTGCGTCACTGCAAGCCGAGAGGAAGCCCCGTCGTCCCTGATAAGATTTAGGCTCACCACGCGAGTGGTTCTTACGCTCGAAGCATGGCCGAGAGGGCTGCAATGACATAGCGCATGATCGCCGTCACTTGGTTAATTTCGTATTTTGCGGGCTTTCTCTAAACGCCGAAATATCACCTGGCAGCATCTACCTTATATTGCCACAAAGAGGGAATCTTGTCTCTTCTGAACCACCTGCAGACGTAATGAAACGCACTTGGCTCTAAAGTGAATATTAAGAACATGAATAATTGTTCTTAGTTAAGAAAGTAATCACGCAGAATCTAAAAAAAAAAATCAGGAGCGGCTTGTGACGGCAAACCATATGTCGTTGGTTCTAGCCTGCTACGCTCAACCACTCATTTTACATCGGTCATTCAAGTTACGTGAAACAGCGCGTATACCCCGAGAAGGTTAAAATTGGGGCCCAATATTCGTGAATCACAATCACATAAAAAGAAGAGGCGATGACTCAAAGAAAACCTTAGGGTGAAATACATGTTCTATTTTAATACAAACAGAGGACTGACAAATAAACGGCAATGATTGTCTCTTTATTTATTGTTTCTACATTGCAAATAAAATGCCAAGCATGCTGTGGTTTTGGTTGGCGTCATTGGGTGTTGATTTATTCGATATATATATATATGTATAGTGAAGTATACGTGCGTATGAAGCGGTTTATTGACGTTTCGGCCGGGGTCCGGGCTTCATCTGATTTGAGGCCGGACCCCAGCCGAAACGTAACGAAACCGCTTCTTAGGCGCATCGACTTCACGGTGAGTATTCACCCGGACCCAGAACTGCTTCTTTTCTGATATATATATATATATATATATATATATATATATATATATATATATATATATATATATATATATATATATATATTCACTTCACGGTGAATATTTACCCGGACCCAGAACTGCTTCTTTTCCTGCGTGTTTATATATAACCGATATATATATATATATATATATATATATATATATATATATATATATATATATATATATATATATATAGATATATATATATATATATATATATATATATATATATATATATATATATAACGAGAAGAAAGGGGGTTAACTGAGGGGCCCGAGTTTTATTAGTCATATCATAAGAAGCCAACAAACACTGACACCAAGGACAACATAGGGGAAATTACATGTGCTTAGTAAATGGAATCAAGAAACCATACATTTAATGGAAATTAAAGTGGATGAAGAAACAACTTGCCGCAGGTGGGAACCGAACCCAGAACCTTCGCTTTCGCGTGCGATGCTCTACCAATTGAGCTACCGCGGCGGCGTTTCCCCATCCACTTTCTTAAGTATTTATGTGTACTAGTAGAACCCTGGGAGTGTTAGCGAGCGCCCCCACTCACAGACCTTAGCGGCGGACGTGGAACGTCTTTTTTGCCGCAGGCGTCACGAGAACGTGATCTTTTCGGGTGAAGGCAACTGGTCAATAAACCCACATATGCTACCTGAAGGCATCAATGTTGCCGGATTCGAGACACTCGTTACGTAATAAACGAGAAGAAAGAGGGTTAACCGAGGGACTCGATATTTATTAGTCATATAATGAGAAGCCAACAAACACTAACACCAAGTACAACATAGGGGAAATTGCATGTGCTTAATAAATGAAATAAAGTAATGAAAAATTAAGGGAAATAAAGTGGATGAAAAAAACAACTTGCCGCAGGTGGGAACCGAAGCCACAACCTTCGCATGTCGCGTGCGATGCTCTACCAATTGAGCTACCGCGGCGGCGTTTCCCCATCCACTTTCTTGGGTATTTATGTGTACTAGCAGAACCCTGGGAGTGTTAGCCAGCGCCCCCACTCACAGACCTTGGCGGCGGACGTGGAATGTCTTTTTTGCCGCACACGTCACGAGAACGTGATCTTTTCGGGTGAAGGCAACTGGTCAATAAACCCACATATGCTAGCTGAAGGCATCAATGTTGCCGGATTCGAGACCCTCGTTACGTAATAAACGAGAAGAAAGAGGGAAAGGGAATCCAGCAACATTGATGCCTTCAGGTAGCATATGTGGGTTTATTGACCAGTTGCCTTCACCCGAAAAGATCATGTTCTCGTGACGCCTGCGGCAAAAAAGACGTTGCACGTCCGCCGCCAAGGTCTGTGAGTGGGGGCGCTGGCTAACACTCCCAGGGTACTACTAGTACACATAAATACCCAAGAAAGTGGATGGGGAAACGCCGCCGCGGTAGCTCAATTGGTAGAGCATCGCACGCGACATGCGAAGGTTGTGGGTTCGGTTCCCACCTGCGGCAAGTTGTTTTTTCATCCACTTTAATGTCCCTTAATTTATCATTACTTTATTTCATTTATTAAGCACATGCAATTTCCCCTATGTTGTACTTGGTGTTGGTGTTTGTTGGCTTCTCATTATATGACTAATAAATATCGGGTCCCTCGGTTAACCCTGTTTCTTCTCGTTTATATATATATATATATATATATATATATATATATATATATATATATATATATATATATATATATATATAAGCTCTAGCAAACATCGGTATGTTCATTGTGCACGCCTACACGATTTAAGGTATCTTCAGCTTACCTGTCGTCGTCGAGCTGGGGGTGGTCGGCAACGCGGCCGGCGACGGGGTCGGCAACGTGGGTGGCAACACGGCCGGCGACGGGGTCGGCAACGTGGGCGGCAACGTGGGCGGCAGCGTGGGCGGCAACGTGGGCGGCAATATGGGCGGCAACGGGGTCAACTTCTTAGTAATCGTCAGTGGTTTCGGCGGCTCCTTTTCGGTTGCTATCGGCATGCGAGAAAGAAAGCTTTCTGAGACACAAAGTACAGCACAAGAAATGCGCCAAGCACAAGAATTCCTTGAGCCGCCCTGTTTTTATACGTACTGTTTGCCTAAGAAAGAAGGAGTAGCACAGATCACTCATAATGGTGAGCTCTCCTATGAACATATAACAAAGGAATTCGGAGCATGAAAACCTACGGCCCACTATAAAGACCGGGAGTGGCAACTAGCGTGGAATTTCGGCGCGCTTTTAAAGCGCCTTACTACGCGAATATCTTACCACAGCAGCTGTCATTTAAGGATGTCCGGAAAAAATAAGTTCGACAAAGCTCAGCCCTCAACTTGAAATCAGCTTTACAAACGTCTCTTTCCGAAAAGCCGTTCCAAATGGCATCCGATGTTACAGGTATAATAGGCGATGCAAACATTTATTGTTCCGAGGCGATTTCGCTCATTTAAGACAGATTTACGAAGGAACTACGGAGGCGATCGGAGCATTCCAGGTGTTTAAAACACTTATAACTTCGCTTTCAGATCGCCGTTATTGCGAAGCGCGAAAAGCCTAATATGTGTTTCGTATTTGCTGTGCTAATATCACAGTAATAAAATAAAGGGAAAAGTATACATATACGACCGCCGATGAGCCAGCACATTCGCTTGTCCAATAGTCATGCGCTTTCAACGAACGGAGATTGCAGGGAGTAATATCGGTCATTACTGCGCCTGTAAAATGTGGGGCAAAACTTCGCTCGTTTGAACCTGTCACGCGAACCTTGTCTTTGCTTTTTCTTTTAGTTCAGTTCAGGTAAGACGTTGCAGGCATGCAAGCACATGGTGCTGGGCGTTAGTGCTTCAATTGTGACGGGTCTTTCGAAAACTAGACATCACAGGGCGTTGTCTGAGACGGGAGCTCGAGGTGTCTCTAACATCGGGGGCGGGAATATTTCGGGTATAAATTGTTTAGCTTTGGAACTGCTTGCCCGCCAGGGCAGTGTCACATTAGGTTATCATAAGTCGCCCTCCTGTGGTCACTTGGCATGGGAAATACTTCCAGTTGTATTGATCCAGAAGGAACTGCGTCAACATACGTACACCTTTCATGCTAAGTGTGCAAAGAAAGTGTGAGGACCTTCAGCAGCCGTAAGTGTAATATCTGTTGCCAGCTGCGATGTGTGAAAAAATGTGGAAAACAACACCACGTGATGAAAGCGAACGCTGCCAAATATAGGCCCTGCGCTTTATCATGTCACAACGTAGTGTGTCGGACAGCCTTGCGCCTTGCAAGAGGACAAAAATGGCGCGGCAGGTAATGGAGGCTGCCACACCAGCCACGTTGTAACGCGGAACATAAATACAACACTGCGTGCGCCTCGTGAACGATATACGTAGTCGCTATTGGAGCTCAAACGTGGCTAGGCGATATCATAGCGGACAGTAGGAGGAATCAATAGGGTTGAGCGGCACCTGCAATGCTTATGGAAGATAACGGGCTGTTTATTAGTTACAGAATGCGTTCCGAATAAGAGAAGGAGAAAAGAGAGAGATGGCAGCGGCCCCTGAGCTAAAATCTTTAGCTTGTGGGCTCCTTTATTATGCTACTTGGAGTTTTGATCCAGCAAACAGTCGGCATTGCATGCCCAGCGAAAACGATGAAGAAGACGACGAAGTCAAAGCTCCCGCGCCAGCTGGAGAACCGTCTCTTCTTGCCTGGCATTTTTCGTGCCTGGTTGCTGGTCTGTTGCTTACTTTTTCCTTAGCGCGTGACAATGTCATCATCAGCCTATTTTATTTTCATTGCTGTGCAAAGGCCTCTCCCTGCTATCTCCAGTTAGCCTTGTCCGGCGCCAACCGATTGAAACTATAGCGCCCACATATTTCCCATTTTCATCGCCGCACCTAGTTTTCTGCCGTCCTCCACTGCGCTTCCCTTCTCTTTGCACCCATTCTGTTATCATATTGGTTTACCGGTTATCTAACCTACGCATTACATGACCTGCCAGGCTCTATTTTTATTTTAATGCCAATTAGAATATCGGCAATACCCGTCTGCTCTCTGATCAAAACCGCTTTTTTTCTGTCTATGGTAAAGGAAAGATCGTTTTTCTCGGCTACCATTGCACAAAATTTGATGAGGTTTCTTGTACTTAAATGTACTTAAAGAAAGTTAGATTCATGTTGCTGTTCGAAGCGGATTTTTGAATTAAATCGAAAATTTGGGATAAATGTTTTCGGAAATAGCAAATTTTCAAAAAGCGAACGGTCACCTTTACAGCACTGTTACTCAGCAAGAAAAGAAGGACGATATCACTATTCTGTGAATTGCACATGAAATAAGATTTAAAGCGAAGACAATTGGTACAGTATAGATCGCCCTTCAATATTTTGAGAAGTAGCACGCTGAACCTTGTGCTAGTCTCGGTATAATTACTAAAGGGACACTAACGAGAAAAAACATGATTTGTTCACCATCAGTAAATTACCTTTCTACGACACCAAAAAGACCACTATTAGCACAATAAGACGCTTAGTAAGCGAGAAAAAGCGCAAGAACAAAAGGCGGGTGGCGATGCCTCCTTTAAGTTACGCGCCTGGTTGCTGTGACGTCATGGCTTTTGATGGCGTCTTCTAGGGCCTACTTAAGTATATAGCAATAAAGATTGACTACCTGGTCTAAATAATTTAAGGCAGTTTTCCTAGTCTCTAAAGCCACTCGAGTTCGCTCCTCTCCTCGGGCGGCCATTTTTTCCAAGAAAGTATGCCTTTCGCGGCTATCGCGGACAACATCAGTCCCTTTCCACGTAAGTATGAGGCTCGGAGCAGGAGCTATGGCGCTTGAAAGTAACCTGGGGCCTGACGAACCAACCGATTGAGCTATCTTTCCAGGCAACATCCAAGGGTCATGAGTTCAAATCACCATTCATGTTAGTTTTCTTTTCTTTTTTTCTTTCTTTTTATTGTCTTTTCCTTTATTTTGTGACTGTACGGGGACCCTCCTACAAAAAATTATATACATCCTCAATTAGGTATGGCGACACATGTGCAAGTCTTAAATACCAGGTTCTCTAGCCGAGTGCCATCCGTGCGGTATAACCGAGCTCAGATTGGTCAACCTTGACTGATCTAATAGGGCACCACTGTAGATTAAATGAGGCGTACAACTCCTGCGGGACCCGCCGTGGTTGCTCAGTGGCTATGGTGTTAGACTGCTGAGCACGAGGTCGCGGGATCGGATCCCGGCCACGGCGGCCGCATTTCGATGGGGGTGAAATGCGAAAACACCCGTGTACTTAGAATTAGGTGCACGTTAAAGAACCCCTGGTGGTCGAAATTTCCGGAGTCCCCCACTACGGCGTGCCTCATAATCAGAAAGTGGTTTTGTGACGTAAAACCCCATTATTTAATTTTTAATTTAACTACTGCGGGGACGGTAGAGTATCCGTCTCCCGTGCAAGAGGACCGTGGTTCAAATCGCGGTGCCGCGCAATTCTGAACCGGAAAATACAAAAAAAAAACCGTGTGTTGAGAAAATTGCACAAACAAGCCTGGAATGCGGCCTGATCCCGGTGACCAGAACCGGTAACGCACTCTCTCACCAGAGCAAGATTGGCCACCCTGGTGCAGTACTTGGCCACAACCTCCCATATGAATACAACAATCAAACCCCGGCCCTCAGTCCCCAGCAGCCGCGAAGCAACTGACCACGGCGGCAGTCAGATCTGTGACGCTGCAGAGGGTGCTAAGAATACCAGGCTCCGGACAGGCCCCCATTGGAAACTGAACCTGGCAACGTTTAACGTTAGAACGTTATTTAGTGAAGCGAGCCTAGCAGTGTTATTGGAGGAATTAGAGGGTAGTAAATGGGAAATAATAAGGCTCAGTGAGGTTAGGAGGACAAAGGAAGCATATACAGTGCTAAAAAGCGGGCACGTACTGTGTTACCGGGTCTTAGCGGAGAGACGAGAACTAGGAGTCGGATTCCTGATTAATAAGGAAATAGCTGATAACATACAGGAATTCTATAGCATTAACGAGAGGGTGGCAGGTCTTGTTGTGAAACTTAATAAGAGGTACAAATTGAAGGTGGTACAAGTCTATGCCCCTGCATGCAGTCATGATGACCAGGAAGTCGAAAGCTTTTATGAAGACGTGGAATCGGCGATGGGTAAAGTGAAAACAAAATACACTATACTGATGGGCGACTTCAATGCCAGGGTAGGCAAGAAGCAAGCTAAGACAAGTCAGTGGGGGAATATGGCATAGGCTCTAGGAATAGCAGAGGATAGTTATTAGTAGAGTTTGCAGAACAGAATAATATGCGGATAATGAATACCTTTTTCCGCAAGCGGGTTAGTCGAAAGTGGAGGTGGAGGAGCCCGAAAGGTGAGACTAGAAATGAAATCGACTTCATACTCTGCGCAAACCCTGGCATCATACAAGATGTAGACGTGCTCGGCAAGGTACGCTGCAGTCACCATAGGATGGTAAGAACTCGAATTAGCTTAGACTTGAGGAGGGAACGGAAGAAACTGGTACACAAGAAGCCAATCAATGAGATAGCGATAAGAGGGAAACTAGAGGAATTCCGGATCAAGCTACTGAACAGGTATTCGGCTTAAACTCAGGAAGAGGACCTTAGTGTTGAAGCAATGAACGACAATCTCATGGGCATCGTTAAGGAGTGCGCAATAGAAGTCGGTGGTAACGCCGTTAGACAGGAAACCAGTAAGCTATTGCAGGAGACAAAAGATCTGATCAAGAAACGCCAATGTATGAAAGCCTCTAACCCTACAGCTAGAATAGAACTGGCAGAACTTTCTAAGTTAATCAACAAGCGTAAGACAGCGGACATCAGGAAATATAATATGGATAGAATTTAACAGGCTCTCAGGAACGGAGGAAGCCTAAAAGCAATGAAGAAGAAACTAGGAATAGGCAAGAATCAGATGTGTGCGTTTGAGAGACAGAGCCGGCAATATCGTTACTAATATGGATGAGATAGTTCAAGTGGCTGAGGAGTTCTACAGAGATTTATATATACCAGTAGCACCCACGACGATCGTGGAAGAGAGAACAGCCTAGAGCAATTCGAAATCCCGTAGGTAACGCGAGAAGAAGTAAAGAAAGCCCTAGGAGCTATGCAAAGGGGGAAGGCAGCTGCGGAGGATCAGGTAACAGCAGATTCGTTGAAGGATGGTGGTCAGATGGTTCTAGAGAAACTGGCCACCCTGTATACGCAATGCCTCATAACCCCGAGCGTACCGGAATCTTGGAAGAACGCTAACATAATCCTAATCCATAAGAAAGGGGACGGCAAAAACTTGAAAAATTATAGACCGATCAGCTTACTGTCCGTTGCCTACAAAGTATTTACTAAGGTAATAGCAAATGGAATCAGGAACACCTTAGAATTCCGTCAACCAAAGAACCAGGCAGGATTCCGTAAAGGCTACTCAACAATCGACCATATTCCCACTGTCAATCAGGTGATAGAAAAATGCGCAGAATATAACCAACCCTTATATATAGCGTTCATTGATTACGAGAAAGCGTTTGATTCAGTCGAAACCTCAGCAGTCATGGAGGCATTACGGAATCAGGGTGTAGATGAGCCATATGTAAAAATACTGGAAGATATCTATAGTGGCTCGACAGCCACCGTAGTCCTCCACAAAGAAAGCAACAAAATCCCAATAAAGAAAGGCGTCAGACAGGGAGATACGATCTCTCCACTGCTATTCACCGCATGTTTACAGGAGGTATTCAGAGACCTGGAGTGGGAAGAATGGGGGATAAAAGTTGATGAAGGAGACCAATTGCAATGCATGCTCTCTGACCTGGAGAGGCAAAGCAGAAGGGTGGGTCTGAAAATAATCTGCAGAAAACTAAAGTAATGTTTAACAGTCTCGGAAGAGAACAGCAGTTTACGATAGGTAGCGAGGCACTGGAAGTGGTAAGGGAATACATCTACTTAGGGCAGGTCGTGACCACGGATCCGGATCATGAGACTGAAATAACCAGAAGAATAAGAATGGGCTGGGGTGCGTTTGGCAGCCATTCTCAAATCATGAACAGCAGGTTGCCACTATCCCTCAAAAGGAAAGTGTATAACAGCTGTGTGTTACGAGTACTCACATATGGGGCAGAAACCTGGAGGCTAACGAAAAGGGTTCTGCTGAAATTGAGGACGACGCAACGAGCTATGGAAAGAAGAATGATTGGTGTAGCGTTAAGGGATAAGAAAAGAGCAGATTGGATAAGGGAACAAACGCGGGTAAATGACATCTTAGTTGAAATCGAGAAAAAGAAATGGGCATGGGCCGGACATGTAATGAGGAGGGAAGATAACCGATGGTCATTAAGGGTTACGGACTGGATTCCAAGGGAAGGGAAGCGTAGCAGGGGGCGGCAGAAAGTTAGGTGGGCGGATGACATTAAGACGTTTGCAGGGACAACATGGCCACAATTAGTACATGACCGGGGTAGTTGGAGAAGTATGGGAGAGGCCTTTGCCCTGCAGTGGGCGTGACTAGGCTGATGATGATGATGATGACGTGGTGATCGAATGGAACCAAATAATAAACATCGTAAATTTCGGGAGGTTTACTCAGCCAACGCGGCGGAAAAGCAAAAAGAAACCCTTTGAAATCCCTGACGTCACATTGACGTAACGGCGTCGGGGTGTCGGCGCGAAATTCAAATACTGATACTTAGACCTTCATTTCCTAATCTAATAATCAAACTATTATTTTGAAATGACTGCCTGCAGAGTTCTCAATCAATGCTTTATTGGTGTCAACTCACTTATTATTTCGCTTTAGTGTCCCTTTAAGCAGCACAATTTCAATAGCAATTGGCGCTTATTTTGCAATTATGAAATGGCCTTTAAATTAAAAATGCTCTAAAGGTGACAAGGCGAATTTTTTAAGTTCTCATTGCGATTTGTGGCGAAAGTAATTCACCTCAAAAGACTGAATGGCGCTAATTCCCTTGATACCACTGTAAAAAACAAAACAAAAAATAAATACTTTTAAAGTGTGCGCCCTCTGTAAACATCAGATATCGTGCACAAAAGCACGTCTCTTTCGGACTTTTCTAGATGCGCTAACATGCCGTATGTTTGGAATATAAATTAGAATGTATGGTAATAACTTGGATCCTGTAGTAATTGAAATGTACATTAGTAATTGATATACCACATCGACACAGTAGTCATTGATAAGCAGATGCGAACTCACGCGTCTCTTTCAAGAGATACCAAGCGAGAGCGATGGCGACCACGCCCACTGTTAGGATTGCGGCGATGCCGACCAAGATCGTGAAGGCTGACGTCCCCCTGCAAGGAATATTGAACGTGCGAAAAGCAACAAGAGTATTTGTCAAAGCTAGACGAAAAACATACACGTGGATATGAACCAAATAACTCCTACGGTTACAATGAAATTATGATTAAGCGTTACCCTTCATGCATTTAAGCATTATGAATACTTTTTCTGCGAATGTGGTCTACATTTCACAAATGGCGCTTATCTAAGCGTTCAAGCCACAGTGCCCGCTGTGAGGAGCGGCGGTGTCACGAGGCGCCGACAGGTGGCCGAAGGACAGAGAAAAACATAATTCTGGGTTTTACAGATTTACATATAGTGAACATACAATGTTTTTTAAATATGGTGTCCGAACACGATTTTACAATTCTACATAAAGATACACGATGCAGGACCGTACATGTATTTCGTTAGGATTCGCAAAATTTTATTTGTGAAATCACACTCTAGCGTTTACGGTTCGATCACACAAGGTGCGTCAAGTGCTAGCTGCCAGACACATCTTCAACGCCTCTGTTTTCGATTCGTATTTAACAATTATCGTTATTTTTCTTGCGTATCAAAATGACTAGACACTTCTGGGTTACCGTGGTGCTCACGAACCGTGGTGATTTTATAAAGCGAAACGTACAACAGCTACTGAAGAAAAAACATTTCTCTGACAACGCATCGTAAACACCCTAATGAAGGCACATCCAATAGGTCAAAAATATTTATCTTCTGCCTGATTGTGCAAAGCCTATCGAGAATAACAGAAATCAACGAAAAGAAAAAAAAATATCTGGTGGAAACTTTTTCAGCAATAGCTTGAGTACACCTGGAAGGACACGGCCAGACGGCTTAACCACAAGCCATCAATCGCTTCATTTGGAATTTGTACAGACTACTGTCGTCCTATCTGAACTGTTGGGGAACATTTCATTTCGATTAGGCCGCGTCTGTAACGTCCCTGCAGCCGGAGTTCTTGCATCGGTCTGTCTCTTCTGAGCGTGCGCTCAAGAGAAAGCGATTCGTGTACCTGACCTCCTGCTCGTCCTGCACTTGTGCTCCAAAGAAAGAAATACCGCTTGCTGCCTTCCCATCAGTTCTGGCCAAAGACGTTCAGCCAGAAACTGCGTCCTCAATACCGAAACTGAGGAATGCACGTTTTTTTTCTGGCATGTTGCCTATAGGGAACTCTACTCTGAAAGATGATTTCGAACAAGTTGAATATTTTATGGTTTCGAAGGTACTATTCCACATTTGTATATCACTTCGCATGATTATTCAAATCACCGGCCCAATATTTTCGGTTTTTACCATGTTTTGATCGGTGACCTCACTGATGGTGGATTAACTAGTAAGGGCGCACCAAGTCCAATGTGCTCTGACGTGAATACGCCCTTATGGA
Source organism: Dermacentor albipictus (assembly GCF_038994185.2). Lineage (NCBI taxonomy): Eukaryota > Metazoa > Arthropoda > Arachnida > Ixodida > Ixodidae > Dermacentor > Dermacentor albipictus. The sequence continues at coordinate 76,299,664 of NC_091828.1, forward strand.
AGAACGCAAATGCTCTGTTGCGGGATTCAGGGTGCGCATGTGTGAAGGGGTAATTGATTGCACCATGTTTTGTCAGCAATTTAGTGTGACTACAGGTCACGTTGCGTGCTATCTGGGCGTGTCGTAAACGCTTGTCGCTCCCCAATGCAGTCCTAGGTCGCTGTTTGATACGCTGTGTTGGCGACCAGTGCCTTGAAGGTCGGCCCATGAAAATGGGCTGGTACGCGGCAGCAAAACCACTCTCACTCGACAAGAATTCTCCGCGCAGTTGACGCTAATATTTATAATGAAAAATTTCAGTATTTAATTGGGCACTTATAAAATAATTTGTGAGGGAGACTTTAAAGGAACGAAAGTGTCGTCTAATATGGTTAAGCACTCTCCTGTTCCCCGTTTTCGTGTTGATTTACGTGGAAATTCCTATACGAATTACCTGTTTGTTCCGAAAATATTAAATGCACCCATTTTTCGTTGCTCAGCCTTTCTTTTTATACGCAACGACAATTAGGTATTTGGTAAAACTTTTCCAGTTTAGTACTGGGCTTATTACGTGGGCATTATGTAGATAAGAAAGCTGCGGATTAAGTGTGGGTTTGTATTTCCAATGTAGGCACGAGCCGAATTGGGCTTTCACTGCCAGTACGCAGCCATAAGAACGCGTGAGGGTTAAGGGTCCCTTGTCGCAGAGAAACTGGCGTCGGTGTCGGCGTCGGCGGTGGCAATGATGTCCCTATGAGAAAACTCATCCCGAACCCCGCATACCGATCCACGCAGGCTCTATACGTGACGCATAGGCGTTACTGAACTAATTGAATTTCCTAAAGTAAAAGACGTCAGCAAATTCGAGAAGACGTACACACTAGTTCAAGACATGACAGCGTTGGATGGTAATTTTAAAATACTAGGAAAGATAATTGTGTTACGTGGAAACTCAAACACAGACCCCTATTCCAGCTGCTGTTCGAGGTTATCTTTGTAGGAGCGGCGCGCCCTAGGAAGCTCGTCGTCGTGCACACCGCTCGCCGCGAGTGTTTCCAGGAAAAGAATACGGTTACATAAGCTGGAGTTGCCGGAAAGCGTGAGAAGCAGTCAGGGTTCTTTGAATGCTATCGCGTTTATTTGACGGTTATTTGAGGACGTGTTTGATTAATTCTACTTTCTTTTATTTAGCGTTTCAAAAAGCTTAATTGCTTCATGTCGACCACAATACGAGATTGGTATGACGACGACGTTGTGATCCTGATGGCCTAACGACGACAGCATAATGACTGTCACATGATAAAGTGGCAACAATGACAACGGAATGATCAAGGTAGCTTGACGACAACAGTTCGACCAGCAATACACGACGACTAGAGTAAGACGACGACGGAATTACAATGGTGGCACGACACCAGCACGAGGACATTGCGACGACGACGACGATATGGCGATGACAGCGTGACATCTGTGTGACAACGATTGTATGGCGACGATAGCGTGAAGACGACGGCAATGTGAGGAGTCGAATGATGATGCTGGAATGACCGCTTTGCAACGACCACGACGACATCCAGTCCCCGACAACATACCTCAGGTAAAGCAAGCTGGTAGAACATTTGGGCAACTTGTTCGACGTAAGAGGCAAGACAGACAGGCAGACAGGCAGACAGGCAGGCAGACAGACAGACAGACAGACAGACAGACAGACAGACAGACAGACAGACAGACAGACAGACAGGCAGGCAGGCAGGCAGGCAGGCAGGCAGGCAGGCAGGCAGGCAGGCAGGCAGGCAGGCAGGCAGGCAGGCAGGCAGGCAGGCAGACAGACAGACAGACAGACGGACGGACGGACGGACGGACGGACGGACGGACGGACGGACGGACGGACGGACGGACGGACGGACAGACAGACAGACAGACAGACAGACAGACAGACAGACAGACAGACAGACGGACGGACGGACGGACGGACGGACGGACAGACGGACGGACGGACGGATGGACGGACGGACCGACAGACAGACAGACAGATCCCAAGCAAAGTGTATGAAATAGCCTTAAAATGCGAACGCATGAAAGCGAAGCGCATCCCTGCTTGTCTTCGGGTCGCAGCTGTGTAAATGTGCAACAGAATTTTGCCTCACCTGGCTCGAACCCGCGCTGCCGGTGCCGGTGCCGGTGCCGCTGGTGCAGCGTCGGCGAGCCCTGCGGTAGAGTTCGCCTGGCCAGCAGGCTCGACAGAGGAATAGTATTCATTGCCACCCTGCGTCATCAGTTATTTGGTCAGGTTAAGTTAGGCATGGTGAACGAAACCAGTACCTGTGTCAATTTTATGCAGAATACCTCTCCACAAGATATACTACACAACAGGCTGCAGTGGATTGCTCATGGATTTACTGCATCACCTACGACGGCCACGGACAACGATGTGAGCAAGAGGTGGCTCGCAGCCTTTTATTTCACATAAAGGACGTATGCATTCAATTGCGACTAAGTGGCCGCATCTAATCATCTCTGATTCTGTTACTCTGTAGGATAAGGTAAAGAGCAAAAGAAAGTATTACTCAATAGACCTAATGCTCCTCAACTCCGATTTCAAAAGCGCAAAAACGCAATTTGCATCAAAATAGGCACACGTTGGGCGTCCATAGTCTATTAACCCCTCTAAAGAAAAGAGTAATGTTTTCGCACCTCGATAAGAAGTCATGCATTCGGATCTCCAGTCTGCATGCAAACAACACTGTTGCATAGCATTCTACGGTTTTACGCGATGCGGTCCCAAATTCCTGGAAAATTCAATATTTCCTTAGCTGGCAGCAGCCTTCAACTTTTGGCTGCGTCCTTGTTGCGTGACCAAACCAACTTCGTTATGCTGCTGCTACATCTATTCTGACATTTTAACATATTGATTAATAAAAGTATTTTTCTGGATTTGAAAAATTTAGCAGTCTCAATTCTGGCTAACAAAGTGACTTGAAGTGCGCCCATAGCCACGCATTAGAAATATGTTACAACCAAATTATGGGGTTCAGCGCGCCAAAACCACTTTCTGATTATGAATCACGCCGTACTAGGGAACTCTGGATGACTACTTGGGGTTCTTTAGAGGGCACCTAGATCTTAGTACACGGTTGTTTTTTAGCCCATCGAAATTCGGCCGCCATTGTCGGGATTCGATTTCACGAACTCGCGCTTAGCAGCCCAACACCATAGCCACTAAGCAACCACGGTGGGTGAATATTTTCCACAATTTCTTCTTTGAGGAATGAGCTACACTCACTTTAATCAACGTCGCTGTCAGCGAAATGTTCCTTGCATTGTTCCGTTATCTAGTAAAACGATTATTTAAAAAATAGAGAAAATGTGTCGTCGTTAAACTTGTACTTACGGAGCCCTGTTCTTGACCTGTTGAAGAAACAAACATTATAACAAGTACCAAGGCTTATTTTCTCAAAATTTGAAAAAATAAAGGGAATATTTAAAAAAAGGTGTAGTAAAGCTAGCTGCGTGCAATGAAAGCATGCTACGGGCGCTAGCATATGGGGAAAAAACATTGACACTAACAAGGAAGCTCGAAAACAAGTTAAGGACCGCGCGAAGGGCAATGGAACGAAGAATGTGCAATATCACGAAATATCATTGGCACATGTAGAATATATTCTGCTACGGCTGAAGTACCATTTGTGAAATCAGGGAGCAACAGCTTCAATACGCTTCAGTGAAGCGGCAATTATTTTGGAAGGCACACTTTAATGATTTCACCAGTATTTGTGATCTTCACCAACTTTTTGGTTTGCTGTTATGTATCTAGCCGGTTTGACTCAGTAATCAAGTACTCTACATTCTTGGGCCACCAGGTATGTTCCGACTGCTCTCTTGACAAGCAGATGAGTGCGTGCCCTAGTTAGATGAGCTAAATTGCTGTTGACGGCTGTTTGGCTTAGCGGAAGACTTCGGTACCTGAGTACGTACTATTAGGTATTTCTGCCTGAACTGACCACTTTGGCACAGCATACGTGATACTAGATTGTGACCATTCTTAGTTAATTACACAGTATATATGGTTGCACCAATGCCACACAAGGGATGTATAGCATTAGCTATGTTAATGCGGTGCTACCTCGTCTGCAATCGACTACTCTCTCAGCGCAACGATATTGCAGCCAGTATACTAGGAATATTGGGATTTGCTATATAAAGCGTTTAAACCAGGGAGTAGTATTAATAAGATACACTGTGTGGTTGTATCATTGGGCACTGTGTTTGGCACCGGTACTCCTACTTCGTGTGTCTGCTGATGTGGCCACAAAGTTTCGCCATTCACGGATGAGATGCGTATATGATATGGTGATACAATAGTCATCATGATAACCAACAAAACACAGGCACGCGATACATACGCATAATAAGAGATTGCTAATGTCACTCAGGTCTCGATCTTGAAATAATGGATGCGCGAACATTTTTTTTCATTATAACATTTATTGCGCTGTATATTGTGGGATAGCTATGCCGTGACTCCAAAGCGCATACTCCACATTTCGTCCTCCCTCAAAGTGCATGAAGTAGGCAATGAGCCACACTGCGTCAGGCGACCTTTGAAAAAGCAGGCTGTGAAATATTTGACAGCACATCTCAAGCAGGTGTGTGCAATTTGCGATTATGAGGCTGCTGCCCTGTCATTTAAGGGGCTCGTTCACATGAGATTAAGCGCCGAGAACAATGAGCTTCGCGCAAGCGGTCTTTCGTGGCGGAAAATAATTAAGTTCAATAATTTTCACGGGGACCATTTCAAGTCGCCTAACTTAAGTACTTCTGAGGCACAAAAGCTCGCCATGTGAACATGATGTTCTAGGGGTGTCATTTCTACAGAAGCATATACTGAAGCGATCATTCTGATATGTAGGAATAAAAATTAACATAAGAGAATGTAATTTTCCAATTGTCACAAATTTTGTTACGAAACGCCTGTCGCGCTTACATTTGATCGAATAATCCCGTGGTTCTGTGGCTATGACGCAATGTTGCTAATAATGAGGTCGCAGGTGCAATGCCTGGGCGTAGGTGCTACATTCCCACCGAGGCAGCATCGCTGGATATGGCGCAAAGCAGACACCTTAAAGAAGCCTGGATGTTTGAAATTACTCCGCATCTCTCCTCTACGATGCGACCGATAAGTTTCCATGGTAGAGTGTATAAGTGCGACTGAACATGGACGTAGAATGAAACAGATAAACAGAGAAGCGCTTTCTGTGTGCATCTGTTTCTTTCTACGTCCTCGTTCAGTCGCGCTTATACACGCTATCATGGATTCTAACCCACTAGCCCGCCAACGTCTGATAACTTTCGTTTACATAACCTCCACACTAGTGGGTCGAATCAGAGACCGAGGTGACCCAGCGTGACCCCGCCGTCTTTACAGGCAATTAGCAAAGCCCATCGGACTAAATGACCCACCTATGGCAGAAATAACCTCTACGCTGGCTTGGCTTGACCTGCTGGCGCTTAAGTGAAACCGACCACCGAATTTCGCCCCGAAATCAGCCTCGGCTTCTCTGTATCAGATTCACGTAAACGTAGCTAAAGCTCGTGCACCGCTTTTGCAAGTACAACGATGTCGATCAATCACCGCTAACAAAACATCGGTCGGTCCCTTCAGACCTTCCGATGACCTTTTTTACGTTGTATTTAAAATCCGTGCGTTCAAAACAACAGGACGTTAAGTGATTTTCTTTCTTTTGCACTGCCTAAATTCTGAGTAGGAAATAGACGTTATCAGCTACAGAAGACGCTACGCGCACATTTCCTGCATGAAAGTTGCAAGAATTATAGGTAAATAGCTTTCATATTAGTGAAAACGTTGATAGGTAGGCTTTGGCTAATATGAGAAAGAAGAAGCGAATGCCTACCCATGGTGTATAAAGCGCAGGTGGCGGATGAAAGGCGAGGACGTCCAGCGACTGGTCACGACGCTGAGACAGGGTCACTATGCCGGATGGACACGCCGAGACCAGCAACGCCTTGTATCTTCGGGGAATGCCTGGGCTGAAAAGTCGGTTTGTCGGAGCGCAGCAGCAGAACGACCGCTCGCGGCTAACGCCGTCTTCTTCTGGCGATTATCAGCCAGTGCCCACGTGATCACGGGTTGACGAAGAAAACCGCGGCATTTATTGCCCTGCTTATGGTAATGACGTTCATTAGGCTTACGAAAATTGCGCGTAACCATAGTAAGGGATCAGTCGAAAATTGGGTGACTTGAACGCAAGTTTGTTTAATGGAACTAAAATATAAATCCGAAAGTTCAAAAGTCTGGGAAGAAATTTTTATTTATCAGAGTACTCGAGAGTGGTAATTGCGTAATTGCATTGAAGTATGTAAAGTAAGGTTCCCGGAATAATTTAGACTCGAACTAACTAACAGTTATAGCAGCGCTTATCAGAAGAAAACTGACATCTACGCGGCAACCATTTTGTAACTCTAATATAATCACACACAGCGTCAAACATGTTCTTTTGGGTAAAACATACTGGGGAAGCTCCAATAAAGAGTTTAACTCCTTAGTGCACTCGATTGTGATCCCCATTTACGAAGCACATCTTCATGTAGGTTATTTTTGTTCTAATAACTGGCGATAGAATTAAAGATAGTTACTGGCAGATTTAGGTTTCCTGAAAAAACCGTAGTCGAGAGATTGTCAGACTGCACGCGCGTATATGTAGGTTTAGTCGGAGATACCAGAGCGTTTCCTTGTATTCAATACCTCTTATTTTCATGATGGATACCGTTGACTTCTCCAGGGAAGGCCGAGATCTTGGAAGCTTCTGAATATTGTTGTTTATATTCCGATGAAGTTTCTATATTGGAAATATTCATTAACTTCTTACCGTGATGTGAGCCGACACTCGAAAATTAGAAATAACAGGTCTATTCAGAGATGATCTCCTTAAATAACCAGCCAGCCATCTCGTTTGAGTATAACAAACAGTGAACCAGTACTCTTAGTAACCTGATCCTGATGATATAGGTGCAACGCAACAGTTTTATTACCACTGAATTTTATGAGGCGACAAGCAAAGCACGATATCGAGATGATATGTTATAATAACAGCAGTGACTGCGTTTAAAGTGAGCTTGCACAGCGCGTGATTCTTTTCAAAAATCTCAGCTTCTAAACCTGGCCTTACATTTGGATGCCATACATAAAATAACCAACCAAGCGAAAGGTGCTAATGACTTTCCCGAGCCTTCTCATAACAGAGTGAAGGATCTGTAGGCATTGTGTTACTATTTAGCAAGTGCGCAACCCAGTTGAAAAACACAACAGGAAATTTTACCAGTCTGTTGTATTTTGGGACGTTGTTTCTGTAGTTCTGTTGTCTGTAGTTCTGTTGTCTGTAGTTCTGTTGTCTGTAGTTCTGTTGCCTGTAGTTCTGTTGCCTGTAGTTCTGTTGTCTGTAGTGTGACGTCCTGTAGTAGAAAGTTCTGTAGTTCTTGATCAATATTTAATTAAAAATTGACAGAGACGTCCGTAAGATTATGTAAATTTGTTAGCACAAAAAAGAAAAACATAAAAAAAATAAAAAGTCTTTGCCTAGGATTTGAACATACGACCTCTCGATTCCTAGCCAGGCATCTTACCACTGCACCACCCCTGACATGCTCTTCGATTGTACGTTTTGGCCATGTGAATAGTACGACGTGCTGATGCGCTGATGTTTACATTTGCATTTTGAGAGCCAATATCCGCTATCACTCCACCGCGTCAAGTGCCGCATCTCTAAAAGAGCAAGAGTGTTCGTACCATCGACAAGTACATCGTGCAGTGCTAGAACATCGATTTTGATGTACGATATCCATATTAAATAAGAAATTCAGAAATAGACAACGTTCACTTTTAGGGTTATTACTGCTAGTTTCGACAGTTGTCTCTCGTTCTTTACACTTTTGAGCGCGCATATAATTCGTGTGTTCAATGCAAAATAGCTACATAAACATTCGTGGATGAGAGTTCTTTCTGACAGCATACTGGCTTCTCACGGCAGCACTGTATCAGATTAATGAGACCCGAGCGAGACAGCTTTTCACGCAACTTTGTGGAACAACCGAAATCTTCTTTTCCGCTTCGCATAAGCTTGTGAAATATTCCTGGGAAATTAACTAATGTGTCAGTGTAACAGCACATGTAAGTCCACAGGCCTGTGTGCCACATCTTACAAAAAAAAAAACGGTTACGCAGCCATTCCAGCAGATGGTATGATTTTGATCAGCGGCCGATTTTGAGGAAGCCGGTAGGGCGTTGCTGGTGCCGCGTCGTCACGGCACAATTATAACTATTCGCCACGTCGACTTTAATACCGGTGTCGGTGCCATCGGTGTCAGCATTGCCGGCTTCAGAGTAGTGCGATTGAATACCGCGCAGGAGAAAAGTACAGTGTACACTACCGATGCAAAAACATACAATTTTAAAGGACCGCGACGGGAAGCGCTTCTGTTGCGACTTCGGAACTCTTGGCCGTCGCGACCGAATGTTTCTGCTGCGACGTCAGAATTGGTGTCGTAACGTCGGAGTCGCTGTCAGGATATAAAGCTGTTGTTCCGACTTCAGAACTCTTGTTGTCGCGACAGAATGCTTCTGTTGCGAAGTCAGAATTTCTGCCGTAACGTCAGAAATGTCTCCCAATTAAGAAATGTCAACAACTTCTGTCGTACAACAGAATTTCTGTAGTTGCGATAGGAATTCCTTTTGTCTTTTTCAACCGGGCACTACAGAAGCTTGTCGCATCACACAATTTCAGTGAACTTCTTTTGTGATCATTGGGTATATGTTGCGGCGATAGGTTTCTGTTGTGGAACAGTTCTCTGTAGTACAACAGAAGTTTGTCCATTACTTCAGGAACACTTCTGTTATGACAACTGGGGGCCTGTTGCAATGATAGGTTTCTGTCGTACAACAACATTTTTCTGTAGTACAACAGAAGTTGGTCGCATTACATCAGGAACACTTCTGTTGTGACAATTGGGGGCCTGTTGCCACAATAGGTTTCTGTAGTATTTCAACAGCTCTCTGTAGCACTACAGAAGTTTTTCGGGTTACTTCAGGAGTATTTCTGTTGGGACAACAGGGTGCCTGTAGTGATGACAATTTTTTCTGTAGTACTACAAAAATCTGTTGTAGAGCTTCAGCTTTCTGTTGTAACAACCGACATACGACAGACTGTACTTCTGTAGTAGCAACAACAAATGTCTGTTGTACATCAGAAAAGTCTGTCGCTCCATCAGGAATCTGTAGTTACTACAGAAAAATCCTGTTGTACAACAGAAATTTCTGTAGTACTACAAAAATCTGTTGTAGAGCTTCAGCTTTCTGTTGTAACAACAGACATACGACAGACTGTACTTCTGTAGTAGCAACAACAAATGTCTGTTGTACATCAGAAAAGTCTGTCGCTCCATCAGGAATCTGTAGTTACTACAGAAAAATCCTGTTGTACAACAGAAATTTCTGTAGTTGCGACAGGAATTCCTGTTGTCTTTTTCAACTGGGAAGGTAGTCATGCAAGGGACTGTTTAAATTTATCAACAAAATGTGAAATTCAATTCAAAATGTTCATCTGATAGTTTTAGGGAAGAGCATAAGATCTTCGAATTAGTCTGTACAAAATCTATTTATTACTATCTGGCCCCGGCTTTGCCCGTTTCTCTATGATATGCAGCACAGACTTCACGACAGCGGGTTTTCTTGTCACAGCTATGTTGCCCTTTACGTAATTTTATGTGTAAGGAAGAGTTTTTATGTGTAAGTAAATATGCACCAGATATGTATACATAGAAAGAATGTTGCGTGGGATTCTTATGTGAGCATCGTACCTCGGAATTTGAAGTGGTTGTACTGCTTTTCCTGCATTTTATACAAAAAAAAAAGCATTGAGAGCATGCACAATGAAGACGACGTTTGACAAAAAAAATCTTGGTCAAACAATAATTAAAGTATGCTGTTCAGTGTAAACATCTGCATGGAAGATGGCACGTGACCGCAGTGCAACATCAGTGAAAGCTTTGAACGAAGAAAAGTTATTTCACTGAACAAGGTGCCTGAGCATGGGCGTGCAATGTCAGCTCTAGCTTCTTGTGTCATTCTATTAAACTTTGCAGGCATTATAAAAATTACGGGGTCAGTATTAAGGTAATATAACGCAATAGAATGCCACTCTTTTAAACATATATTTTGTGAAAGGCAGTTTTGAATACGCTCCTTCGCACGGAATTCCGAAACCGGTATGGCGATCTCTCTATTAAGGCACAGCACTTCTAAGGCACTTAGGGCCGTATTCTGAAACGCTCCTTACCTCACTGAGGAAACCTCAACTGCTTAAGGACGCCTTACCACATATTCTGGAACGCTCCTTACTAAGGTGCCCTCACTGAGGCCTTCCTTGGAGCTCCCTTATGGTTAAGGTGGCGCTGGAGCTACCTTGGTGCCGCCTTGCCTCACTCCTTGCACTAAAAGGGCGCTTCTCTGCAGCACTTTGCAAACTCTCTCATCTGCCAACAGATGGCACTAGTAGCACCGCGGCTATTAGGCGGCTACGGCGCCGCGGCCAGTTGCAAAAAAAAAAATGGCGGTGTGTGGCTCGTTCATTGACAGCAATGTTGAAAATTTTCTGGAATTCGCGCTACGAGCAACTGACTTCGTGTACGGTGAGGTGTACCGCTATCCGTCACCTTCAGCGAGAAACCTGAGAGATCGGTTGAACCCACTAGAACTGTACAGCGATGAAGAATTTCGGTGTAGATATCGCTTCTCCAAGCAGTCTATTGTGCTGCTACTGAAAGAGCTCCGGCTCAACAGAAATGATGATAAAAGAGGTGAGCCTCTTCCGCCTGTGTTAAAGCTCCTCATCACACTCCGATTCTACGCGACCGGCGCGATGCAGACTGTTGTTGGTGACCTCGTCAACGTATCGCAGCCATCCGTGAGCAGGAGCATCTGGGAGGTGACGCAAGCAATCTGCGTGGGACTGTTCCGCAAGTACGTGCGCCTACCAACAAGTGCAGAAGCGAAGTCCGTCAAGACAAGGTTTTACAATATCGCTGGCTTTCCGGGCGTCACTGGCTGCATCGACTGCACGCACGTGCAAATCATCAGTCCCGGAGGAGACAACGCAGAAGTGTACCGGAACCGAAAAGGCGTGTTTTCGATAAATGTGCAGGTAAGTTGTGGGCGTTTTATTTTTTACTTGTTTTCAAGGAATACCTCGTTGATTGATGCCCGCGAACTTCTGCGCGTTAGTGACATGTCGAGGTAGCTAAAATATTATTGCACGATGAGTAGCTGTGCGTACCGTGTATTTCACAACTTTAATTAAGCGATGTAATACGTTTTTCTGGGTAAGTTGATCCAGACAACAAGAAACACTGCAGACAAGTCTGTCCCGTGTATTAATTTCCTGTCGTGCAATCGTGTCATTTTAACGTGTAAACTGTTTATAGCTCAAGTAATGCATGTCATCATCATGAGAAGGGAATTTACAGAATAAAATTGGGTTTGAGTGCATACGGCCGACACTGACAAATCCTGTCAGACGGTAGAAAACTAGGTGAGGTGATGAAGTTAGGAAATTTGTAGGCATAACTTGGAGTCAGCTAGCGCAAGACACGGGTAATTTGAAATCGCAGGGAGAGGCGTTCGTCCTGGGGGGGGGGGGGGAGGGGGCGGAGGCAGTGGACATAAACACAGGTTGATGATGATGAATGTATGTCACTAACGTTTTCTTCATTCTGTGTTGAATTTTTATTGTGTGCAGAGGTATGCAGTATTTCTAAAATCACATTTTTTTGTTTGCTGTTCCAGGCTGTGACAGGACCCGAGCTTCAGTTCTTTGACATTGTTGCAGGTTGGCCTGGTTCAGTTCACGACAACCGAATTTTTGAAAACAGTCGTGTAATGACGTCATACGAGCAGGGAACTGTGTCTGGCATGCTTCTGGGAGACCAGGGATACGCTTGCCTGCCGTACCTCATGCCACCCCTGAAATACCCCCAGACAGCTGCAGAAAAAAGGCAGGATGCATATTTAAATTCATCAGCTCTATTGATTGTGTGCAGTTTGGCGGTGTACATGTACCTTATGGTGAGTGCCATAGATAACATGCACCACTTGAATTAAAGGATATAAAGTTAAAGAAAGTGCCTTGTGCACGAAACAGTGCAGCTGGAAAGTGTACCCTTTGTTACATGTTCCTCAAGAGTTGCCATGCACTTTATGTATTGCCATAACGCACTACTTAACATCCAGTTTTGATGGGAAGGTATGTCGGATGTGTGTATACAAAAAAATTCGAATAATTAAGCTCATCTGTGACCTAACAGGCTGACTGATTTGTTTTGACTAATTCTGCTGTAACTTTGTGTACTTTTGTGCAGATACAACAAGAGCCAAATTAAAACGAGAAACTCTGTAGAGAGAGCATTTGGAGTTTGGAAGAGGCGGTTTGGCTGCCTGAAGACAAAACTGCAGACAAAAAAGGAGAGGACATGTGCAATAATAACAGCATGTGCATCACTTCATAACGTGGCGTCTCAATTGGGTGATTTCTGGTTGAGTGGAAATGAAGAAGAGGATGCAAGTGAACCAGGGCCTGCACCAGCTGACAGTCCTCGTGGCAACCAGCTGCGGAGGCGGCTCATTGAGAGACGCTTTTCGAGCACTGCAGCTCACCAGACAGGGACATAGACGGAGAAAACGACAGACCATTATTACTTCATGGCACCACTGGTGTGTTAGGACATCTAAACATTCGTCTTATGTGCATGCCTTGTTTCCTATATGTAATTACAAAGTACGGCACTCAGATGTTAAAATACCAGTTACCTGCGCTGCTTAACAATTCAGAGTTTCAAATATAACACAATGCCACACCTAATAGTCTGCTTTGCTTTACTGTGACGTTCTAATTATCGGTGCTTTTTGCTTTCGCAATAGAGTATGTAATCTCATGCAGTATTCATGTACTCATGTGACCCTGTCGTGTGTTCAAGCGTATTTCTTTCTTATCTTATTATTTGTTTCTACAGAGTAATTTTTTGTTATGCTTCTTTTACTAGTATTTATGACAATAGCAGCTGATTTAAGACCGTAAATGCACACACACCTAACTTCTGTACACTGTTCGGTTTATTTATGTAGGCGTGCTGTATTTGTTTTGCGCCTTGTCTGCCAATATTCGGGGGTGCAGACCTCGTCAAGCCTGATGAATGGCTTTTTGTCTGTACCCACCAAGTGTCTTTGATACTGAAATAAAATGATTGATTGATTGATTTAGTAATGGCTCCAATGGAACATTACGCTAAAAACTGTTACAACTTGTTTATTGAGAGTTACTCTTTGCCTCATCACCAGCCAGTTGCTTGGCAAGAACTTCTGCTCTCATTGAGGAGACCTTCAGTTTAGCCCTCAGAAGACGCAACTGCATCCTGTGCAAAAAATTTCTTTTCTTCTCCTCGTCAGCATATTGCACTCTTTTCCATCCATGTTCTTCTTCCATCATTCTCATTCTGGCTTTGTGCTCTGTGGCTCTTTGGCATCTTTCATCCTGCAACGCTTGCAGCCGGGATTCCAGTTCGGTGGATAGCGTCTGCTGCAAAAGTGCACGCCGGCTAACCGCTGTTTCTTGAGATGCTGACTGGGTTGTAGCGCATTGAGTATGCTGAGAGGCTTGCTGTCTGCATTGCGCAGGCTCATATGAGGCATCAGTAGGGTCTGCTGGTAACGGGGATCTTGCATTCGCAGAATCCACATGCAAATATTCAGTGCTACTTAGTTCCAGGGTGCGATCTGCAAAAATAAAAATGCATTTTTAGAAAACACAAATTCAATTATCTAGTCTGCTGCTAACTAGTATTCTATCATACTATAAAATAAAAATTGTCTAAATAGCAGTGCTCGCTGTTTGTGCTTTATTTGGCCATCTCATGTGCTTACAGTTGAAGATAAATATCTACTCATAGAAACGAAACAGTAAGCCACGGACATTGTAGTAGTGGCTTATTTCATGGTCCTTATACGCAAGAAAATAGCGGACCCTGCACATTTCCTCTTGCACTTGGCGCTCATTGTGGTTTCGTATAGTACTCATGCATTCAAGAGCCCAGAAAAACTGACGTGCACAAGGCTACACAATAAGGAAACACGGATATGTATGGGTTAAGAGTAATATTATGGCACTCTGGCTTATTTGTTACATAAAAATTACATTTTTATACCGCCACATCTATCTACATGTAGATATGGTACGCACTGTTTTAGGCAGTGCTTAAGAAAGATGAAACTTCAGTAACCGTTGAGTGATGTCGCTGTTCGCATGCATAACATTGCTTGGTATTTGTTTCACAGCATAAGAAAACATGCACATACTGGGTAGACAAATAACCAAGGAATAAGAACGTCTGCATGTTTATGCGTGTATTCTTATTTTCTGCATTCTGAAGGTGTTACCAAGATATGGGTTACCAAATATATATATATATATATATATATATATATAATATCAGCTCAGCTTAGCTGGTATGCACAATAATTCTAACATCACAACGAATTAGCAGTGCCATGCAAACAAACATGACACAGTGCATCTCCCCTCGCTCTGCTTACATTATTGTTTTTGTTTACTCCACACCGTGAAGACAACAGATCCCACAAACTGTTCGAATCGGTGAAAGCAAGGCTTTACCGTTTGCGTGAGATAATTGGTCGCTGCATAAGTAGAACAGCATTGAATGCACGCTTCGGCGGCATTCTGTGCAGGTGCGTTGCAGCTGTCTCGATACACCTTATACATCGGTGAGCTATGCACAACGATTTATCAAACCTAGCAATGTCACAAAAACACACTGTAGTAGTGCGTATAGCGGCCGGTCGTCACTGACCGTCGTCACTGTCCTCCGGGTTGCTCTGCGTCATTCCGGCGATGATGTCAGCCACGCTATCGGCAGGTTGCGTTGATGGTGGTCGGTCGCTATCATACGGGTTCTTGACGCGTTCGGAAAGATGCGGAACTGCAGCCTCGATCTGCGACAGCCGCTCGTCCACAGGTTCCGGCGGCGGCCCACCTCCTGCGATAGACATTGGCTCGAACACAAGGGCAAACTCTAGAGTAGCACAATCTCACCTGTAGCCATGGCATCCCTTATTTGCTTGGCCTTTTCTTTCTTCCAGCGCTGCTTTAGGTTGTCCCATAGCTTTCTTAGTTGTGCGACAGTGCGCGGCCGCACATTTTCTGCGCTGTTGAATTCGGCAGTCAGTGCATCCCATGCTTTCATCTTTCTCGACAGCGACACGGTGTCGGATTTTTTGTTTTCGATTGAGAACTTGTACTTACGCACAAGCTCTGTTACGAGGTCTTTTTCTTCGTCGCTGTAAAACAGCTTCCCCGGCATATTTTTACGTACGCGGCTATCACAATCTGTCAAAACGCGGCGTTGGTCAGAAGAAGTCAGAAGCGTGGTGGCGTAGTCAGAAGCGGTCAGACGATTGTCGCCAATGTTGCTAGACCAACATTTTTGCCTGCCGAAAAAGCAGAACGTTAAATAAAACAGAACAACATGTGCACCTGCCTAGCAAAATAGCAGTGCGCACGTCAACATTTATCGATGCGCATAACAAAATATTACACATATTCTTTATTCTGGCTTGAAAGTGAATGTTTATATAATATTTCACATCTACCCTCGAACCAAGACTCGTGAAGTACGCACGTTACCTCACTGAGGAGGCCCTTTCGAAAGGAACGTTGAAGGGAGCTTTTAGAATACGCTGGAGCCCTGAAGGAGCTCCTTGAGGTAAGGAGGCATGAAGGGCTC
Source organism: Dermacentor albipictus (assembly GCF_038994185.2). Lineage (NCBI taxonomy): Eukaryota > Metazoa > Arthropoda > Arachnida > Ixodida > Ixodidae > Dermacentor > Dermacentor albipictus. Next base: position 76,315,504 of record NC_091828.1, read on the forward strand.
CTCACGTAAGGTAAGGAAATGGTCTGAGGTGAGGAACGTTTCAGAATACGGGCCTTAGTGTGTCTGCAGGCTGTTGGGCGCACTATCTACTGGAAAATAAATCTTCAGCCATTTCATTTTGTGAAGATCGATGACCAGCGAAAATGCTTAGCACACGACCCAGAGGTAACACAGAATTTTGAAGAAAGCTACGAACACATTTATTATCCTGATCACAGGTCACCGTGAAGACAGGCACGCACACAGATTCTCGTATCACTTCCGTAGGCACAGAACTGCTCAACCATTTGTACAGCTACGCAACAAGAAATTTGTCCATCGCGTAAAACTGAATTGCTGATTCCCCCGTAAGCAAGGAAAAAAAATCTACCTGAAAGTCTAGTGATCGTGAAAATGGCACCTAGTGGTAACTAATCTGCTGAATGCGCATATACAAGCGATGGCCGGCATACGCTTTTGCATAGAATGAAGAGAATTTGCATCTCGTTAGGGAGCTAACTTTTTGCGAACGCAGAGTTGTTGACAGACACGAAAAATGCACGCAAACGTATCCATAAAGAGCTTCGGTTTAAAACTCGCGCTTTCTGCCACATGCAAAGAATTGATAGAGACATATAAGTACTAGACCACTACACCATTACATTACGTATATTTGCTAGTTTTTTTGACGCCGTACAAGCTACAGTATGGCCATTGGAAACCGACCCTGGCAACATTTAACACCCGAACTCTCTCGAGTAAATCTAGCTCAGTAGGCCTCTTTGAGGAACTATCAGGCATTGTTTGCGATATATTTTGCCTTATTGAGGTTAGAATAGCTGCTGAGGCTTATACAGTTGACTACTTCCACGTCCTCTGCTATAGAGGACTTCCCAATAAGAAGCGGTTCGGAGTAGGATTCCTAATCCATAAGGACGTGGCGGGCAATATTTACAATTCTGAGGCATTAATGAGAGGCTAGCAGTAAACGTAATAAAACTTATTAAGAGGTGTAGATTAAACGTAGTACGAGCCTTGGCTCCAATCTGCAGTCATGATGATGATGATGTTGATCAGTTTTATGAAGATGTGGAATTAGCGCTCAGAAAAGCGCAATTTGTCTATGCTGTTGTTATGGGTGGCTGCAATGCAAAAGTGGGGACAAAAGCTGGCTGGTGAACAAGCGACCGGCTACTACGGCGTCGATTATAGAAACACTAGAGGAGAGATGTTGGCAGAATTCGCGGCAACGAATAAGCTGCGAATAATGATTACCGACCTGCGACAAGTAACTTCTTCATCTTAATTTCATTGCCGATAAGTTATCATTCATTTTTCGAATTAGTAAGCACAAGTGATTGCATTAATAATTATGAGTGCAAGAAATTGCTAAGTACAGGTACAAGTACCTCAGCAGGCTTGGTGTGATGCTTGACACCGGCGAAAGGTGCCGAGAGCGAGGGGGGCAATACTAATAAAGGTACAAGAAAATTATGATGGCCCACTATGCTTGAAAAAGGACACTCCCTCAGCAGAACAGGATTTGGCCTCCCTGGTGCAGTATTAGGCCACAACCTCCCTGATGATATCTACAATTAACCAATGGGCCTCAGTCCCCAGCAGCTGAGGAGCACCTGACCAAGACGGTGGTCAGATATATCACACTGCAGAGGGCGCTAAGATTCTCAGGGTCCGGACAGGCCACCAATGAAAACTGACCCTTGCAACGTTTAACACCAGAACCTTCTCGAGTGAGGCTGGCTGAGTGGGGCTTTTTGAGGAACTATCAGACACTGTTTGGAACATCATCGGCCTTAGTGAGATTAGAAGAACTGATGAGGCTTATACGTTGCTGAATAACGGATGTGTCGTGTGCTATAGAGCTCTCCTAGATATGAAGCAAAACGGGCTAAGATTTTTAATTCATAAAGACATAGGGCTACACTGACGAATTCTACAGCATTAATGAGAGGGTAGCTGCAGTCATAATCAAGCTTAATGGGAGGTATAGATTAAAGGTTGTACAAGCCTACGCTCCAACATTCATTCAAGATGATGATGAAGTACATCGGTTTGATGAAGATGTTCAATTATCGATGAGAAAAGTGCAAACTCAGTTTAAGGTACTTATGGAACACTTCAACGCAAAGGTGGGGAAAAAGCAGGCTGGCGAAGAAGCAATTGGCAACTGCGGCGTCGATTCTAGAAACGCTAGAGGGGAGATGCTGGTAGAATTCGAAGAAAAGAATGGGCTTCAAATAATGCACACCTTTGTGAGGAAGCGTATTAGGAGAAAGTGGACCTGCAAAAGCCCTAATGGTGAAACAAGAAATGAAATTGACTTAATACTTTCTGCCGATCCGAGCATAGTGCAGGATGTAGAAGTGATAGCATGGGTAAAATGCAGTGATGATAGGATAGTGAGGGCTAGGATTTACCTCAATTTGGAGAAAGAATAAAATTGGTCAAAAAGGTACAGGTCAACCTAGAGGCAGTAGAGGTAAAAGCAGACAAATTTAGGCTGGTACTTACAAATAAACATACAGCCTTACAACAGAGAGCTGATGATATAAAGCTAATGAATGAAACCGTAACTAGGCTGGCTTCAGAGGCAGCAATTGAAGTGAGAGGCATGCCACCAAGGCAACCAGTAGGCAAGCTCTCACAAGTAACAAGGCCTAATAAAAAAATGACAAAGAATGAAAGTGTCCATCTCAAGAGATAAGATAGAATTTGGCGAACTGTGAAAACTGAACAGCAAAACAAAATTTAATGACATTCGAAATTATAATGTGAGAAAGGCTGAAGAAGCCGTAAAGAATGGACGCAGCCTGAAATCATTGAGAAGGAAATTTGGCATAGGACAAATCAAGATGTATACACTGAAAGATAAGCAGGTTAATATCACCACCATCTCGAAGGTATAATAAAAGCATCGGAAGAATTCTATGCTGCCCTATCCAGTACCCAGAAAACTCTGGAGTACTCCATTCGGTACAATATTGAACTGGATCCAGAAGCTCCTAAAACTAAAGGTGAGGTCAGAAGGGTCTGGTAAGTCATGAAACGGGGAAAAGCGGCAGGAGAAGATGGAAATACAGTCGATTCAATCAAAGATGGAAGAGACATAACGCTAGAAAAATAGAGTGCTCTCTATAGAAAGTGTCAATCGACTGCGAGGGTGCCAGAAAACTGGAAGAATGCAAACATTATACTAATCCACAAATATTGAGACGTTAAAGAACTGAAAAATTACGGGCCCGTTAGCTTACTCCCAGTAATGAACCCTCTCCCAAGCGTTTACAGCTATTGGCCGTGGTTGCTCCGGTACTGACTGCGCTGAATTCCGTACACTTTGACAGAACTCACATGCTCGTACTATGTATTCTAGTTCTGTATCAATATTTGGCTACCGAATCCAACTACGCCCCAGCATTTTGATTTGAGTCAATCCAGGGTGGCTCTCGTCTAATAAAGACAAAACACTCGGCGTAAGGGCTTTCGGGATAACAACCCGAGTGTTCCACTACAAACAACGCTGCTCTATTGAGAACTCGTGTGGACGATTAAAATATGGGCGGTATTGCTCTTCTGTTTCTGCAGGCCAACCGTGCCATGTCATGTGTACTAGCGCTCTCTGAACCTCATCGCTGCTTGTTTCTTCAGCCACTTGGTTGTCTGTACAGGGAACCTCTAGAAGAGGTGAAAAAGAAATCATTTCTTGTTGTTTCCCCATAGTTGTTTCCAACGGAAGCCTCGATAAGCCATCTGCATGGCCCACTTATTGGCCTTTATTGTACTTGATCACATAATGATAACAAGCCATGTAATTTTTCCGTCGCTGTCCTCTTGCTATCGCTACTTGAGTGGTGTCTCTCTTCGGATCAAACAACTGCGTCAGCGGCTGATGATCAGTCTCTATTTCGGACTGCCGACGGAACAAGTGCTTATGAAACATTTTAATGTCAAAAATATTGGCTTGAGCCTCGCGCTCAATTTGTGCGTAGCTGCGTTCGGCCACCGTGAGCGTGCGCAACGCGAATGCGATAGGTCTCTTGCCGCGACCTTCGGAGTGCGTGAACACCGCTCTAAGGCCATATGCCAATGCGTCACATATCAGGCGCCGCGGTTTGTTTCCATTGTAAAAAGCCAGCACTGAATTGTCGCTTAGGAGCAGCTCGCATTTCTGAAAGCTGGTTTCACACTCTTTTGTCCATTCCCACGGACAATACTTTTTGAGGAGCTTGTAGAGCGGTTCTAAGGTGCAGGCTGTTTGGGAAAGGAACGTAGCGAAAAAATTCACCAACCCTAGGAGGGTCTTCAATTCGAAGACACTAGTCGGAGTTGCAGCACTCAATAAGGCTTCTATACCTTATCTTTTGTAGGATATATGTCAATCGCGTCAATTTCGTGACCAAGATAGCGGACGTGGTTTTATAAGAGTTGGCATGAATTCCATGCTTCCGTAGTCTCTAGAGCACCTGTTCGGTGGGTCTCAGGCACTCGTGTTCGGTCTATCCTGCTATGAGAACATCATCGAGATAGCACACTGTGCCCTCCATACCGGCCAATACCCGATCCATAACTGACTAGAAAATGGCAGGTGCGCTCTCGAGACCAAATGGTAAACGCGTGAAACGGAAACGGCCAAGGTGTGTACTTATCGTTAGCAACTCTTGCGAATGGTCATCCATTCTATGTTCCACGTACGCTTTCGATAAATCAAGCACAATGAAACAAGGTCCCCCTGCCAACGACGCGAACACATCTTCTGGCAATGGTAGCGGGTAGTGGGCAACCGTAATACAGGGGTTTAAAGGCACGTGGTAGTCACCACAGAGCCTGACGGCTTCTCCATCACTCTTCAGAACTGCTACGACAGATGTTGCCCATTGGCTTTCATGCACCATGTACAGCACACCGGCCGATTCCAACTCCTTCAACTCTTTTTCGACTTTGTCTTTCAGGGCGTAGGGCACTGGCCTGGCTTTAGAGAAGACAGGTTGCGCTCCCTGCTTCAAAACATTGGAGCCCACAAAACCTTTAATGGTTCCAATTGGGCCCGTGAACACCTCCTTGTGCTTGTCTAGCAACCCCTCCTAATTAGCGATTGTGTTCCCTCACAAAACATGTGACCAGTTTAGGCGATCACACCTAACTAGTCTCGGCCTAGCAATGCCGGCACCGTGCGCTTCCGTTCATTCGCAGCTATCACGTGTGGGAGTCTAAAATAATTGCCTTCATGAGTTGTATTTACAGTTACACTGCCCTTCAAGGGAACGTTTGAGCCACTATATGTCGTTAAGCGATACTGCACAGGCTGATATGGCAGATGTCCAAAACAATTCAAAAATTCACTTTCAGACATAATAGATACCGCCGAGCCCGTGTCTATTTTCATGCTTGGCCCATTTATATACATATCAACTTTTGTACAGTTCAACTCTTTCTCCTAGCGTGTACAATTCTAAGCTAGACACGTCCTCTTCCGTGGTGAAATTGTTCTGCCTTCTCTTACACATAATAGCTAAACGTCCCGTCTGGGCACAACTGTAGCACCTTGCCTTTATGTGCCGGCAGCCCGGCTAGCGGTGACGACGCCCACAACGAAAACACGACCGCATCCTGTCCTTGTCAACGCACCCTTTCCTCGCAGCCGCCGTACCACGTCGCCGACAGTCGCTGGTCGAGCGCGTAGTCGCGGCACTATCACCGCGTTGCCACTTGACGTCGTTGTCTTGTTCTCGGGTCACGTCTCATCCTGGTAGCGTCACCTTCGCGTTGTTTTCCGCGGCTTGCATGGACGTGGCGATAACACACGCCTTGTCCCATGTTAGGCCTTTGTCGTCTTCAGCGGCCAAAAGCTTGCATCGAATAGCCTCGCTGCGCGCACCCATGACGAGCTGGTTCCTGAGCGTCTCAGTTAAAAAGGCTCCAAACGAGAAGTTCGTTGCCAGCCGCTTTAATTCCACGATGAAGTCGTGAACTGCCTCCAGGGGTCCATGTGTGCGTTTATGGAAGTTGTAACGCTCCGTCACTATCGACCGCTTTGGCGCTTAATGGTTCAGAAGCGCATGTATTATCTCTTGATACGTCGTCTTCTCAGGAGCATCTGGAAACATCACGTTCCGCAATGTGTCGTGCGCGCTGTCACCCACGATGGTGATAAGAACATCCGTCATGCTTTGTTCAGGCAGCTTATTCACTCTCGCAAAGCCTCGAACCACTCTAAGTAGATAGCTATGTTACCTGTCGTGGTACGTAATTCCGTCAGGCACCCGACGAATGGTTGGTGGCTTGATGACGCTGGCAGATCGTTGCCCGTGATGTCTACTGCTGCTTTCTGCTTGAATCAGGACCGGCGGTTCATCCCATCCTCGTCGCCATTATTAAAGAGACGACAGTAGCGCACGAGATTTATTGAGGACGACTGGCCGGTACATCTCATAATAACTCAAGACACACCTCACTGCTTGGGTAGGCTATTGATACTGCACTGATGGCGCTAGAGTACCCACAAGCGTGGCCCCCGGCTGGTTACAAGATACAAAAAGAAGAATGCTTTGCACTACATTACGAGACAGAAAGAGAGCGGTTTGCATCAGAGAGCAAGCGGGTATACGTGATATTTTAATTGATATCAAGACAAAGAAGTGGCGCTGGGCAGGCATGTAATGCGCAGATTGATTATAACCGTTGGAACCGTTGATTATAAACGTTGGACCATTAGGGTGACAGAATTGGTACTAAGAAAAGGGAAGCGCAGTAGAGGACGGCAGAAGACTAGGTGTGGAGACGAAATTAGGAAACTTGCGGGTGTTAGTGGGAATCGGTTGGCAAAGAACAGGGGCAATTGGAGAGCGCAGGCAGAGACCTTCGTCCTGCAGTGCACAGAAAATAGGCCGCGGCTGCTGCTGCTGCTATTGATTATGATGAATTTCCCTTGGTGTCTATGTTTGTGGGCTTCTGATGATATGATATATAAAAATCGGGCCCCTCTGTTAATCCCGTTTCTACTACTTCACCTATCCTCAGTGATTTATGCTGCTATGTATGAGACGCCAGAACGGTAACTGCATTGATAGAAAGGCACAATGTAAATAGGAAGTTGAATTACATCCGTGACATCTTCTATTTGATTGTTACACATAATTGCTTAGCCTGGCGGAGCAAAATTTACTTTCTTTTGTTAGTGTCTTATGCCTCTACAGGTGAGGCAGGAACTGCCTATCAAAGGAAAACTATAATGTTCATAAACGTAGTTTTGCACCTTGGTGACCGCCATGTTGGAGTTACCAACGTCGTGATACCAAGACTGTGATGCCCTAACATTCCTCCCATATTGAATCGGTCATGCCATGAATTGTAAGTATTTGTTTTCCAGATGCTACGCGCAAACGTTGGCCCAATTTGATCGAAAATAACATCAGCGAACTGGGCGTCCACTTGTCTGGGTGCGGTACCGAAACAATGCGCTAGATTCCGTAGCGGGTGGCATGTTAAAATTATCGCAATCTCGACACGATTTGCTTGCGGAGCAGTGTAAAACTTATAAAAAAGAAAGGAATTGCCGCAGAACCCATTTTACGATGATTGTCGACGGTAATGCGTTAGCATTGAATAAATAGAGCCACACAAAGTATTGCCAACATCAAAACGAGGTATGTAGGAGGCGTGCGCTGCAGCGGGACGCCTCTTGCACGCTTCCCTAAGAACACTGGACGCCATCTAGCGTCGCCGCAGAGAAGCCTGCACATGGCCTGCGAAATGCATGGCGCCTGAGAAGCGCGTTACGTAGCGCCGGGCTCCTCTATACGCTTCTTTGTGGACACGCTGCGCCATCTGATGGCACTGCCGCGATGTCCAGGCATGGCTTCCGAGACGAGAAGCATGGCGTGCCGGTCGCTGCAAACGCTGTGATTGTTACGATCTTTATGCACGCTAAATGGCTCATACTAAGTAATGCAGGCTACCGAGAGGTTTATTGAAGGGCGGCCCATATCTAGTGCATACATGGCGCAGCTCGCTAAAGCTACAATATTTATGAGATGGCTGTGTTTTGGCTATGAGAACGAAGTTCATGTGCCTACAAGAGTGGCAGAATATCCTGAAACTTTTTTCGACTTCTGTTTCACCAACTGGAAAAATGATACGTGCGCTGGCATTTTTGTACCTGGAGTCAGTCACAACGTGCCAATTTTCGCATTCATCATATCACGCACAAGTCAACAAAAATATTTGCTTCAACCTATTACGGAAAGATTACCACCGAGAAAATCAAGCCTTCTAAAGAATTAGTTGCTGAAGCTCACTAGAGCCGAATTATCGAAATCACTGACGCTGTACTTGCCGTAGTAAATATTTGTAATGAATGTTACAGATTTCACAACTTTGATTGCCACCTGTATTGAAAAATAAGGACAAATAAATGAGCGAGAAATCCATGGATCACTTTTAGTCTCACTTTTGAAAAAGAATGAAAGAGACAGATAAGCTACTCAACACCTTTATCAAAACAAAATCGATGGCGTATTGCTTCAATTTGAGCAGATAAGGAATAAGTTAGCATCTAATATAAAGCGCGCACGCATTAACTACTACTATAAAATAAGTTTACAAGCATTATGAATGATCAGAAAGCAGTTCGGAGTACTTTGCACGATCTTTTGGCAAGAGCGAACACAAATACTTTTTATGAACTTTTAACGGCGGGTGAATTTTGGTCCAGGCACATCGCTTGCTGATATGTTCAGCGAGCGTATTTTAAGCTCACAAGCATTTTCTGAGATCAGTGCCCATAACCGCTACAAATTCTACATCAGAAATTAAGAACTCAATTTCTGTTGCTTCCGCAGATGAATTGGAGACGAATTTAGTCATTATGTGACCACGGTATAGTTGGGCTGCCTGTGATGATGGTATAAAAGCAGGCCATTATAAGCAGTTCCACTGTAAATTGCCATACCATTTTCACATACATGCGACTTGATTTTCTGCACTGGAATATTTACCGACAAGCTCAATACTGAAAGAGTTTCAGTGATCTAAAAATATGGTGACTAAAAGGACATGAAAACCTATATGCAAATTTCCGTGTTGTCCATATACTCAAAGATTATCGACCTTGCCCTGCAAAAAGTAATTTCAAACTGCTTGCAATAAGAGCTGCCAAACAAAGCTTTCATTCGGCGCTCCTCTTTCTAGAAAATCGATCAAAAACAATTGATTGGTTTACTGAGGGATTGATGTCTTGTAACAGAGCATCAGTTTGGTTTGCATAAAAATAAATGTACCGAGAAGAGAGTGCTAAAAATAAAGCCAAATTATTGATAACTCATTGCTGCTCCCCTGCCCACTTGTTTTCTTCGATAGTGTGTGGGACTGCATTATTATGCGTCTGCTGCTGTCACAACGTGGCGATGTAGACTTAGATGTAGTGCGCGTTGACCTAGGCCATCGAAAATATATTTTCGCTGTTTGTTACCACCCTCCCTCTTACCCATCTTCTTTCACTGCCGACCTTCATGACGCACTAAACACTTTTTCTTGTGCTGCATCCAAAAGTGCCCGTTATAAGAATGGGGGAATTTAGGTTCCTGAATATAATTTGGAACCCTGGTCCACCTGCTTGTTATCCATATTCATCAAAGGATAATGAATGTTTTGACCGTTTTTCCTTATTTTCTTTAACTCAACTGTAATCTGAACCAACAAGAATTTCAAAGAATACTGCCAATCTATTGATATTATGCTCTCATCCTGAACATATTACGGATGTTTAATGTATGCCTGGTGTAAGCGACCATCTCTTTCATTTAACGTTACGTCTCCTCTGTCAAAGCCAGCTGGGGAAAAATGTTAATACATGACTACGACAAGGCAAACTTTAGTGAAATATACTTGGAACTATCTAACTTCCTTGGCCTATTTTTAAGTAACTTCAATGATCGCATCGTATACAATAACTGGATCATGTTCAGAAACAGAGTACATGAACTAACTGATATGTTTATTCCGTCGCGTATAATATCATTGAATTCTAAGGCGCCTTGGTTTAATTCCCACCTAAGGAGGCTTTGGAATCGGAAAAAGCGCCTGTACCACATTGAAAAAAAAAAGTCATTTGGCATCTAAGTGGGACGTTTACAAGGACGCCAACAAAGCTTACATATAAGCTAAAAAATTTGCTAAATGCATATTTCAAGAACGCACTTTTCCTACAATACTTACAGAATAGCCGAAAATGTTTCGGTTCATCATAAACCCTTCCAAGATGATACAATAACCTTAGATGTTTCTTGTTGATCCAAAATACCCAACGCTGAATGTCCCCGAATCATGAACTCCATATTCTGCAGTAATTTCGTTCGATGTCCTCATCCTGTATTACCCTAGATAGCTGCAATTACCCGGCTGTTGATTTGATTATAATCGAGGCACTTGGGGCAGAAGATGTAATTAGAAATCTAAAGGTGTCGTCAAGCCCTGGACCAGACCTGTTTTTTTAAAGACACTTCCATTTACTCATCTTTAATGCTTTCAAAAATAATACAGCAATCTTTGGACACCCATCAGCTCCCAGCAGACTGGAAAATTGGGAACGTGGTCCCACTTCACAAGTCCGGCAACAAATGCTCACCTCATCACTACCATTTCCCTCACTAGCATTCCTTTTAAAGTACTCGAACATATCTTGTTCTCACATTTATTTAAGCACTTAGACAATAACTCATTCTTCACACGCGCACAGCGCGGTTTCCGCAGAAGTTTAGCCTGTGAAACATGACTGCTTTCGTTCACTCACAATTTTCATCATCTTCTTGACAAAGGTTCATGCGCAGACTGTGTTTTCTTCGACTTTGAAAAGGCTTTCGACAAGGTATGTCATAAAGTACTTATTTTTAAGCTTAGTAAACTAAATCTTGACCCTAATCTGTTTGCATGGCTAGAGCACTTTTTTCTTAATGATCCCAGTTCGTTAAATTTATTACCCACTTCTCTACATTTAGGCCTGTTGAATCTGGCGTTCCTCAAACATCAGTGTTAGGCCCTCTCCTTTTTCATATTTATATTAACGAGTTACCCAATGAAATTTCTTCTAGCATTTATCTTCTTGCTGACGATTGCATTATTCGTCGTGTAATTTTGGACACCGCTGATACTAACACTCTGCAAAATTACATTAACGCTGCCTGTAGCTGGTGCAACTTGTGGTTAATGAAACTAAACCCATCTAAGTGCAAAACCATGCGTGTAACCCACCGTGAGCTTCCTCTTGCAACCTATTACATTAATAATACTGTCATGGAAGGAGTTACATCTTACAAATACCTAGGTGTCTATTTAACGTCTACTCTTTCCTGGTCTTTATACATCGACAGCGTTATCAATAAAAGTAATCGCATGTTAGGTTATATGCATCGAAACTTCTCTTCCACTCTGCCATCATTAAAGCTAATTTTGTACAAGGCGAAAATTAGAAGTAAAATTGAAGACCCATATGCTGAGACACTAACCCAGTTTCTCGAACGTGTTCAAAATAATGCCTCGCGTTTCATCTTAAGCAACTATAACCGTACGGCAAGCGTAACTTCTATAACAAACTTCCTGCAACTTCCACCGCTTTCTGGTCTTCGCAAATGCTCTCGCCTAGCTCTGTTTCATAAATATACTTCCACAATTCAAATCTGCGCGACAATTTTATTTCATCCCCAACCTACATGTCTACTCGCATTGATCATCTTCACAAAGTTGGAGTTTTGCAGTGTAGCACTAGAGCTTGTCATGAGTCTTTTCTTCCTAGGACGTGTCAAGGATGTCACCACCTTCCCGGCGCGTTGATTGCTATTGAAGAGCACGCACAATTTCGGACAGCCATACCCGACATCATCGCTTCGGGTTTCATTTGTATATGGCTACGTCACTTGCTGCCTTCTTAGGACTCTTTAATTTGTAACTATTTTTTTACACCACTCCCCAAGTGGTCCACGTGGTGCGCCTTAAACCATTTTACGGACGCTGACGAACTTTCTTATTTTGTTGTTTTCTTTGCTACGAGTGCTTTTCTTTGTCACTTTCGTTTGTTTGCAGCATCGGGTCGATGCTTTTTTTAAGAGGGGGGTAATGACACGTGTACTTATCTTTATCGGGCGACCAAGTTACGCCGCCTAACAAATGCTGTCGCACAGCGCGGGACGCGCCTGCGTGTATCCGAAGTTTCTGGAAAGTTATCGATGCTTCTATCTGCTGTCTCTTGTCGCCGAACCTTATGTTATCTGATGTCATCGTGTGACGCGAATGGTGTAGAACTTTGTGGAAGGCACGCGGGTCCCAACGATTAGTCTGGAACATTCGATGACTGCTGTATAAAAGCCGACGCGCTGGACCCGCTGATCAGATTTTCGACGATCGCTGACTGTGTTCGCCGCTATCGTTGTGCTATAAGTGTAGCCGGTTTTGTGGGCACAGGTTCGCCCAATAAAAGTTAGTTTTGTTGTTTACAGTATTGCTACTGTGTTATTCAACGTCACCACCACGTGACAATACCTTGTGGTCTTGAGCGTGCAATAAATGAGATGAAATGAAACTTTGAGCAGAAACTTCACACAACTGGATTATTTATCGACTTTAAGAAGGTCATTGATTCCATCAAGCTCAAAATTCTCTTGAAAAAGCTAAACAAATGCTGAATAAGATGTCTTTGCCTAATTATATTCAGTAGTTATGTCACAAATTGAGTTGAGTGCACTAGCATGCATCACGCAATATCTTAAACGGGTAAAATAAGATACGGTGTCCCACAGGGGTGTATAAATGGCCCGTTCTTTTCCTGTTGTACATAAATTATACCGTATGTACACCACTAACACCAAGCATCATTACATATGCAGAAGGCGCCAACTTTTTTTCGGTGGCAATAATAATTCAAATAATAATTCAAGTAATCTAGAAAAGCAAGATAATAAATTGTTGGACCATTTTCTAGTATGACTAAAACAAGTGTGAGCGTAGCCCTCAAAACACATGGTTTTTAACTAAGAAAAAAACGTACAGTCCGTGAAATTCAAATTATATTTCGAGGTGCTTTCACTGAACGCGCTGTATGTCAAAGTTGTGCGGCCTTAATTTCCATGAAACCCTAAACTGGCCATTCCATGTCAACAAACTTCCTACAAATAGGTCACGGTCAATAACTACAATGAATAAAACCTGGAGTTTATTGCCGCATTAGGTAGCAAAGCAGCTCTATTATGTGCTTGTTCAGGAATCTATTAGTTTGTTATTTTTGGCGCAGCAGCTGAAATAATGTACTCATACATTAAAAAAAAACAATCGCAGGCATAAATGAAGGCGTTCCACCCCGAACGCATTCCACCCAACTCTTTCGCAAGCACAACAATGTAACGTTTCAAAATATTTTTACAATAAAATGGGGACACATACTTACGACAGAATAACCTCAAACAAGGATGCATTCCGTGAAGCTTGCTTTTGGAAATAACATACCAATAGTTTCAGATACACAGCCTGTAGACTGAGGGAACCTGGTCAAATCACTGCAGGCAAAAACTTTCGCACCTCGTTACTCAGCTAATGGATACAGATCATGTTATTACCAGCATGATAGAAGAATGGCGCTCAGTAGCCCTTTTTGGAAGGTGATCCACGCTTATCTACTTGTGCTTCAGATGCGAAGTTTGGTTATTGTGTGAAGGTGAAGGTGAAGCTTGGTTATTTTGGGTTTTGTCTTTCGAGACGGATGTTACTTTCATAGGTGCGATGCACGAAGGCACGCTCATGTGTTGCAATGTTATAAATTTATTTAACTTTACAGTCTGCTTTCTGGCTTGTTGTACATTGAAATGTTTGTGACCTTATTACTCGGATCAAGCGTTGTTAACTTTATTTTTGCGAGCTGTTTGTTAAATGCTCTCTAATTGTGGGCTTATTTTTTATTGTCGTTTTTCGTTTTTTATTAATAAGTGTAAAAGCACGTGCTTGTTTTATTACCGTTTGTTGAAAATGTGAAAATCCAATATTAATAAATAAAATTTTACGATAATTTAACAATACACCTTGCTAAGCAAAGTGCCCATTGAAACATGCCTCGTATTGCTTGTTCCTTTTTTTATGCTTCCTGGATTGCGCTTACTCTTATGTCTATTGGGCTTCCTCTTGCTTACAATTTTATGAGGTTCGTAGTGTCTTTTTCACCAATTTCATGACAATATGTTTCAGCGTATTCTCGTATTTCTTCTTTTCTTATTGAACAACGGAAATTCAATTCATTTCGCATTTCCACAAAGAAAAATACACAAGGCAGTGATTCGCAACGAAATGACCGACGTATTCTATCACACAATGAAGTTTTTACGCAAGGACTCTCTTATGAAACTGAGGTAACATTATGAAAGGAACGTATTGCAAAAAATACCATACAGCATACCAGTGGCTGAAATAATATAGGGTAGTCACATTATAAACGGGAGAGGTATATAAACACAAAAAAGTGCAGTCTTGAGCACTAATCGTAGTCGACGATCAGGCATCAGGTCGTTTCCCTTCGCCACACACCACAGCCACTGGAAACACTTGCTAGGATACACTTTCGCAGTCCTTCTTGTTGGTGTACTTCTCCATGAAGTTGATCAGCTTGCGGAGCAGATTCAGCCTCTTGTATTGACCCGTGTATTTGACCTTATCGCACGCGGTGTCTTTCTGGTCGGCATCAATGTCGTACACGGCGAAGCTGAACTTTAAATTTTTTACTCTTTCCTTGTAGGCACACATCTGCGATAGGATGTAAAGTGCACAGACATTGAAACACATCACTGAGAAAGTGGAATCACTTCCGCGTTAGGCAAGCACACTGGGCCTTTCTGGAAAAGTAATTGTTTTTCTGCCTAAGTAGCCATGTTGTTTATAGGAGATCGCGTAATTTGTCCCCCTGTTATTTCAATTTAGGGATTTAGAAGCAAGCTGGCGCGAATACCTCTTTACGGCAGGCGTGTTTGCTTGATGCGCATGCGCGTATCGTTGCTCTGATAATCAATGCTAATTAATGAGTTTTGTTATTCACACTGTTTTCTACATCCATCTACCTAAATTATCTGAAGAAATGGCTACGTTCTCGCCCTCATGTGGTAAGCGTCGTTATTAAGAATATATTAATTTTAGGGCATCCGGTATTCCGGCACGCGCTGGCGGATTCCCCGTTGAGCGCGGGCGCAAACGCGAGCTGCCAGACTGGTCGCGCCAGCTGGTTGTGCAAAGCGCAACCACACAAACAGAGAGGTAATTACTGTATTCTGCTTAGCTGCTGGTGTAAATTTTCGAGGTGGGCGTAATCGTGCTTACAATTACGTCGCTGCCGAAAATTTGCACCAGCTGAGAAGCGGGATATAGTGGGTTGCTGCAATTTTAGCTCTGTGTTTGTCTAGTTGAACTCTATGCCACCAGGTGGCTCCACCGCTCCAGCCGCTCACGTGTGCGCCCTCGCATATCCGGCAATCCACTCAAACCGCCCCCGTTTGCCGGAATGGCTGACAGGCTAAAAGTCTACAATTGGTGTCCTTATCCAAGTTCAATATGAAACATTTGTTGGAAAGAAAATCTATATTTTTATTCTTCAAACAAGTGTTTTCTTAGCATTAAGAGATTCATCTGCGATATCTGTAGTAAATAGTTTTGTTGCTCTTTTTTTACCGCGCTCACGGGATAGCGTTCTTGGTCGCAATGGTACTCGTGTCAAGATGTCAGATTTGGCACATTTGATATTCTTGTTTCAATATATAAAAGAAATTATCTCACAGATGGCGGTTTCTGTTGCATGTCAGTACAAGGAATTTTCCCATAATGACATGGTACAATAATGACTTCCAAACTTGACTGACTAAAAACTGTGGGAAGAATCTATCGTAGATGGTTGTCGAAGTCAGCTACAGCATTTCTCGCGTGAGCCCACCGTCTCTTTCCGCTCCGTTCCGGTCATTCACGGCAAACATTATACTGGTGATTTGATTAGGCAAGGTACGCATAAATAATCGAATTCCGGGGTTCTGTTTGACCAAACAGCGATTTCGTCATGAAGAATGCCATTGCCGGGGATTAGGCAATGATTTTGAACAGCTTGAGTTCTTTAAACAGGAGGAGCAGATTTTAATGAAGAGAAAGGAGCAGACGCCAGGTGGGACAGCCTGCTTCTAGCCGCCTACTCCTGACCGGGGTTAGGGGAAGTGGGAGAGATCGATAAGACAGAGAGGGGTAGACGGCAGGTGACTATGGTGAAATTGAATGAGCTACAATATAGACTTTGTCCAATACGCGGATGCGCTATATGCAGACGCACTACACGCAGGAGTAATCGTGTCCCCGTAACAACATTCCTGGGCAAGCACACTTCGCACGCTCCTCACATCCCATGACTTAAACACGATTCTCTAAGCCTCTCTAGCATAGAAAGTTAATGGGTGATGTTATGGAGCACTGGATATGGGTTCCTCAAGGCGCACCCAACACACGGCACACGACAGCTTTTGCATTTCGCCTCCACAGTAACGTGGTGGCGGCGTCCGAGAAGGAAGCTCGCGAACTCGTTTTTGGCAACGCAACGCCATAGCCACTAAGACAGCACGGCGGGTGCTTAGATAAGCCTCTCTCGATACACGTGCACAATCGGCGACTACCTTCAAGAAATTTCGATTCAGTAGGCGTGACTTTCACCGAGTTAGAGAACTCAATAGCAGCGTTAACACGGTGAAGTCAGATATGCCTCTACCAAGTGCGTCACATCCGTTGATTCACACAGTGTGCTTGGCGATGGACGTTCTTTCTCGGATATGACCGGGGGACGCGCGCATGCGTGAGTTGACAGACAGATATCTAGGGAATCTCGCTTTTCGGAATCTGCCTTTTCCCGAGACAGTACACTGTTTCGGAGGAGGACGCGCGTTGCTCCGCATGTCTCTAGCTGGCCTGCACTATGCTGCCGCAGATAAATACTCCTGAATAAGATACTATTTCGCAGTGCTTCGTGTCGTAACGGTCACAGCTCAGCGCGCCCTAATTTAAAGTACGTGGCCGAAATCGCATGGTAGACAGTTTTCTTTCGTTCCCGTTTTCTTTTCAAATCTGCACTATTATATTACTTTCCCGTTAGACTTCGCCAGGAGTTGTTTTCTATGTATACTTCCCCAAGAGGCTGGAAAAGGTGATTTCCTGCCAAGGGGAGCAAAGCACGGAAAGTAGTAGGTGTGGAGGTGAGGTTAGGTAAATACTGCTTTAGCGGCTGCAAACCAATCAATAATGACAACTTTTTGCTGCGATTTGTGGTCATTTAAATTGCGCTTGTTCGGTTCTTGTTCATGACTGGATGGCGCCTGCCCAGGACGTCTAAATGTGGCTCGACAACGTGGCACTGCAAGGCAGGGCGCCTAACACGGACTGCGAAGCGGCAGACTGGACGCCACGTATGCCACAAAGGCGCGGGCCAACCACTGACGATAAAAAACGGCCGCTCGATCGCCATTGCAGACAATGTAACTATCGCTGTGATCCAGTTTGGAAGTGTAAGCAGCACACGAAAGCAATGCGCACTGTCCTCCGTAGTACCTAGGCTAGCACACATTAGAAGCATGAGTCCCCTACGAAAAGTCCCCGGATTTCTCACTCGCAGGTCGCAATGAGAACGACGCGTGGCCTTATACGAAAAAGTTCTCGTGGCCGATCAGACACGAAACTGACGCGTTTCGCTGTCTATAAGATGAGCGCGGTATACGATCTGCAACGCAATGCACTCTGCTTTGGCAAGGATAGAAAAAAAATAAGACAAAAGAAAATCTGTAAGCTCATTTTATCTGTTGGGGAATATACCAATACAACACGCCACTTTACACTGGACAGCCAAAATTTACGGATGATTACCGCACTCCCTCATGCGAAATTTGAGGGCAGCTCTATACGTGTTTTCATTCCGCAACATAATGGCTGGCGCGAACAATCGGTCTCCTGCGGTACGTTGCAAACGGAGCGACTTATCTAATCTGGAGATCACGAGAGCCTGCGCTTGGGTCACACGTGGGCGCGATTCGCAGCAGCAGCCGCCGACGGACTTCCTAACCGATGCGCGTTACTCTGGCACCATCTCGTAGCCATCGCCGCCGCTTTTCTTCTAAAGGCTCAACCAGACGTACGCGTTCCAGTGCGTCCGCACACGCCGCGCTGACTCGACCTCGCGCCGCGCCTGACGGAGGAAGAGGGCGCGCACCAAAACGATGCTCGAGTTGCCGCGCGTAGCCGTGCGTCTCGTCGCGGCGGTGCAGCGTTGCTAGCTTGCCGTGTTCAAGGCAGTCTAGCCTTCGCTTAACGGCCACGTTAAGCAATGTGTTACATATTGCAAGAAAACAGAATAATTTTAGCTTAAAATTTGTTTTTATATTTCAGAAACATATATTACGACTCCTTACGGGTCATTCAGGTCAACTGCGACCTATATAATATGAGTATTTCGAGCCCGGCGAAACCTGCAGCAGCATCGGCATAGCATCACTCGTGTGCTACGCGCCCCGCGTGTTGTACGGTGTGTCCGACCTCGAACTGCGCTGCAAGCTTTCTACCTTTGTGCTAACTGTTGAATCATGAGACCATTGTCCAGAAAAAAGAAAGTGTTGCTTGTCATGAAAATGATGACGTTGCTGCTAATACTGCAGAGAAGGCGACGTCGGTACCAGCAGTACCAATGGTTGGCGACGTTGCACTTCGGCAATCAAAGTTTTATTGTTAATGCAGCTGTCACGGCTGAAGATTTCCGCACCTGCCATGAAGAACGTTGATCTCAACGCGCACAGCCAACAAGGAGGTGCTGAAGCAGCTTGCCCGGGCTTGCCTGAACGTCGCCCGAAAAGTCGTTCAGGAAATGACTTTGGCTCGCTGCGGTCATGTGAGGTGCGTCATGCTACTGACGCGAGCGGCAGCTTCCGGCGCGGGCGCAAAAATCCTGGCGGTTGTAGGTCTCCGCGCCGCCGCGCGCCGACACGCGAAACAGCCTCCGCGCCTGACGCCGTACGCAGGCGTGGTGCGGCGCGTGCGGGCGCATAAGAACGCGTACGTCTGGTTGAGCCTTAACGCTTTCGCCCTAGCCTCCTCCGCTCTGCGCCTCATCGTTCCACTGCGTCCTCCTCTTCACTTCTCTCGTCGCGTCTTTCATCTTCCGCAGCGCTCTTCATTCGCTCGCTCATCCTTCGCTACGCTCGTGCGATCGCTTACGCTGACGCTTGCCGCGGGAACGGGCGCCCAAGAGCGGCGCTCCTGAAACAAAGGCTCTTATGAAGTGTACCTCACCTTAGCCCTCAGTGCCTCTTCCGTGTCAAATGTAAAGACTCGAGTACTGTCGTTGAAAAATGCCGACTCATAGTTTTTGTTATAGAAGTAGTTGCCTTGAATGTTGGAATCGCAGACCTTTGGTGCAGAGAAGAAAAGACGCGATATTCAAGCATGAGAATTAAGTTCACGAATATCTTTGGTGGACGAACGAAAGTGGATTAGTCACGCCTATAGGCGATCGTTTACGCGGTTCAAAATAACTGTAGGAGGACAACATGCATTTATGTGCTAATGAGTTCCTCAGTGGGATAAGGAGTGCGTGTTTACTTAGAATAAAGAACGTATAGGGACGAAGACAGGCGCGCAGCTGACAATTTCTTATTAAACTCACACAATATTTACACAAATTTTATTATCGGGCGCAACACAGGAAAAAAAAATAAACAGAAATTAAATGGCCGAGTGCCAAGAACGAGCACACGAAACACACACAAGCACAAAATCGACCAAGGTAACGAAAATCCAAAGGAAAAGCTGCGCCTCTGTTTTAAAGGGTACACTTCGCCCTGCCTCAAACCTGAACGTAGCTGGCTAATACTCCAAGGACCGCATCTCGTACACGTGCAGAAATATCCTATAGTTTAGATGCCTCAGCAGTCGTTGCCTTGGCTCAATTGGTACAACATCAAAGGCTTAACGACGAAGATACGGGTTCGGCTAACACAGGGGGAAGAGATTGCATGTGATTTACACGGTTGCATTGGCTACGTTGCATGGCTTCGGGTGGCTGTCTCTGTCAACAAATTTAACACCTTGGGTTTATTTGTTCTCGTTCAATATTAACATATGCAGACTAATGCTTAAGCGAAAACAATACAACGAAAAAGAAATACAAAAAAATAACGCTGCTATATTAGCATCAATCTGTGGTTCGCTGAAGATAACTGGCAAAGCTAGAACCAACTGCAGAACGTAATACATTTTTTTAAATTTCTTTGCCAACTTTTTCATTTATTTTTCTTAACGTGCCCAAGAACACCTTTACGCCTTGATATCGGTGCACTCGTGTAACACAAAGAACATAAAATCAAAAAACCAAACAGAATAGCTCAAACAACAGTGGTACAAATTGCAAAAAATAAATCAAGTAATTCAGGGAGAGAAGGCAGATAATGAAGAAATAGTAGAACTGAATATACCAAGATCATCCCGCAAGTTATTTTTATTTGTTGCAAGACGCGTTATAGCGTTAGAGGTACAATAAGAATTCACGTAGAAAGTGCTAGGATTACGCAGGTTAGGGAGCGGCACCCAGAACGTTACAGCTGACAGTAATCGCGGGCATCAAAAGTGGTTGTGAATTAGTTTATACAAAAATAAGTAATGACGGTATTTCCGCCTTATTTCTAGGGGTTTAATATTACACATGCGCAATACACGCTCATAGGCAGAAAGTACACGGCATCCGAGAAACATATTTTACAGGATACGAATGAAACGTCGATGAACACGATCACTTTTCGCAACATTGGTTGAAATAATTGTTGCATACAAGAGAACTAAACTTTAAATTCGAGCGGAAAAAAAGAATATAAGAGAGTGACGCAGTTCACATTCGTAAAGTTTTTAATCATCCTTGAAATGAAGCTTAACTTCCTGTAGTATATATTAACGATGCTTTAAACATGTTCTTCGAAGGTTAGCCAGGAGTCAACCAATATTCCTAAGTCGCGCATACAACTCGCTATTTCCAAAGGAATGTTGTCAGGGGAGTATTCATATAGTAAAGGACAGATATTACAATTAAAAAAAACAGCAACCGTTTTAGTTGGATTAATGCGCAAATAGTTGGAAGCACACCATTGAACAACAGAATTAACGTCTTCCTGTAATAAATCCAGCTCTTATTCTTTTTCACGGTAAAGTTTAATACCGCCAGCATTTAAAAGGGGACTCGAATAATCAAACATTCTTGAAGGTTAATAAAGAAGGTATTGAAAAGTAATTTGTCTATTATCGGCCCTCGCGGAACACCGGAAGTGTACTCATAAAGTAAAGAGTACTTAGCAACAACATGAACAATATTTAACCGAGTTGACAGATAGCCTTTAATGATAAACGTGCATAGGCTAGTGCTAACGCCGTCACTCAGGAGTTTATGGATAAATCACGAGAATCAATGTCAAATGCTTTCGACAAGTCGAAGCATGTGGTGTCTAACTGTCTTCGGTTAGCAATAGCGGGTCCTGCAGCATCACGAAAAGAAACAAGGTTTGTTTCCACAGACCTAGCATGAACCAAGTCATGTTGGCATACACTAATTTTACGCTCAAATAAAACCGACAGATGAGTAAACAGCTATTTCAAACACTTTTGCAAACGGAGATTAGAATGACATGGGGCGATAATTTCTGATGTCGCTCATGCAGCTACTTTGATGAACTGGCACGCCTATTGCATTCTTCCAACAAGAAGGAAAGACTCTTGTACGCAAAACAAGATTAAAGATGTGCGTTATTAAAGATGCCGACGTTAGGAGCCCAGCGAATGTCATGTACTTGAAAAATAATCAGGCTCCTTCGGACAGAAATACCGAACGCTCGAAAAAGATGGCCTTCCTGATTTAAAAAAAATAACTTTTTCCACCAAGTGAGGCATCGTTAGTAAGATCTTGATGAGGGCTAGTTGGTTCATACTT